>NC_080185.1:17681478-17997312 GCF_950295315.1 Erinaceus europaeus
CAACAAAAGGGAATTAAATGGCCTCCAGGAGCAGTGGATTCGAAGTGCAGTCACTGAGCCCCAGTGATAACCCTGGAGGCAAAAAAAAAAATGTATACTCCATTGGTGAGCTATATCATGCCCCTACCAGGGCTCGATAAATTTTATAAGAATTTTGCACCCATGAGGTAGCTTACCTGTCATGTGCATGACTCAGGTTCAAGCTTCTGGCCCTTTCTCCATATGTATCTCTCTTTGTCTCCTCTGTTTCTTTCTCATGTTTTCTATTTGAAAAAAAAATCGGCTTGGGGTGATTAAGTCTTGGCAATGCTGAGAGAGAGGTGTTGATTCAGAAGGGACTGTATCCATGATGGCAGTTAGCCTTGACCTGTGTACGCACTCCCAGTCTTTGCCAAGTTGTTTCAGTCTGTGTTTAGAGAAAGTGTGCAAGGAGAAACACCACAGCACCAGTTCACCATTTACTGTCCATGAAGATGCCTGAGTATCATCCATGGTGCTACCCAGGGCTCAAACCCATGGTCTCATGCATGATAAAATATGTACTTGACTGGGAGCTATCTCCAGGCCTCATTTAGTTTTCTTTTTGAGCACTACTCAACTCTGACTGAGTATTGGGGCTGAAACCTGGAACTTCTGGTGTACAAGTCCCATGTACTACTGTGACACTGTCTCCCAGCTGAATCCTTCCAGCCATCTGTCTTGGCTACATACCCAAGGCCCATGGTATCAGAGCCAAGCTCCTGGTGGCAGGGAACCTATGGCGATTGTATATCTTTCCTCAGAAACCCCCTTTTCAGTTCCTCTGTCCTGGGAGAGGCAGTTTCTGAGTCACAGCTCTGCCCAGGTGACCAGAATAATGAGACTATCTACATAATAGACAACCGTGCTGCAGCTTATGGCTAATCACAAAATACTGAAATTCCTGCGACTAGTCAGCCAGTGTCTTCAGATGAATCTCAGATCAAATGAAAGCAGAGCGCTTTGCCAGTGTTGAAAGCCTCCCTCCCACACCTGCAGAAGGGGTCGCGGCATCCTTCCCCTGTTGAATGCAATATGCAGACTCCCACTCTTAGAACTGATTACTTTAATGAATTTTAAAGGTAGAGCTTTAATTAAAGCTGGTCTCTGTGGACAGAAAGCGCACGATTTCATGAGCTCTGTAAATATTGCCTTTTAAACTAATAAGTTCGGTTACCAGAAATATGACTGCATATAAACAGTTGGCTTTTTTTTTCCCCTCTTTTCCTTCCTGCACTGGGGCAACGTAACTAAATATTGAAGACAGGCTGGCTGTGTTTCAAAGCCTGGCATTTGGCTTTCAAAATAATAGCGCCTTAAATTTGCAGGACAGCCTTGGAGTCTGGAGAACAGAGAACCTTCCAGGCTGTGATCTCATCCTGTCTTCAGAGCCCTCCCCATCCCTCCCCAATCCCTTGAGGTTGGACTGAGGGAAACAGCATTGGAGATAGCAGCCTGGACTAGTCTCTGGGACTCACCTCCTGACCTCCACTGCCTCCCCAGTCCAGCGGCTGTGTTACTGAGAAGGCAGACCAGCTGAAGGGACCCCCTCCATTCTCTTCCCACTCTCTGAGCCTGTTTTCCTCTTGTTCAGAGGGAGGTTAAACAATAGGCTTACTAGTTACAAAGTATCGGCATTGATCTGCAGTAGCCATCGACAGATCTGACTTCAGTTAACCCTCAGAACAAAAGTTTGATTCTGCTTGTCAGAAGAGGGGGTGGACACCCGTTTTTCTAAAGGCAGGGACACAGGGGATCAAGAGCTGGAAGGAAGACACTACATGGGGAGAGAGTGGATGAGGAAGAGCTTTATTCTGGCTGGGAGTCAGCTCAACTTGGCTCCCTTCTGCTCAGTCCCTTTAGCACAGCTCCTATAGGTTCTGCTGGGCTCTGATTGGCCCCCTCCCTGGGGTCAGCTCTCAGGGTTGAGCTTCCCCCTCAGATCTGCGGCTCTCTCCCAGGTGGCCCCAGCTGTAGTCTTCTCTCCCAGCAGGCCTCAGCTGTAGTCTTCTCAGCAGGTCTCCATCTTGGCAGCTGCTCCCTGGGTCACTGTCCCTACATCTTAGCTATAACAGCACCTCCTCTCAAGGCCCCCAGAATTCTCCAATGTCCCCAGAGTCCCTCAGCTTCTCCCAGTTCTCTAGGGGCTTATCCCTGCCCCTTTATATCCAGGGCTAAAACAAAAGTGGCCTCTTGCCAAGAGACCAATGACTGACATGCGCAGTATCGGGCATGGCCACAGTGCATGCTTACTGCTCAGTTATCCACCCAGGCAATAGGCACGAAAGCTTGATAGTCTGAGGCAGGAAAACTGGCCAGAGTCCACTTTCCCCACACTGCTAGTAGCCCTACAGTCTCTCTGCTTGACTTTGGAAAACAGCCAAGACTTCACGGTGGTCTACAAGTCCCTGGTAGCTGCCTGCTCTTTGGTGACCCCCTCTGGCTAGTGGATAGCTGAGATGGCAACTGGCTAGACAGCAACTGGCTAGACTGGCTATTTTTTTATTTTTTGGTCATTGCTGAAGCTTCACTTCTCTGGGATGACTTTTTTTTTAGAGTGAGGCAGAGGCTAAGAGAGATGGAGGGAGGGAGAGAGAGAGGGAGACAGAGGGAGACAAAGGGAATAAAGGAGATTACAGCATAGAAACTTCCTCAAATGACATGGGGGCCAGGATCAATGTTACTAGTTTTCTGGGTTTTTTTTTTTTTTGCTTCCAGGGCTTGGTGCCCATACTATAATAACATGTGCACTCTCTTTTTTTTAATTTTGTAAAAAAAAATCTATCTGTATTTATTCATTTATTTATTGGGTAGAGATAGCCAGATATGAAATGGGAAAGGGGGAGGTAGACAGAGAGACACCTACAGCCCAGCTTTGTCACATGTGACGCTTTCCTTGAACCTCCTTGTACAAGTTAACATATGTGCTTATACATGTTAACATGTGTGCTCATCCAGGTACACCCCCCCTGCCCCTGGTGCCTGCATTATGAATCCACTGCTTCTTGCAGCCATTCACCCCATTTTCTATTGGTAAGGACAGAGAGAAAGTGAAAGGGTAGGGGAGACAGGGAGAGTGAAAGACACCTGCAGACCTGTTTCACCGCTTGTGAAGTAACACCCCTTCATATGGGGAGCTAGGGGATTGAACTTGGATCCTTGCTCAGGTCCTTGAGCTTTGTACTATGTGCTCTTAACCCAATGTGCTACCACTGGGCCCCCTACTAGTATATATTTTTTCAAATCACTTTATTGGAGGTCTAACGGTTTGCAGCACACTTGTTGACACGTTGGTACAATCTCTCATCTCCCTATGATGGGTGTCTATAAAGCACTTTTTCCCCCTACTCAGATCCTTTTCTACTATCATGTACCAAGATCCCAGACTAAGAAAGTCATGGTGTAAACACACAAAGACATGCTTTGCAGCTGTTCACACTGATGAAGTCATATCCTTTGCCTCATCTTGGATGGAACATGAAGGAATCAAATTTAGTGACATAAGCCAAAAACAGTAGAACAAATAGCAAATGATCTTACTCACAGGTGGGAGTTAAGAAGAAAGAACGGAAATGGAAAACATGAAGTAAAGCTTGGACTTGGTATGGTGTACGTTAGCAGTACTTTTTTTTTTAGGGACCCCTATTGAGGCTTGGGGTAGTATGTCATAACTGTGTGTATGAGGTCCTAAGTTTGAACTCTGACACTGCATATGCCAGAGTAATGCTCTGATCTCTCTGTCTGTCTGTCTGTCTCTCTCTCATTAATAAATAAGTAGATATTTTTTGAAAAAATAAAAGAAACCTCTTAGGGGCTGGGTGGTGGCACACCCAGTTAAGCACACATAGTACTATGCGCAATGGACCAGCACAAGGTTCTGGGTTTGAGCCCCTACTCCCCACCTGCAGGAGGGACACTTCACAAATGGTGATGCAGGTCTGCAGGTCCCCCTCATCTTTATCTCTATCCCCCCCTCCCCTCTCAATTTCTTTCTGTCCTATCCAATAAAATGGAAAAATGGCTGCCAGGAGTGGTGGATTTGTAGTGCTGGCACCGGGCCTCTGCAATAACCCTGGAGGCAAAAATTAAATTAAATTAAATTAAATAAACTTCTGTGCACCTATGCCAAGTATCATGCTGATCACTTTATAATTTGAAGGTATCATTCTTAGACCCATCTTAGAGATGAGAAAATTCAAGGTTTGGAGAGGCTGAATTTATTTTTCCAAGACTATGTGCTTGGTAAATCAAATCCCTACCTCAAGAGTCTGCTCTCTTTCCGTCAAGCCCATTATCTCCCAAAGTCTGGAACTATTACAGATGAATAGTGTTTGGTGGGCTGGGAGGTGGCTTAGTAGGTAGAACTCACACTTTGACATGCATGAGGCCACTAGGTTCAATCCCCGCCACCACCTGGAAGCACCACAGATAGCATCAAAGGATATTCAATGGATGGTGGAATGGTGTTTTGTCTTTCCTCTCTGTGTCTGTTTGTCTGTCCTGCCACCTCCTCCTCCTCTTCCTCTTCCTTTTCTTCTTCTTACTCCTCCTCTTCCTCTCCCTTTACCTTCATATAATAAAAGGTTTGGACCATCTAGGCTGTTTAGCAGTATCATGTGGTCACTTTAAGAATTCCTACTTGTTCTTAGTCTTAGATCCAGACTGATTGCAGTGACTTCAGTGATTCTCATTCTTTATTGAGAAGTCAAGAAGCAGAGGACTTGACCTCAGTGTAAGTGACAGAGCCCCCTAGCACTCGCTAATATCAGTGTTCTGCTCATCTTCTCCCCTTTTTTTGTTGCTCTTGTTTATCACTGTTGTTGTTGTTATTGCTATCATTGTTGGATAGGAAAGAGAGAGAAATGGAGAGAGGAGGGGAAGACAGAGAGGGGGGAGAGAAAGATAGACACCTGCGGACCTGCTTCACCGCCTACAAAGCAACCACCCTGTAAGTGGGGAGCCCGGGGCTCAAACCAGGATCCTTGCACAAGTCCTTGAGCTTTATGCCATGTGTGTTTAACCCTCTGTGCTATAGCCTGGCCCCCTCAGCTCATCTTCTTAGGCACACAGCTCAAGTATAGGTTTCAGACTCCTCAGCAGTACAGTGTGATCAAGTGACTGTTCCACAATAAATATAAGAATAAGTAGTGTGAATCTTGCCCAGACTCAGCCCTGAGCAGCAGCACATGAGCCTCACTTGCTGTTCTGTTTAGCACACTGATGGAGAGAATACTGGCGACTAGAGGAACCCAGTTTCCTCAAGGAGGAATGGAGAGTGACTTTGGGGGAGCTGCCCAAACAGGCATTCTTGGCAATGGATTTTGAAATGAGTGACAAGTAACCCTTATCTTGTTAAATCATGGGACTTAGAGCTACAATAGCTACCTTCATTTACTCAGACTAATACAGAAGAAAATTGCTGGGTGTCTGTGCCATGGATGGGAAGAAAGGTATAACCAGCTAAGAAAAACAGAATTGTTGAGGGATCTGGTAACTCCTGACTGAAAAACCCCCTTCCTCTACTTTCATGTGGTCTTCCTCTTACTCCTCTTTCCTCCATCTTGCAAAAGAATCCACAGACTTGACTGGGTGAGAGCATTTCTTGTGCATGTACAGCTGATTCAAAGCTGTAGACAGACTCCCATAGAGGAATGAGCTCTCTGTGTGTACAAACCCACAAATTAACACCACTATCTTATCAGGTGAAAGAATATGGGGGAGCAGTTTCTGAAGAGCAATTTGATGTGTAGAGATCACTAGAGATCAGAGAGGGGTCTTTCTTCTACCACAAGTCTTTGTGGATCGATATGGAGAGGGTGCTGTTCTCCCAATCCTTCAGCAGGGAATTGTAACTTATGAGAGCCCATACAAGCAGATCCACCCCATATGGAGAAGGGAGTGATACATATGTGATGCTAGAAACCTTAGTGGAGATAGGACATTGGCCAGCAATAAAAAAAGTCTCCATATGTAGGCCTGGAGAGACAGTATAATGGTCCTGCAAAAGATCTTCATGCCTGAGACTCTGACCTCCCAGGTTCAATATAAGTATAAGCCATACCTGAGCAGTGCTCTGTTTTACACACACACACACACACACACACACACACAGACACACAGACTTATCTCTATATTTTAACAGGTTACACAGAAACTCGTTCTAGCTTTCAACCAACTGTGGATGGTTCGATTTGGAGGAGGTTCTGTTATTTTTTTTTCATTAATTTTATTAGTGACTTAATATTGATTTACAAAATTACAAGATAACAGGGGTACAACTCAGAACTACTCTGGTAGTTCCCACTCCCAGAGTTCTGTATCCCCATTTCATTTACTGGAAGCTACAGTTGTTCTCCCAAGGTTGCATATATGGGTTAACTATTATTTCTACGACTGTCTATATTTGTAAAACAGTACCATCTTCTGTACCTTTCCAAGTCCTACATATACGTATTACTACATCCAAATGTCCCTCCCTTTACCCTCTTTGCTCTCTGGGTCCTGACAGAGTTCAGAGTCTTCTGGTCCTCTTCCCCCTACCATTTCTCCCCCACTGGGAGTATAAACCAAAATTCTTTATGGGGTGCAGAAGGTGAAAGGTCTAGCTTCGGTAATTGCTTCTCCATTGGACATGGGCATTGGCAGGTCAATCTATACCCCCAGCTGGAGGAGGTTCTCTTTGGATTGTACAAACTGAGGTGCTGAATGTAGGGTGGGCTAGACAGACCATGTTTAACAGCCCCTAGCCATCAATGTCAGAGCAAGAAGTATTTAGTTCGAAGCCTACTGGGCCAGATCATTTCAAAACAGGCTTGCCTTTCATTATTCCATAAAAGGAAGAAGCAATTTTAGAGTAATAAATCTTTTACAATGTGCTGGGCTTAAAGGTGTCTCTACCCGCTACCCCCACCCAAACTCAGGGAGGTGGAATGTTGTGGGAATATAGCTGAGTGAGTAATCTCTTTGTGTCTATATTTATTTGAAAAGATCAGAATACTGTAAATGAAGTGCTGCTTTCTGAAATATTAATTTGGAGCATTGCCTGAAATCATGCAGCTTTTGCCTCTTCTGTGTTCTGTAAAAAAAAATGTTTCTTAATGAGTGACTAATAGCTGTGTATCTCTTTATTATTATTATTCAGTCGTTAAACATTAACAGTGTACTTTTTGGGTCAGTGAACTAGGTATTACTTGAAATAGACTGTGGATGTGTTGGCCAGAGATAGTTCTTTGCTTTGGGGCACAGGTCCTTAAGTACTCGGGTCCCATTCCTGTATTCCTCCACTGGAACCTTCCAGAAAGCCCGAGTAACTGACCATAGAGCAGTGTTCTGCTTTGTTCCGGTCAGCAGGGCTTTGTGCTAGATTCAGTTTATAAGCTTCATAAATTCTCATAATCTTCACTGCTTCTAAGCCTCTTCTGTTTTAAATGGTCTGCCTTGTATTTGAGTTTATTTAATAAATGTGTTCCTTTATTTAGCTGATGTGGAGAATGAGAGAGACAGAAATCAGAGCACTGCTCAATTCTGATATAGGTTGATGCCTGAGACTAAACCTGAAATTTTGGAGGCTCAGACATACAAGGCCTGTGCTCTAACAAGGAACTATCTTTCCAACCAGTCTTCCATTTTATTAAGTATCGAACTTTGCAATTATTCAAAACTACATATTCTGGGATGGAGAGATAACATGATATCGCACCCTAAGGTCCCAGGTTCAGTCTTTGGCACCACCATAAGCCAGAGCTGAGCAGTGCTCTGGTCTCTCTTTTGTGAAAATGAATATATTATTAATATATATTCTTTTTTCTTTTATTTATTAGTGATTTACAAAATTATAACAGAGGTATAATTCCACACTTTTCCCAGCACCAGAGCAGTGTGTTCCCATTCCCTCCATTGGAAACTGCAGTAGTTCTCCCAAGGTCACAGATATAGGTTGACTATAATTTCTATAACTATATGTTTGTATTATTTTTACCATTTTTTCTGTGACCCTGCCTTCTTTTCCTTTTGAAGTCATACCTACTCCTCTTACTACTTCCCAGTGTCCTTCTTTTTATTCCTCTTCTCTCTAAGTGTCCTAATGGAATTGGGGTTCAGAGCCCTCTGGTCATCTTCCTGTAACATTTCTCCCCAACTGGAAGTATGGACCAAATTTCTTTTTGGGGTACAGAAGGAGGGAGTTCTGGCTTCTGTAATTGCTTCTCCACTGGACATGGCTGTTGGTAGGTCAATCCAAATCTGCAGCCTGTTTCTGTCTATCCCTAGTGGGATAAGGCTCAGGACAAGTGAGGTTCCAGGACCCATTGGTGAGGTCATCTGCCCAGGGAGTTCAGGATGGGTTCACGGTAGCATTTGCAACTTGGTGGCTGAAAGGCAGTAAGATATAAAACAGGACAAAATATTTAATAAACAGGACCAAAAAGTAAGAATAGCACAGATGAGAATAGTGATCTTGGAGTAGAAAGAATCTAGGAAGTCTATTTTAGGTATGTTCCTAGGAGCCCATGGCTAATTTTTGGGGGAGACTTTGATAGTTAACATGAAGGTAGACTAAAAGCGTTGTCTGGGAAGATGGTGACAGAATTGAGAATATACTGGATTAGAGCAGAGTAGCTCTCAAACGTGAAAAAAATCTAAGTACACTTAAATATTTACCCCATCCACCTGACCCAGGGCCCATATCTATTCACATTTAGTATAGGAGCCTGTGTGACCTCCAAATCCCTTTCAGTCTGAGTTCATAATCATTGCCACAGCTGGGAAGATTCTAGGCTGTAGTCATTTCAGGACCAGTCTTCCTCAAGTGGCAGAGTAGGCTGACCTAGCTTCCCTTTGGAGAGTGGGGCAGCCCCTACAATTGCTACTTTATAGTGAGGGCAAGGCCCCAAAAAGACACACAAGAAGGCTTATGCTGGCGTTCCTGATAGAAGTGACCAGTGGGGAGTTGGGCTGTAGCGCAGCTGGTTAAATGCACATGGCACGAAGTGCAAAGACCATCTAATGATCCCGGTTCTAGCCCCCTGGCTCCCTACCTGCAGGGGAGTCGCTTCACAACCTGTGAAGCAGGTCTGCAGGTGTCTATCTTTCTCTCCTCCTCTCTGTCTGACCCTCCTCTCTCCATTTCTCTCTGTCCTATCCAACAATGACTACAACAATAAAAAACAACAAGGGCAACAAAAGGGAAATAAATAAGTATATATATATATATATATATATATATATATATATATATATGAAAAAAGAAGTGACCAGTGATGGTAGAATATATATATTCTTTGTAAAAGATAGGCAAAATATAAGTAAATGGGAAAAATGTATTAAATCCACCAACCATAGGAAACTGTTGTTCACACTTTGTGAATATACTTGAAATCTTGTTATCTATTCATAGAGATGCATATATTTTTAATTTGCACACAGGAAATTATATTTCATGCACTGTTTTATAAACTGCCTTTTTTTTGTCATCACCAGAGCTTCACTCCTCTGAGCTGACTTTCTCTCTCTCTCTCTCTCTCTCTCTCTCTCTCTCTCTCTCTCTTTCGAAGATACCCCATCAGCGTGCTAAGGACTAGGCTCAAATCTCAGTCATGTGCACGGCAAAACAGGTGCATTATGCATGGGAATTATTTTGCTAGCCCTATAAAATACTTTTTGAACTATTGTCACAAAAATTTTTTTCCATGACCATAGATATTTCATTTTTATTCTATGTGACCACATACCACTTCCCTGCATCCTATATTTCATTACATGTTCTTGAGTGTTAGATTATTTCTATTTTTCACTATAATGAGTACATTGTGCATTCATTCTTATTCATTTCTATTTTATATTTTGCCACCAGGGTTATTTCTACGACTTGGTGGCTTTTTCTTTTATTTCTTTTTTTTTTCTTTTCTTTCCTCCAGTGTTATTGCTGGTGCTCAGTGCCTGCAGTACGAATCCACTGCTTCTGGAGGCCATTTTCCCCCCATTTTTTTGTTTTCCCTGTTGTTGTTGTTATTGTTGTTTTTTGCTGGATAAGACAGAGAAAATTCGAGAGAAGGGGAAGATAGAGATGGGGAGCAAAAGACAGGCACCTGCAGACTTGCTTCACTGCCTATGAAGCGACTCTCCTGTAGGTGGGAACCGGGGGCTCAAACCAGAATCCTTATGCTGGTCCCTGTGCTTTGCACCATGTGTGCTAACCCGCTGTGCCACCACCCAGCCCCCTGGTGGCCTTTTTTTTTTAATTTATGTGTGTGAAAGAGAGAGGAGAAGAGAGAGAGTGAGTAAGAGAGACAGAGAGAAGGTGAGTCGCTTACAACACTGCTCCACCACTCATGAAGCTTTTCCCCTGTAGGTGGAGACAGGATCTGAACCCAGATCCTTGCACATGGTAATATATGCACTCTACCCAATCCCTGCATTCATCAGTTTATATATGCAGTGTTCACCTTTCTGTTATTTTCAAATGATAAATCCCTAGAAATAGGAATTCTTTTTTCTCTTTTAAAATTTTATTTATAAAATGGAAATATTGATAAGACCATATGCTAAGAGGGGTACAGTTCTACACATTTCCCACCACCAGAACTCCATATCCCATCTCCTCCCTTGAAAGCTTTCCTATTCTTTATCCCTCTGGGAGTATGGACCCAGGATCATTGTGGGATGCAGAAGGTCTGGCTTCTGTAATTGCTTCCCTACTGAACATGGGCATTGGCAGTTCGATCCATACTCCCAGCCTGTCTCTCTCTTTCTCTTGTGGGGCAGGGCTCTGGGGAATCAGGGCTCCAGGACACATTGGTAGGGTCATCTGCCCAGGGAACTCTGATTGGCATCATGGTAGCATCTGGAACCTGGTGGTTGAAAAAGAGTTAAGATATAAAGCAGAACAAATTGCTGACTAATCATGAACCTAAAAGTTGGAATATTGCAAATGAAGATTTGAGGTCTCTGTTTTGGAAAAAGCTAGTAGGTCTGTTTTAGGTATATTCCAAGGGGCCCCTGGCTTTACTAGTTTGTTCCTGAGTCTGGCAGCTAACATGCAGGTGGACCCAAGGTATTGTCTGAGGAGATGACTTCCATGTATTAGGGATATGTACTTTGACACATTTTGCATAGATTTATTTATATTTATTAGAGAAAACATGAGAAAGAGCAGACCACAGCTCAGTCCTGATATATGGGAATCGAACCCTAGGTTTTCATTGGTCTGAAGCATTTAAGTCTTGTTCCTTAATTCTTGCTTGGTTATCTCTGAGGCCCTTCTTTGAGGTTTTTAACCTTGATCTAGTTGACCTTTGACCCAGCTTCTCCTAACAAGGTTGCCGCCCATAAAAGTAAATTCCAAGTGGATCAAGGACTTGGATTTTAGACCAGGAACTATCAGATACTTAGAGGAAAATATTGGCAGAACTCTTTTCCGCATACATTTTAAAGACATCTTCAATGAAACAAATCCAATTACAAAGAGGACTAAGGCAAGTATAAACCTATAGGTCTACATCAAATTAAAAATCTTCTTCACAGCAAAAGAAAACACTTCCCAAACCAAGAGACCCCTCACAGAATGGGAGAAGATCTTTACATGCCATACATCAGACAAGAGTTTAATAACTAACATATATAAAGAGCTTGCCGAACTCAACAACAAGACAACAAATAACCCCATCCAAAAATGGGGGGAGGACATGAACAGAATATTCACCACAGAAGAGATCCAAAAGGCCGAGAAACACATGAAAAAATGCTCCAAGTCTCTGATTGTCAGAGAAATGCAAATCAAGACAACAGTGAGATACCACTTCACTCCTGTGAGAATGTCATACATCAGAAAAGGTAACAGCAGCAAATGCTGGAGAGCATGTGGGGTCAAAGGAACCCTTCTACACTGCTGGTGGGAATGTAAATTGGTCCAACCTCTGTGGAGAGCAGTCTGGAGAACTCTCAGAAGGCTACAAATGGACCTACCCTATGACCCTGCAATTCTTCTCCTGGGAATATTTCCTAAGGAACCCAACACATCCATCCAAAAAGATCTGTGTACACATATGTTCTGAGCAGCACAGTTTGTAATAGCCAAAACCTGGAAGCAACCCAGGTGTCCAACAACAGATGAGTGGCTGAGCAAGTTGTGGTATATATACACAATGGAATACTACTCAGATGTAAAAAATGGTGACTTTACAGTTTTCAGCCAATCTTGGATGGACCTTGAAAAATTCATGTTAAGTGAAATAAGTCAGAAACAGAAGGATGAATATGGGATGATCTCCCTCTAAGGCAAAAGTTGAAAAACAAGATCAGAAGAAGAAAAAAAACACAAGTAGAACCTGACATGGAATTGGCGTATCACACCAAAGTAAAAGACTCTGGGGTGGGTGGGTGGGTGGGTGGGGAGAATACAGGTCCAAGAAGGATTCAGAGGACCTAGTGGGTGTTGTATTGTTATATGGGAAACTGGGGAATGTTATGCATGTACAAACTATTGTATTTACTGTTGAATGTAAAACATTAATTCCCCAATAAAGAAATAAAAATATATTGCAGGTAGGGGTTCACTATTATTTCTATAGCTACCTGTCTCTATTTGTATATATTTACCCGTTTCCCCCCTTATGGTCCCACCTTCTTTTCCTTTCCAAGTTACAGATACACCTATTACTAAATCCAAATGTCCCTTCCCTTTTCCTCTTCTCTCTCTGGGTCCTCATGGAGCTGGAGTTCAGAGCCCTTTGATCATCTTCCCCCTGTCGTTTCTCCCCCACTGGGAATATGGATCAAAATTCTTTTGGGGGTGCAGAGGCGGGAGTTCTAGTATCTGTAATTGCTTCTTTCCAGGACATGAACACTGGCAGGCTGATTAATATCCCCAGCCTGTTTCTATCTTTCCCTGGTGCAGTAGGGCCCTGGAGAAATGAAGTTACAGGACACATTAGGAAAGTTGTCTAAGGCTTACAATTTTCCATTGACTGTGAAGAAGACAAAAACAGTGACATTTTTCACTACTCACAATTATATACTTTAGATATACAATTTCTCTATTTCCTTGATTTCATAGATTCATTATAAACTTCCAATTTTAAAAAAATTTGTATTTATAAAATGGAAATATTGACAAGACTATAGGATAAGAGGGGTACATTTCCACACAATTCCCACTACCAGAGCTATGTATCCCATCCTCTCCCTTGACAGCTTCCCTATTATTATTTTTTTTAATAAAAAGGAAACACTGACAAAACCATGGGATAAGAGGGGTACAACTTCACACAATTTCCACTACCAGAACTCCATATCCCATCCCCTCCCTTCATAGCTTTCCTATTCTTTAACCCTCTGGGAGTATGGACCCAAGGTCATTGTGGGAAGTAGAAGGTGGAAGGTCTGGCTTCTGTAATTGCTTACCCGCTGAACATGGGCATAGACTGGTTGGTCAATCCATGCTCCCAGCCTGCCTCTCTCTTTTCTCTAGTGGGGTGGGGTTCTGGGGAATCAGAGCTCCAGGACACATTGGTGGGGTTGTCTGTCCAGGGAAGTCTGGTTGGCATCATGCTAACATCTGGAACCTGGTGGCTGAAAAGAGAAATAATATACAAAGCCAAACAATTTGTTGACCAGTCATGAACCTAAAGGCTGGAATAGTGCAGATGAAGATTTTGGGGGGGGGGGGGTCCTCCATTTTGTAGATAGCTAGTAGGCATATTTTGGTTATATTCCAAAGGGCTTGTAGCTATACTAGTTTCTTTTTTCTTTCTTTTTTTTCCCCCTAAGCCTGAAATCTGATATGCAGGTGGATCCAAGTTCTTGTCTGGGGAGATGATGTCATGGCTGGAAAAAGAATCAGAAAGCTGGATCAGGGAAGATAGTAGCTCCCAAATATGGGAAAGGTGTATAAATATTGTTGACTGTAAATCTCATCGATTTAATGTGATCTGGGGCCCATATTCAGCTTAGGTGACCTCTGCAACCCTGTAGGTCTGAGCTCGCTTTCTGTGGTCTCGGCTAGGAACATTACAGGCTGCACTAATTTCAGGACCCATCTTCCTTGAGTGGTAGGTAGAGTATGTTCTACCATTATTGATCCACATGGAGGGCAAAGTTCTATAGGGTCCCACAGAGGGGTACAAACCTCCAAAACTTTATCCTAACATCTTTTTTTTTCTTGAATAGTTTATCACATCAAAATATATACATACCTTGAAATTAATTAAATTTTCTATGAACACAAGGCTGTCGGCAAACGCTAGAAGAACAAGGCTGTTATTTTTCTTTTGTATTTAATTGTAATTACACTGACCACAACTGTGTAAGTTTAGAACATTATAAGCATAGTATTTTGAGAAGAATTATGAAACCAAAAAATAAAATGCCTCACAAAATTATCCTTTTAAAATAAGTAAATTAGTGTTTGTTAAATATCTTTGTGATGGTACTATGCTATTTATTCTATATACATGCCAAAGGAAATACACTAATCTTTTTTTAAAATTTATTTATCAGGAAATTAATGTTTTATATCCAACAGTAAATACAATAGTTTGTACATGCATAACATTTCCCAGTTTTCCATATAGCAATACAACCTCCATTAGGTCTTCTGTCATCCTTTTTGGACCTGTATTCTCCCCCTCACATCTATCCCAGAGTCTTTTACTTTGGTGTAACATTCCAGCTCCAGTTCAGGTTCTACTTGTGGAAATACACTAATCTTGTAAGAAAATTACAATTATCTCCAATTGACAAGTGAGATCAGAGATTCAAAGACCTATGCCCAGGTCATATTTTCAGTAAGAGGTTTCAATCAACTTGCAATTTTTTATTCCAAATTCAAGAGCTCATTTTATGAAATAAATAGTTATAAATAAATATCAAATGGTTGGTAAAAATTAGGTATTTCTGCTTCGCTTTGGATGAGGGAGGGTTTTTTTGTTTGTTTGTTTTGGTTTTATAAAATAAAAATATCAATAAAACCATAGGATAAGAGGGGTACAATTCCACAATTCCCACCACCAGAGCTCCATATCCCATCCCCTACATTGAAAGTTTTCCTATTCTCTGTGGTCTGGGAGGTGGCACAGTGGATAAAGCATTGGATTCTCAAGCATGATGTCCCAAGTTCAATCCCCCAGCAGCACATGTACCAGAGTGATGTTCTGGTCCTCCATAGCACTCTCCTCTTCTCTTCTCTTCTCTTCCCTTCCCTTCCCTTCCCTTCCCTTCCCTTCCCTTCCCTTCCCTTCCCTTCCCTTCCCTTCCCTTCCCTTCCCTCCCCTCCCCTCCCCTCCCCCCTCCTTCTATCTCTCTCATGAAAAAATAAAACCTTTATAAAAATTTTTAAAAAGAAAGTTTTCCTATACTCTATCCCTCTGGGAGTATAGATTCAGAATCATCATAAGGTGCAGAAGGTGGAAGGTCTGACTTCTGTAATTGCTTCTCTGTTGGACATCAACGTTGGCAGGTCTTGGATCAAGAGTATTTAAGTTAAAGTCTGAGGCAAGCTTTGAAGTGTTCATAACTCTTCTAAGAGTTCAGGTACAATTGCTTATATGTGCAGTTTACTTGGGATAGCATTCGTGGTTTTTATCATAGTCTCAAAATTGTCCATGGCCTGAGCAAAGGTTATTAGTTATTAAGTAATATTCTAGATAGTAGTTCCTAATTACTCAAAGCACTTTTATTAAACCAGTACACTTAAAATTTTATTTGCTTGTTTTCTATTTTGCTAATGCTGGGTAGTAAATCCATTTCTTAATGCAGTGGATTTAAATAGGTCCTCAATTAATTTATGCATCTCTGACTGAATACTATTTCTTGGCAGAAGGAGACAGGGAAACTGCATCAATTTCATTCCTCTTTTACATTTTTCTGTATATGAGGGCTAAGAGACTTTTTTTTCATAAATCATCATGAGGAGAAATTTGGTAGCAAAATCACTCAATTCTCTGAAATCCTTCTGAACGTATGCCAAAGTCATTTAGTCATATTTCCTCAAAAAATTATTTTTAATTATCAGTGGTAAAGTCTATTAAATTCTTTTAGCATCTTTTCTGAGGCAGATCAATATCGAGGAGAATCCATGTAGACTCAGAAATAACAGTCTGATTCTACCATCTTAACAATGGAAGTTTCTGTGATGTAAATTTTTATTAAAACATGAAAAATGGGAGGGGGTGAAGCAAAATGCTACCTTGCATTAATTTGGGGTGTGGGGATATAGGTGTGTGTCTGTTTGAGAACCCTGGATCCTCTATATAGTTTAAAGGTCTCATTTAATATAATTGAGTTCACTCCAACTTGAAAATGGTCAGATAAGACCTAACGAGAACATATTGCTCAAATCTTAGAACATGTCCCACCAGTTGTCAGGTACATTTGTTTCCATTGGGGCATTAAGTTGCTTTGATTTCTCAGATTTCACTGGGTTCAAGATGTACTTTTGAAATAATAACTAAAAACCTATCAAAGAGCATGGAGAATCTGTGGCGGCCCATCAAAATAAAAGTCCCAGATGTGGCTGAGGTACATGTGTATCAACCAGCTTCTACACCACCCATTCACCAGCCACCCTACACACACACACACACACACACACACACACACACACACACACACACACACACACACACACACTGATTTGACAAGGAGGATATTTGACCAAGGGACTACTGGGGTTGGGGCAGGACATAGTGCAACTCCAAAATTACTTAAACTGAAGAAGGTGGCAAAAACAGTAACTATTAACATTGATAACACAGGTTAGATGACCAAAAACATGCAGATGGATGGTCCACAGACACATGGAAAAATGTTTAATTGCATTTATTATTAGGGGAATGTAAATCCAAACCATAAGGGAAGATGGTTACCAAGGGGTGTCAGGGCACAGAGCTGTGGTGGAGTGTGTGTTGATTTACACACCATGTGTAGATAAGAAACTATAGCTCTGGAATTGGATCATTTTGGGAAACACTTCATTGGTGAGAACATGAATAAAGGAACCCTGATATATTGTTTATGGGAATGTAAATGGGTACCATCAGTATGCAAAATGGTACAGAGGAGAGTTCTGAAAGACATTAAAATGGGACCCAGGCAGATAGTTCAGCGATAAAGGACAGGACTTGCATGCATGAGGCTCTAGGTTCAATACCAGCATTGTATGTGCCAGAGATGAGCAGTGTTCTGGTCCCAATCTCATTCTCCTTCTCTTATAAAAATAGATAAATAAATAAATCTATCTTTTTTCAAAAGAGGGTAATCTATGTAGCCCAGAAGGTAAAACTTGTGGGTAGAATGCTGATATTGAAGGCATGAGGTCCCAAGTTCAATTCCCAGCATTATTTGTTTTTCCTTTTATTAAGCTGTATGACTTAGTTGTAGATGTTTCATAGCAATACCTTATTGGATGTATGTTGTGCAAATATCCTCTATCAATTACTGGGAAATATTACTCAGCCAATAAAAAGATAACATTGAGGGCCATTGAAATAGCTCACTTGGATAGTGTGTTGCTTTACCATGTGTGTAACCAACCCAAGTTCAAGCCCAACCCTCACTACAATGAAGGGAGCTTTGGTGCTATGGTCTCTTTCACTCTCTGTATCTATCTTTAAAAAGAAAAATTAGGGACTGGGCAGTAGCACAGTGGGTTAAGTGCACATGGCACAAAGTGCAAGGACCCACACAAGGATCCTGGTTCAAACTTCGGCCCCCCACCTGCAGGGTGGTTGCTTCACAAGCTGTGAAGCAGGTCTGCAGGTGCCTCTCTTTCTCTCCCCTTCTCTGTCTTCCCCTCCTCTCTTGATTTCTCTGTCCTAGCCAACAATGACAGCAATAACAACAACAATAAGCAACAGGGCAACAAAAGGGAAAAAAAATAGCCTCCAGGAGCAGTGGATTTGTAGTGCAGGCACCGAGCCCCAGTGATAACCCTGGAGGCAAAAGAAAAAGAAAAGATTGCATTATGCCTTTTGCAACAACTGGGGTGGAACTTGAGGTGGTGATGTTAAATGAAGTAAGCACAGAAGTGAAAGACAACTCCCAGGTGGTTTTATTTGTAAATGAACTATAAATAACTAAACCCAACAAGCTAGTTTCCAAACAACACAACTAATTATTGGGCTCAATGGCCAATCTGGTGGTTACCAAAGGGATATGTGGGTGGGTGTGAAAAATGGGAATGGGTTGATTTTGATAGTTAGAAGACACTAGAACTTCAGTTGGGGTTGTGCTGAGTCTTAGCCACTATAGAGCTATAAAACTATATCCCTGAAAATCCAAGTATTGTAAGCCAATGACTAGTCAATAAATAAGGTGTGATCTATGGAATCCATGAAGGCTTTATGTAATATGAAGTTCAATGCCAAGTTCATATTGTCTATTAATAAAAAAATAGAGCAAGGAGGTTTAAATCTTGATTCTCTTGAGTTTAAATCTTGATTCTCTCACTCTCCTGTTAGATGAGTGATCTTGATGTTGCTTAATCTGTACGAGTCCCAGTTTTCTTTGCAGGTGCAACAGAGGTTCTGATACTGATCAGAGAATACTACTGTGAGGATTAAATAACACAGTTTTATGTAACAGATCCTGGTAAAAATTAGCACCAAACAAGCAATCACTCAATGCATGTCCCTATCACTTCGTTTTCCAAATTACATCTTTTGCACCTTTATAGTTATTGGAGAGAGAAAAGAAGATACAGATACAATGAACACTGCCTGCGTTTTGCCACTGGAACATTTCTGAGCTCTGGGTGAATCTTCACAGGCGAGCTTGGGGCAGTACACTGTTTAAAGAGCTCTGGTATCTGGCTGTCTGAATCCAATTCCCAGCACAGCCACTTTCCAGATCTATAAACACAGAGAAATTACATCACTGCTCTGTGTTCATTCCCTCAGCTCCAATAGTGCTGCTACTCAACTAAATATTAGCATATCCCTCCTCCCAAAAAATCATACTCTAAAGCCTCACCCACCATGTCATGGTAGTAGAAAGTGGGACCTTTGGGAGGTGATTAGACCTGGGGCCTTCACTATCAGGAACAGACCCTAAATAACTCCCTACCCACTCAGCTATGTAAGGACAAGTGAGAAACTGTTTTATTTGTGAACCAGGAGGTAGGTCCTCACCAGAGATTTAATCTTGGGTATCGCAGACTCTAGAAATATGAGTGGTAAATATCTGTTGTTTCCTTCTTTCTGTTTTTAATGTTATCTTTATTTATTGACTAGAGACAGCCAGAATCGAGAGGGTAGGGGGAGATAGAGACGGAGGAAGAGAGATACCGGCAGCATAGCTTCACCACTTGCAGAGCTTTCCCCCTGCAGGTGGGGACCAGAGGCTCGAACCTGGGTCCTTGTGCATTGTAACATGTACTCTCAACCAGGTGTGCCACCACTCGGCCCCTGTCTATTGTCTCTAAGCCACCCAGTGTAAAGGATTCCATACAGGGTTGTTATAATGATTGAAAAACAATAATCAATGTAAGCCTTTTAGCATTGTGTACAGCACATTGTGAACATTCACTATTAGTTCTCTCTCTCTCTCACACACACACACACACACACACACCAAATTTTATTCAAGGTCCTATTCCCAACAAATCACACCCATATTGTTTTTGATTGCAGTTGCTTCTTCAAAATGCTACTGCTGAGAGAATGGCTTCACCAATACCCAAGGTAGAGCCTTACTTCCTTATAGTCTTGCTTCTCAAAGTAGGTTCTGTAGATATCAGCAGTGTGGGTGTTTTCTGGGAGCTAGTGTGAAATGCAGAATTACAAGTTTCACGTGAGACTTACTGCACCAGATCCTGCATTTTTTTTTTTTAGGTTTTAATTATTTATTAGTGATTTAATACTGACTAACAAGATTTTAAGATGACAGGGGTACAATTCCATACAATTCCCACCACTAGAGTTCTGTGTCCCATCCTCTCCACAAGAAACTTCCTTATTGTTTATTCCTCTGGGAGTATGGACCCAAATTCTTTATGGGGTGCAGAAGGTGGGAGTTCTGGCTTGTATAATTTCTTCTCCACTGGACATGGGTGTTGGCAGGTCGGTCCATTCCCTCAGCCTCTTTCTTTATTTCCCTGGTGAGGTAGGGCTCTGGAGAGGGGAAGTCCTCTGCCCAGGAAGGTCAGGATGGAATCATAGTAGCATCTCGAACTTGGTGGCTGAAAGGCAGCAAGATGCAAAGCAGGAAAAATGATAAAACTATAAGATGGAAAACAGGACAAAGTATTTAATGAACAGGAATACAGCCGATGAAAGTAGAGATCTTTGGGTAGGAGGAAGATAGGAAGTCTATTTTAGGAATGTTCTTAGAAGTCTGTGTATTAATAATCTTTCAGTTTGATAGCTAACATAGGGCTGGACCACAAATATTGCCTGGCAAGATGGTGTCAGAGTTGCGAATAGAACTAGGAAGCAGGGTCAGGGCAGAGAGTTGCTCACAAATTTAAACAAGATACATAAATGTAATCAACAGTTTACCACAATGATCTAACCTGGATCCCACATTTTCACAAAGTGTGTTTCTTATGCTCATCTCTCCCTCCACCCTTTCTCCCACTGTGAATACACACGAACTGGTAGGCAGCTAGCAAGGAAACCAAATACGTGTTCACATTCACCGATGCAGAGAAAGGCATTTGACAATATCCAACAATAATTCAAGATAAAATATCTCTGTAACACCAAGCCTGTCTGGCAAGAAGCTCTGAAAAGTCTCTTACAAACAATCAAATTATCATAAACATGCCATATAGCAGAATACTCTAAATTTTAGAATAATGGCATTAAACTATCTTCATTCTATAATGTCAATGGCCTGAATTCACCTATTAAAAGGCATAGAGTAGGAAGATTATCAGAAAACACAACCCAACCATATGTTATCTGCAGGAATCCCACTGAACTAAACAAGACAAACACAGACTCAAAGTGAAAGGATGGAAAACTATCATACAGGCCAGTGGACCACAGAAAAAGGGTAGTAAGAGCTATTCTCAATCTGACACAATAGACCTTAAAACAAATAAAATTTTAAAAGATAGGGATGAACATTACTTAATGGTCAGAGGATCAGTCAATCAAGAGGTCTTAACGATTATTAACCTTTATGCACCCAGTGATAAGCCATTTAAATACATCAAACATCTACTGAAAGGGCTACAATTGTCGTATGCTTTACATTGGTTTGTTCTAGCCCTCCCCCACCAAGAGAATTAGATCAGTCCAGTTAGTTTCGCGGGCCTGCTTGGCCCCGCCCCGAAGGAACCCCGCGAGAGTTCCACAGTTGGAGAGTTGCAGAGTGAGAGAGTTCGAGAGGGTTCCTGAGTTAGAGGGTTCCTGAGTTCGAGAGTTCCTGAGTTCGAGAGTAAGAGGGAGAGCTTGTGCCGCCGCAAAGAGACAGCAGAGTTCTGTTTGGTGATTAGTTTGTCTTAGTTTATGAATCGTTGTTCCTGAATAAAGAAATACAGCTTCCCTGCCCAGCCGTTGTCTCCGCATCTCTGTTCACCACCGCGAAGCTAGACCCGCCCGGCAAGAGCCTTCCGAAAATTTTAACAACAAAATAATGTATTAACAGCAGTACAGTAGTAGTAGGGGTTTTCAACACCCCTTGGATGTTAGACCAGAAACTATCAAGTACTTAGGGGAAAATATTGGCAGAATTTTTTTCCATATAAATTTTAAAAGCATCTTCAATGAAACAAATCCAATTACAAAAAAAAGTTGAACAATAAACACAAAGCAGACCTTGGACTAGGTTTCGTGTACTGCACCAAAGTAAAGGACTCTGGGGTGGGTGGGGGTGTGGGGCTCAGGTCCTGGAACATGATGGCAGAAGAGGACCTAGAGGGGTGTTGAATTTTTATGTGGAAAACAGAAACATGAACAGGGGTAGATGGCGTAATGGTTGTGCACAGAGAATCTTATTCCTGAGGCTCCAAATCTCAGGTTCATGGTGAATTCATCTTCTTTACCCCATTTTGGATGGAGCTCAAAGATATCATGTTAAGTGAGATAAATCAGAAACAACAGGATGAATATGGGATGATGTCACTTATAGGCAGCAATTGAAATACAAGATCAGAAAGGAAAACTCTAAGCAGAACTTGGACTAGAGTTGGCGTATTGCACCACCAAAGTAAAAGACTCTGGGGTGGGGGAGAGGGTTCAGGCCCTGAAACATGACAGCAGAGGAGGACCTAGTAGGAGTTGTATTGTTATGTGGAAATCTTATGCATGTACAAACTATTGTATCTTACTATTGACTGTAAACCATTAATCCTCCAATAAAGAAATTAAAAAAGAAAAAAAATCTCTGAAAATGAGGAATTGTTGGTATCTTCTAATTCTGCTTTTAAAAACCCCTTCTGTTTCATTTGGTTTAAATCCTCCCTGCTTAACACTGCATTCTATTTACATAACCACTGTATTCTATTTACATAACCACTGCCATCTATTTACATAAATCACTTTTACATTTACATAAAGCACCACCTTCCCTCCAGGGCATTGGTTTAGTGGTAGAATTCTCACCTGCTCCACCCCCTCTCCTTGTCACACCCTGATCCTCTCCTTGTCACACCCTGATTTTCACCAGTCACTTTTCTCTCTACCCTCTCTGTGTCACATCCTGTTCACACCCTACTTGGGAAGTATATATAAAGACAACATTGTTCGTTTTAGTTAGTTGTTAGTTTAGTCTAGCTTGGTATAGATTGCACTGCATCCTGCATGAATAAAGAGATACTGCGTACAGCTCAACCATGAGTCCCTAGTCGTCTGTCTCCCGTCAGTGAAGCTCAGCCCGACAAGGAATAGAATTGGAACTTTCTCAACTTGATAAGGATTATGCACAAAATTCCTATCACTAACAGCATACAGAACGGTGAAAAACTTGGTCTTCTAGCTAAGATCAGGCATAAGCAGGAATGACTCCTGTCAACTCAAAGTTTTAGTTTTTATTGGAAGTCTCAACTAATGCACTGAGATAATGAAAGGAAATAAATTGTGTGTAGACTGGGGAGGAAAATAAATTTGTCTTTGTTCATAGATGACATGATCACTTAGATAAAAACTATGAATCAGAAGCCAGGTGGTGGTGCACCTGGTTAAGTGCACATGTTACAGTGCTCAAGGACCCACGTTCAAGCCCCTGGTCCCCACCTGCAGGGGGAAAGCTTCACAAGTGGTGAAGCTGTGCTATAGGTGTCTCTGTCTCTGTCTTTCTCTATCCTCCCCTCCTATCTCAATTTCTGTCTGTGTCTATTCAATAATAATTAAATTAAGTAAAATAAAAAACACTTAAAATATGAATCAACAAATAAAACCACTTCTTGAAACTAATTAGTGATAGCAGTAAGGTTACATGATACATCAGTTTAGTCTACAGAAATCAGTTATATTTCTATATGCCAGCAGTGAACAAGTGGATTTTGAATATTTAAAATGCAGTGCCATTTATATCAGTTCCCACAAATTAGAATACTTAGTTACAAACCTAATGAATTACAAAAGGTTTATATGATTAAAAAAAAAAACTACAAACCTCTGAATCGAATCTAGGATCCAGAAATAAACCCACGTATGTAGGAACAATTGATTTTTCACAAGAATACCAGAACTACTCAGTGGGGAAATAACAGTCTTTTAACATGTGGTCCTGTGAAAACTGAGTATTTCAAAGCAAAATAAAGAGGTTAGCTGAGTAAGTTGTGGTCTATATACACAAGGGAATACTACTTAGCTATTAAAAATGATAAAGTCACCTTCTTCACCTCAACTTGGATGGAGTTTGAAGGAATCATGTTAAGTGAAATAAGCCAAAAAGAGAAGATGAGTGTGGGATAATCTCATTCATGGACAGAAGTTGAGAAATAAGAACAGAAGGTGAAAGATAAAGCAGAACATGGACTGGAATAGGTATATTGCACCAAAGTAAAGAACTCTGGTAAGTGAGGGCGGTTTCATAACTCTGGTGGTGGGTGTATGTGGAACTACACACTGTGAATTTACAATCTTATAACCTACTATTCGTCACAAATAAAAATAACAAAAAAAGAAAAGAGTTTGTGCCCTTTCCTTTTGCAATACATCCTCAGAGGGAATCAAAGACCTACGTATGAGCTTGATTTATACCACTCATAGATGAAACACAGGAATACATCTTCATGAAAATGAATTTAGCAGTGATGTATTGTATATGAAACCAAAAGCAAGGAAGTGACAGAAAACCATAGCTAAACTGAGCTTCATCAAAATCTGAAACATATACAGAACAGACATCCCCAAAATGGGAAATCTTGACAAATCATGTATTTTTTAAAAGAGATTACAGTCATTCCACTGTGTGTTAAAAACTCCTACAACTCAATAACAAAACAGCCCCATTAAAATTTGTTAAAGTGATTGACTGGACTCCAAGGAAGATATAAAATGTGTACAAAGCATATGAAGTGATGGCTAATGTTGTTACTGTTAGAGAAATGCAAGTCAGAGCTACATAAGACATAGCTTCAGACCCCTCAGGTTAGCTCTTATTGACATAGCATAAAATAACAAGTGTCTAGCAAGGATGTGGAAAAGAAAAAATAAAGGATGGGGGCCAGGCGATGGCACACGGAGTTTAGCGCATATAGTACTAAAGGCAAGGACCAGCACAAGGATCTGCGTATGAGCCCATGGTCCCCACCTGTGGGGGAGATGCTTCACAAGCAGCAAATCAGGTCTACAGGTGTCTATTTTTATCTCTTCCTCTCTGTCTCCCCACTTCTCTCAATTTCTCTCTGTGCTATCCAATAAAATGGAAAAAAAACGGCCACCAGGAGCAGTAGATTTGTAGTTTTTTAAAAAAGGTGTAACTCCTGTGGAAAATGGTATGGTGACTCCTCAAAAAATGAAAAATATCCTGGTAGGGGGGTGCAGGAGGTGACACACCTGGTTAAGCATACAGATTACAGTGTGTCAAGGACCAGGGTTCAAGCCCCTGATCCACACCTGTAGGGGGGAAGCTTCATGACTGGTGAAGTAGGGCTGTAGGGGTCTTTCTGTCTCTTCCCCTCTTTACCTTTCTCACCCCTCCCAATTTCTCTCTATCTCTATCCAACAATAAATTAAAAACAATAAAAATAATTTAAAATGATAAAATAAAACAACCATGTTAATAAAATCCTGAGGAAACAAACACACCCATCCAAAAATATCTGTATACACTTATGTTCATAGCAGCACAATTTTCCAAAACCTGGAAGCAACCTAAGTGTCCAACAGCACGAGAAAGTTGTGGTATACATAAGGGATGGAATTCTACTCAGCTATTAAAAATGGTGAATTCACCTTCTTCACCTCATCTTGAATAGAACTTTAAGGCATCCTGTGAAGTGAGATCAGCCATAAAGAGAAGGATGAATATGGGATGACCTCACTCACAGACAAAATGTGAGAAATTAAAACAGAAAGGGAAACAAAGCAGAACTTGGACTGGATTTGGTATATTGCACCAAAGAAAAGGACTCTGAAGGGAAGGGGGGCTTTCAGGTTCTCGGGCAAGATGGTGGAGGAGGACCTAGGTTGGGGCAAGGGAGGAATGTTTTGCAGAAAACTGAGAAATTTTACACATTTATCAACAACTGTTTTTTTTTACTGTGTATTGTAAACCATTAATCCCTTCAATGAAAAAAAAAAAAAAGAAAAATATACTTACCCATGCAATTCCACTTCTAGGTATATGACCCCGTCCCAACTGAAAGAAGGAATTCAAACAAATAGTTGTGAACCTGTGATCATAGTAGTGTTACTCTCAATAGTGAAAAGATTAATTTAATCCATGTACCCATGGGTGAAGGATAAGTCATTGTCTGGCATATCCATATAATGGAATATTATTCAGCCTTAAAAAGAAAAGAATTCTGATATGTGCCACAAAACAAATGGACCCTCAAAGCATTGTGCTATGTGAAATCAGCCAGTTTCTGAATGGACAAATACTTGGTCGCTAATGCAGGAAAATTTATAGAGACAGAAGCAATAGTGTTTATCAGAGGTTGGAGGGAGTCGGTAATGGGAGTTCATCTTCATGGAGCTTTAGTTATGATGAAAACATTTAGAAGATGGATAGTGATGCCTTTGCAACAGTGGGAGCCTACTTAACGCCGCTGAACTGTATGTTTGGATTAGTTAAAATGGCAAGGGTTACACTATGTTTACAGTTCCACAGTAAAAAGAGAAGAATGATCTGTTCTTATGAAATACACGTTGAGATATTTAAGGGTGGAGAAGCACAACGTCTTTATCTTACAGCAGTTCAGAAAAGGAAATTGTATGTGTGTGTGTGTGTGTGTGTGTACATACATTGAAATAAATCAATATCATATACTTGAAAGTAGAATGAGAGTGAATGACAAAATGATGACACTGTGGATGGTAACGTGTGCACTCAATTGGGTGCACTGTCACTTGGTTTCTGATTTGATATTATGAGAATTTTTTTTTTTTGCTTCCAGGGTTCTTGCTGGAGCTTGGTGCCAGCACTACAAATCTGCTGCTCCTGAAGGTTATTTCCCCCATTCTATTGGATAGGGCAGGGAGAAGTTGAGAGTGGAGGGGGAGATAGATGGGAGAGAGAAAGATAAACACCTGCAGACCTGCAACTTGCTTGTGGAGACCGGGGGCTCAAACACGGATCCTTGAGCTTATCCTTGCGCCTAGTAGTATGTGCGCTTAACTTGGTATGCCACAGCCCGATCCCTGAGTAAATGTTCTTTAACTTGGCCTATATTTGCACCTGGGACCTCCTATGTATTATTGAACGAGAGGGGAAAAAGTGGACATCCTTGTCCAATTTTTGGTCCTTAGGAAAGATGTTAACAATTCGTCAATTTGAATAGGACAGGAATTTTTAGACCACTATTTTTAGAGAAGATCTACTGACTGTAGATCTTGGAAGATGGTTTAAAGATCCATATAGATGTTTCATTTTGGTAGATGACATAGAGCTTTATAGTTGCGCTAATTTGTGAAATTTCTTTTATCTTCCTGTTTCTTGACAATGTATAGCATGAATTACAGTTGCATTTTGTCAAATATTCTTGCATTGTAGAGTGACCTAGTAAAAACTGTAGAATACATTTATGTACTGTTATAGTGAACTGCAGCAACCTGGGCCTTTGATTTTTTTTAATTTTAGTTTTTTAGTTATAAAAAGGAAACATTGACAAAACCATAGGATAAGAGGGGTACAACTTTGCACAATTCCCACCACCAGACCACGGTATCTCATCCCCTCCCCCTGATAGCTTCCCTATTCTTAACCCTCTGGGAGTATGGACCCAAGATCATTCTAGGATGCAGAGGGTTGAAGGTCTGGCTTCTATAATTCCTTCCCCGCTGAATGTCGACAATGACAGGTGGATGCATACCCCCAGGCAGTCTCTCTCTTTCCCTAATGGGGAAGAGCTCTGGAGAAGCAGAGCTCCAGGACACATTGGTGGGGTTGTCTGTCCAGGGAAGTCTGGTCACATCCTGCTAGCATATGGAATCTGGTAGATAAAAAGAGAGGTAACATACAAAGCCAAAGAAATTGTTGAACAATCATGGACCTAAAGGCTGGAATAGTGCAGATGAAGTGTTGGGGGTGGTGCTCCATTTTGTAGATAGCTAGGAGGCATATTTTAATTATGTTTCAAAGGTCCTGTGGCTATACTAGTGTTTTTTTGTTTTCTGTTTGTTTGTTTCTTTTTTGCCTGAGCCTGAAATCTGATATGCAGGTGGATCCTAATTATTGTCTGGGGAGATGATGTCATGGTTGATAAAAGGATCAGAAAGCTGGAGAGTAGCTCCCTAATGTGGGAAAGGAGTATAAATATTGCTGACTGTAAACCTCATCGATTTGATGTGATCTGGGGCCCTTAAGTACCTTAGGAGCCTGAGTTACCACTGCATCCCCATAGATCTGAGCTCCCATTCTGTGGTCATGAGTAGGAACATTCCATGCTGCCCCAGTATCGACCCATCTTCCTCAGGTGTAGCATAGAGTATGTTGTCCATCATCCCTTGGGAGGATGGAAAATTCTCTGCCATTACTGATCCAAGTTGAGGGCAAAGTCCTATGGGAGCCCACAAAGGGGTCTATTTTGTTGTTCCATACATGAGTTGTTCTGTTTTGAATAAGTTTTAGAAAAATGTCATATGTATTTATTCATTTATATTTATTTATATTTATTTTTATTTATTTATTTCAAAAAGGAGACATTAACCAAACTATAAAACAAGAGAGGTACAACTCCCCACAGTTCCCACCACCAGATCAACGTATCACATCCCCTACCCTGATAGCTTTCCTATTCTTTATCCCTCTGGGAGGATGGACCCAAAGTCATATTGGGATGCAGAAGGTCTGGCTTTGGTAATGGCTTCCCCGCTGAATATGGGCATTGGTAGGTCGATCCATACTCCTAGTCTGCTGAAGGCCAGGATGCAATGCTTTCCAGCAGTTGTTGTCAGAGCTTAAGCCAGCAGCTGCTTCCAAGTCTCCATCTTGACTCCGCCCCTCCTTCTGCAACTTTCAACCCAGTTGTCCCAGCACCATTTATTGAGGAGAGCCTCGTTCATCCATTTAATACTTTGTGCCCCTTTATCAAAGATTAGCTGTCCATAGGTGGGGGGGGTTTGGTTCTGGACTTTTAATTCTGTTCCACAGGTCTGTGTGCCTATGTTTGTTCCAATACCAGGCTGTTTTGATGATGATGGCCTTATAATATGGTTTGAGGTCTGGGAGTGTGATGCCTCCATTTCTGTTTCTTTTCCTCAAGATTGTTTTGGCAATTCTGGGTGTTTCTGGTTCCAGATAAATGATTGTAGTTAATGTTCTATTCTGTTAAAGAAGCTTGGTGGAGCTTTGATGGGTATCGCGTTAAATATGTATATGGCTCTGGGGAGAATATTCATTTTGACGATATTTATTCTTCCATTCCATGAGCATGGGGGCGTCTTTCCATTTGTTGGTATCAGTTTCTCTTTCCTTGAATAGTGACTCATAGTTATCATGATACAAGTCTTTGACTTCTTTGGTCAGCATTATTCTGAGGTATTTTATTGATTTTGCTGCAACGGTGAATGGGAGTGATTTCTGGATGTCCATATATGATTTTTAATGAAACCATCTTGACTTCTTACACTAGGGTGGATAAGGTGGGCCATGTCATGTTGGAGTCTGGAAAAGTGAGGTGAAATGGCAGAAGGCACACCTGGAAGTCAGTGGTAGCCCAAAGCCACTGCTCTGTCCCTCCCTTCTGGTCCCAACCATACACCATACACTGTTCCCTCTCCCTTTGGTTATTTCTTAGCAGGCATTCCACTCATGCGTCTAGAATGGGGTTATGGTTTTCTACAGAGGCAGGAACCTGCTAGCCCACAGCCTGTGCAAAGGCATGCTGCCCCAGACAGGAGGTGTTGAGGAGAAAACCATGTTGTGAGGAGTCTCAGCTGAGGCCCAAGAGACAGGACTAGAGGAATCAGGGAGGTTGGCCTGAAAAAGCATAGGGATTTGGGGTGGTATGTTGGTGGTAGGGGAGGGCAGGAGCAAGGAGTCATGGCCAACACCTTCAGTTCTGTGACACGTTCAGTGAGGTCATCATCAGTCTCCATGGAGTCTTGAGGACAACAGTAGCAGTCAGCACAGATGTGGGCGTCAGGCTGAGTGCTTCAACCTAACCGCGTGGCATGGAGGAACTTTCTCAGGAAAAATGATGGAGGTACTTCTGTTGGAGAAGACTGACAAACCCTTTGTCTTTCGATATCGGACAGTTCTACGTGAGGCCCCGAAGACCAAGAGGATTTCTACTTTTGCCTTCTTTCTGCGAATGTGCAAAGCTGAACATGAGGAGAAAACTCCCGGTGGCCGCATGAACCTCGTCGAATTTTCTAGGGAATGCTCTCGGAGATGGAGAATGCTGTCAGAGGAAGAGAAGAATGCATTCAGAGACCTGGCGAGGGCTGAGCGCGAGCGAAATGACCCACAAACACGGGGTCATGGACCAGCAGGAAGAAGGGAGAGAGATGCCAATGCTCCCAAGAGACCGCTGTCAGCATTTTCCCAGTTCTCTTCTGATTTCCGCCCCAAGGTTAAAGCTGATTATCCTGACATCACCTCGGGCAACATGTCACTGAAGCTGGGCGAGATGTGGAGCAACCTCGGTAACATGGAGAAAAGGCTGTATGAAGACAAGGCAGCAGCACAGCTGACGATGCAGTATAACATGGCTGTTGCGGAATACAAGGCCATGGATCTGGATGGTTGGGAGAGTCCTCTGAACATGACATAGAAGAAGCTGGAAGAAGATAAAGAGTCAGAAGATTCAGAGGGGCAGGATTCCTCTGACGATGGGGAAAGTTCAGATTGGGAGGAGGAGGAAGGAGGTGTACAGGGGATGTAAGGAGAAGATGAATAAAGAAAGCCCAGCAGAATACAAATCTGTCTGCTTGTAGTAACTTTCGAGAGCGCCATAGCCCCTGTGTATGTGACCTGAAAAGTATCCCTTGCCCTCATAGGTCTAAGTACACAATTGCAAAAAATGGAAAAAAGGCAACTGGCCTAGTTGGGCCTCTGCTATGTTACTTGAAAAGCTTGGGCCCCCAAATGAAGACCCAAGATGAAGGGAAGAATTGGTTGTGGGGAGGGGTCAAGGCTGTCTTTGCTGAAGAAATATCTTTATCATTTCTCTTTGGGGAGATCTTGAATTTACAGGAACTGAAAACTTCCTTTAAGTAGCACTTGCCACAATCGGTCTGGTCTTATTTTCTGCTTCTTTTCAGTATTAGTGAATCTTCCCAGGCAGCCTAGTGGCTTATGGTATTCTAGTTGAGTCTCCCAAGTGGCTTTTGGGATTCTGTGAGGTCTGTCCTGGTGCTGGGTCTCTGGGGTGGCTGGTGTGGCTGGTGTGGCTAAAGTGCTATGCAGGGAGGATCAGAGCACAGTCGCAGAGCACTCTTCACTGCCTGGGCCAGGCAAACTACACCCAAGCCATTGGCACAGACCTTTGCTGAACACAGAAAGCAGCAGGCTTTGGTGTCTCTGAGTACAGGATGTGTCCAGGCACCCTTGATATTGCTTTATTCCCCATTTGCAGAATGGTTTTTAGCCCTTACGTGGATATCCTTGATCATCACCCCTCAGTCACACATGTGCATGCATAGGAACACACACACACACACACACACACACACACACACAGGGATGCAAAGACACAGACTAACACTCACACACACACACACACACACACACACACAAATATTGAAAAAGGAAGGCACTGAGACAGTTTATTCTATTCTGAAGAACTGGGTCCCTGCCCAACTTGGATCGACCATGGTGGCATGAACCAGAGACTACAACCCAGATTTATTCCCTACTGCTGGTTTGAAACTTCCATGTTCTATACTGTTTGGATACACAGATTTAGTCTTCTCACAATTATCTAAGAGCTGAGGGGGAAGGCAGCATATGGGGGAGGGACTCCTGCAGGTTAGGGGCCTGGTTTGGCAATTGAGACCCACCTCATATAGTTGTATGGGATTCTTTAGCATATGGAGTCTACTATCAGCAGTTCAATTATTTCTACAGGGACTGTTAGTAGGTCCTCAGGCAGGGAATCTTTTATCTGGAAGTCACTTGGGGGGTAGTGGTACACTAAAACAACTCATTTCCTATGTATGATTGTTTATATATATATATATATATATATTTATATATATAGTTTAATTTTTTATTTATAAAAAGGAATCATTGACAAAACCACAGGATAAGAGGGGTACAGCTTTGCACAGTTCCCACCACGAGACCTCTGTATATCATCCCCTCCACTGATAGCTTTCCTATTCTTTAACCCTCTGGGAGTATGGATCCAAGATCATTGTAGGATGCAGAAGGTTGAAGGTCTGCCTTCTGTAATTGCTTCCCCACTGAACATGGGTGTTGACTGGTCGATCCATATTCAAACCTGTCTCTCTCTTTCCCTAGTTGGGAAGGGCTGTGGTCAGGCAGAGCTCCAAGGCACATTGGTAATGTTGTCCGACATTTATTTATTTATTTATTTATTTATTTATTTATTTATTTCAAAAAAGAGACATTAACCAAACCATAGGACAAGAGGAGTACAACTCCACACAGTTCCCACCAACAGATCAACGTATCCTATCCCCTCCCTGATAGCTTTCCTATTCTTTATCCCTCTGGGAGTATGGACCCAAAGTCATATTGGGATGCAGAAGGTGGAAAGTCTGCCTTCGGTAATGGCTTCCCCGCTGAACATGGGCATTGGTAGGTCGATCCATACTTCCAGCCTGCCACTGTGTTTCCCTAGTAGGGTGGGTCTCTGGGGAAGTGGGGCTCCAGGACACATTGGTGAGGTCTTCTGTCCAGGGAATTCTGGTCGGCATCGTGCTGGCATCTGGAACCTGGAGGCTGAAGAGAGAGTTAACATACAAAGCCAAAGAAATTGTTGAACAATCATGGACCTAAAGGCTGGAATAGTGCAGATGAAGTGTTGGGGGTGGTGCTCCATTTTGTAGATAGCTAGGAGGCATATTTTAGTTATGTTTCAAAGGTCCTGTGGCTATACTAGTGTTTTTTTGTGTTTTGTTTGTTTGTTTCTTTTTTGCCTGAGCCTGAAATCTGATATGCAGGTGGATCCTAATTATTGTCTGGGGAGATGATGTCATGGTTGATAAAAGGATCAGAAAGCTGGAGAGTAGCTCCCTAATGTGGGAAAGGGGTATAAATATTGTTGACTGTAAACCTCATCGATTTGATGTGATCTGGAGCCCTTAAATAGCTTAGGATCCTGAGTTACCACTGCATCCCCCTAGATCTGAGCTCCCATTCTGTGGTCATGAGTAGGAACATGCCACTCTGCCCCAGTATCGACCCATCTTCCTCAGGTGTAGCATAGAGTATGTTGTCCATCATCCCTTGGCAGGATGGAAAATTCTCTGCCATTACTGATCCAAGTTGAGGGCAAGGTCCTATGGGGGCCCACAAAGGGGTCTATTTTGTTGTTCCATACATGAGTTGTTCTGTTTTGAATAAGTTTTAGAAAAATGTCATATTTATTTATTCATTTATATTTATTTATTTTTATTTATTTATTTATTTATTTCAAAAAGGAGACATTAACCAAACTATAAAACAAGAGGGGTACAACTCCACACTGTTCCCACCACCAGATCAACGTATCCCATCCCCTACCCTGATAGCTTTCCTATTCTTTATCCCTCTGGGAGTATGGACCCAAAGTCATATTGGGATGCAGAAGGTGGAAGGTCTGGCTTTGGTAATGGCTTCCCCACTGAATATGGGCATTGGTAGGTCGATCCATACTCCTAGTCTGCTGAATGCCAGGATGTGATGCTTTCCAGCAGTTGTTGTCAGAGCTTAAGCCAGCAGCTGCTTCCAAGTCTCCATCTTGGCTCGCCCCTCCTTCTGCAACTTTCAACCCAGTTTTCCCAGCACCATTTATTGAGGAGAGCCTCGTTGATCCATTTAATACTTTGTGCCCCTTTATCAAAGATTAGCTGTCCATAGGTGTGGGGGTTTGGTTCCGGACTTTTAATTCTGTTCCACAGGTCTGTGTGCCTATATTTGTTCCTATACCAGGCTGTTTTGATGATGATGGCCTTATAATATGGTTTGAGGTCTGGGAGTGTGATGCCTCCATTTCTGTTTCTTTTCCTCAAGATTGTTTTGGCAATTCTGGGTGTTTTCTGGTTCCAGATAAATGATTGTAGTTAATGTTCTATTCTGTTAAAGAAGCTTGGTGGAGCTTTGATGGGTATCGCGTTAAATATGTATATGGCTCTAGGGAGAATATTCCTTTTGACGATATTTATTCTTCCATTCCATGAGCATGGGGGCGTCTTTCCATTTGTTGGTATCAGTTTCTCTTTCCTTGAATAGTGACTCATAGTTATCATGATACAAGTCTTTGACTTCTTTGGTCAGCATTATTCTGAGGTATTTTATTGATTTTGCTGCAACGGTGAATGGGAGTGATTTCTGGATGTCCATATATGACTTTTAATGAAACCACCTTGACTTCTTACACTAGGGTGGATAAGGTGGGCCATGTCATGTTGGAGTCTGGAAAAGTGATGTGAAATGGCAGAAGGCACACCTGGAAGTCAGTGGTAGCCCAAAGCCACAGCTCTGACCCTCCCTTCTGGTCCCAACCATACACCATACACTGTTCCCTCTCCCTTTGGTTATTTCTTAGCAGGCATTCCACTCATGCGTCTAGAATGGGGTTATGGGTTTCTACAGAGGCAGGAACCTGCTAGCCCACAGCCTGTGCACAGGCATGCTGCCCCAGACAGGAGGTGTTGAGGAGAAAACCATGTTGTGAGGAGTCTCAGCTGAGGCCCAAGAGACAGGACTAGAGGAATCAGGGAGGTTGGCCTGAAAAAGCATAGGGATTTGGGGTGGTATGTTGGTGGTGGGGGAGGGCAGGAGCAAGGAGTCATGGCCAACACCTTCAGTTCTGGGACACGTTCAGTGAGGTCATCATCAGTCTCCATGGAGTCTTGAGGACAACAGTAGCAGTCAGCACAGACGTGAGCGTCAGGCTGAGTGCTTCATCCTAACCGCGTGGCGTGGAGGAACTTTCTCAGGAAAAATGATGGAGGTACTTCTGTTGGAGAAGACTGACAAACCCTTTGTCTTTCGATATCGGACAGTTCTACGTGAGGCCCCGAAGACCAAGAGGATTTCTACTTTTGCCTTCTTTCTGCGAATGTGCAAAGCTGAACATGAGGAGAAAAATCCCGGTGGCCGCATGAACCTCGTCGAATTTTCTAGGAAATGTTCTCGGAGATGGAGAATGCTGTCAGAGGAAGAGAAGAATGCATTCAGAGACCTGGCGAGGGCTGAGCGCGAGCGCAATGACCCACAAACACGGGGTCATGGACCAGCAGGAAGAAGGGAGAGAGATGCCAGTGCTCCCAAGAGACCGCTGTCAGCATTTTCCCAGTTCTCCTCTGATTTCCGCCCCAAGGTTAAAGCTGATTATCCTGACATCACCTCGGGCAACATGTCACAGAAGCTGGGCGAGATGTGGAGCAACCTCAGTAACATGGAGAAAAGGCTGTATGAAGACAAGGCAGCAGCACAGCTGACGATGCAGTATAACATGGCTGTTGCGGAATACAAGGCCATGGATCTGGATGGTTGGGAGAGTCCTCTGAACATGACATAGAAGAAGCTGGAAGAAGATAAAGAGTCAGAAGATTCAGAGGGGCAGGATTCCTCTGACGATGGGGAAAGTTCAGATTGGGAGGAGGAGGAAGGAGGTGTAAGGGGGATGTAAGGAGAAGAGGAATAAAGAAAGCCCAGCAGAATACAAACCTGTCTGCTTGTAGTAACTTTCGAGAGCATCATAGCCCCTGTGTATGTGACCTGAAAAGTATCCCTTGCCCTCATAGGTCTAAGTACACAATTGCAAAAAATGGAAAAAAGGCAACTGGCTTAGTTGGGCCTCTGCTATGTTACTTGAAATGCTTGGGCACCCAAATGAAGACCCAAGATGAAGGGAAGAATTGGTTGTGGGGAGGGGTCAAGGCTGTCTTTGCTGAAGAAATATCTTTATCATTTCTCTTTGGGGAGATCTTGAATTGACCGGAACTGAAAACTTCCTTTAAGTAGCACTTGTCACACTCGGTCTGGTCTTATTTTCTGCTTCTTTTCAGTATTAGTGAATCTTCCCCGGCAGCCTAGTGGCTTATGGGATTCTAGTTGAGTCTCCCAAGTGGCTTTTGGGATTCTGTGAGGTCTGTCCTGGTGCTGGGTCTCTGGGGTGGCTGCTGTGGCTGGTGTGGCTAAAGTGCTATGCAGGGAGGATCAGAGCACAGTCGCAGAGCACTCTTCACTGCCTGGGCCAGGCAAACTACACCCAAACCATTGGCACAGACCTTTGCTGAACACAGAAAGCAGCAGGCTTTGGTGTCTCTGAGTACAGGATGTGTCCAGGCACCCTTGATGTTGCTTTATTCCCCGTTTGCAGAATGGTTTTTAGCCCTTTCGTGGATATCCTTTGATCATCACCCCTCATTCACACATGTGCATGCATAGGAACACACACACACACACACACACACACACACACACACACACACACACACACACACACACAGGGATGCACAGACACAGACTAACACACACACACACACACACACACACACACACACACACACAAATTTTGAAAAAGGAAGGCACTGAGACAGTTTATTCTATTCTGAAGAACTGGGTCCCTGCCCAACTTGGATCGACCATGGTGGCATGAACCAGAGACTACAACCCAGATTTATTCCCTACTGCTGGTTTGAAACTTCCATGTTCTATACTGTTGGGATACACAGATTTAGTCTTCTCACAATTATCTAAGAGCTGAGGGCGAAGGCAGGATATGGGGGAGGGACTCCTGCGGGTTATGGGCCTGGTTTGGTAATTGATACCCACCTCATATAGTCCTATGGGATTCTTTAGCATACGGAGTCTACTATCAGCAGTTCAATTATTTCTACAGGGACTGTTAGTAGGTCCTCGGGCAGGGACTCTTTTATCTGGAAGGCACTTGGGGGGTAGTGAAACACTAAAACAACTCATTTCCTATGTATGATTGTTTATATACATAGTTTAATTTTTATTTATAAAAAGGAAACATTGACAAAACCACAGGATAAGAGGGGTACAGCTTTGCACAGTTCCCACCACGAGACCTCTGTATATCATCCCCTCCACTGATAGCTTTCCTATTCTTTAACCCTCTGGGAGTATGGATCCAAGATCATTGTAGGATGCAGAAGGTTGAAGGTCTGCCTTCTGTAATTGCTTCCCCACTGAACATGGGTGTTGACTGGTCGATCCATATTCAAACCTGTCTCTCTCTTTCCCTAGTTGGGAAGGGCTGTGGTCAGGCAGAGCTCCAAGGCACATTGGTAATGTTGTCCGACATTTATTTATTTATTTATTTATTTATTTATTTCAAAAAGGAGACATTAACCAAACCATAGGACAAGAGGAGTACAACTCCACACAGTTCCCACCAACAGATCAACATATCCTATCCCCTCCCTGATAGCTTTCCTATTCTTTATCCCTCTGCGAGTATGGACCCAAAGTCATATTGGGATGCAGAAGGTGGAAAGTCTGGCTTCGGTAATGGCTTCCCCGCTGAACATGGGCATTGGTAGGTCGATCCATACTTCCAGCCTGCCTCTGTGTTTCCCTAGTAGGGTGGGTCTCTGGGGAAGTGGGGCTCCAGGACACATTGGTGAGGTCTTCTGTCCAGGGAATTCTGGTCGGCATCGTGCTGGCATCTGGAACCTGGAGGCTGAAGAGAGAGTTAACATACAAAGCCAAAGAAATTGTTGAACAATCATGGACCTAAAGGCTGGAATAGTGCAGATGAAGTGTTGGGGGTGGTGCTCCATTTTGTAGATAGCTAGGAGGCATATTTTAGTTATGTTTCAAAGGTCCTGTGGCTATACTAGTGTTTTTTTGTGTTTTGTTTGTTTGTTTCTTTTTTGCCTGAGCCTGAAATCTGATATGCAGGTGGATCCTAATTATTGTCTGGGGAGATGATGTCATGGTTGATAAAAGGATCAGAAAGCTGGAGAGTAGCTCCCTAATGTGGGAAAGGGGTATAAATATTGTTGACTGTAAACCTCATCGATTTGATGTGATCTGGAGCCCTTAAATAGCTTAGGATCCTGAGTTACCACTGCATCCCCCTAGATCTGAGCTCCCATTCTGTGGTCATGAGTAGGAACATGCCACTCTGCCCCAGTATCGACCCATCTTCCTCAGGTGTAGCATAGAGTATGTTGTCCATCATCCCTTGGCAGGATGGAAAATTCTCTGCCATTACTGATCCAAGTTGAGGGCAAGGTCCTATGGGGGCCCACAAAGGGGTCTATTTTGTTGTTCCATACATGAGTTGTTCTGTTTTGAATAAGTTTTAGAAAAATGTCATATTTATTTATTCATTTATATTTATTTATTTTTATTTATTTATTTATTTATTTCAAAAAGGAGACATTAACCAAACTATAAAACAAGAGGGGTACAACTCCACACTGTTCCCACCACCAGATCAACGTATCCCATCCCCTACCCTGATAGCTTTCCTATTCTTTATCCCTCTGGGAGTATGGACCCAAAGTCATATTGGGATGCAGAAGGTGGAAGGTCTGGCTTTGGTAATGGCTTCCCCACTGAATATGGGCATTGGTAGGTCGATCCATACTCCTAGTCTGCTGAATGCCAGGATGTGATGCTTTCCAGCAGTTGTTGTCAGAGCTTAAGCCAGCAGCTGCTTCCAAGTCTCCATCTTGGCTCGCCCCTCCTTCTGCAACTTTCAACCCAGTTTTCCCAGCACCATTTATTGAGGAGAGCCTCGTTGATCCATTTAATACTTTGTGCCCCTTTATCAAAGATTAGCTGTCCATAGGTGTGGGGGTTTGGTTCTGGACTTTTAATTCTGTTCCACAGGTCTGTGTGCCTATATTTGTTCCAATACCAGGCTGTTTTGATGATGATGGCCTTATAATATGGTTTGAGGTCTGGGAGTGTGATGCCTCCATCTCTGTTTCTTTTCCTCAAGATTGTTTTGGCAATTCTGGGTGTTTTCTGGTTCCAGATAAATGATTGTAGTTAATGTTCTATTCTGTTAAAGAAGCTTGGTGGAGCTTTGATGGGTATCGCGTTAAATATGTATATGGCTCTAGGGAGAATATTCCTTTTGACGATATTTATTCTTCCATTCCATGAGCATGGGGGCGTCTTTCCATTTGTTGGTATCAGTTTCTCTTTCCTTGAATAGTGACTCATAGTTATCATGATACAAGTCTTTGACTTCTTTGGTCAGCATTATTCTGAGGTATTTTATTGATTTTGCTGCAACGGTGAATGGGAGTGATTTCTGGATGTCCATATATGACTTTTAATGAAACCACCTTGACTTCTTACACTAGGGTGGATAAGGTGGGCCATGTCATGTTGGAGTCTGGAAAAGTGATGTGAAATGGCAGAAGGCACACCTGGAAGTCAGTGGTAGCCCAAAGCCACAGCTCTGACCCTCCCTTCTGGTCCCAACCATACACCATACACTGTTCCCTCTCCCTTTGGTTATTTCTTAGCAGGCATTCCACTCATGCGTCTAGAATGGGGTTATGGGTTTCTACAGAGGCAGGAACCTGCTAGCCCACAGCCTGTGCACAGGCATGCTGCCCCAGACAGGAGGTGTTGAGGAGAAAACCATGTTGTGAGGAGTCTCAGCTGAGGCCCAAGAGACAGGACTAGAGGAATCAGGGAGGTTGGCCTGAAAAAGCATAGGGATTTGGGGTGGTATGTTGGTGGTGGGGGAGGGCAGGAGCAAGGAGTCATGGCCAACACCTTCAGTTCTGGGACACGTTCAGTGAGGTCATCATCAGTCTCCATGGAGTCTTGAGGACAACAGTAGCAGTCAGCACAGACGTGAGCGTCAGGTTGAGTGCTTCATCCTAACCGCGTGGCGTGGAGGAACTTTCTCAGGAAAAATGATGGAGGTACTTCTGTTGGAGAAGACTGACAAACCCTTTGTCTTTCGATATCGGACAGTTCTACGTGAGGCCCCGAAGACCAAGAGGATTTCTACTTTTGCCTTCTTTCTGCGAATGTGCAAAGCTGAACATGAGGAGAAAAATCCCGGTGGCCGCATGAACCTCGTCGAATTTTCTAGGAAATGTTCTCGGAGATGGAGAATGCTGTCAGAGGAAGAGAAGAATGCATTCAGAGACCTGGCGAGGGCTGAGCGCGAGCGCAATGACCCACAAACACGGGGTCATGGACCAGCAGGAAGAAGGGAGAGAGATGCCAGTGCTCCCAAGAGACCGCTGTCAGCATTTTCCCAGTTCTCCTCTGATTTCCGCCCCAAGGTTAAAGCTGATTATCCTGACATCACCTCGGGCAACATGTCACAGAAGCTGGGCGAGATGTGGAGCAACCTCAGTAACATGGAGAAAAGGCTGTATGAAGACAAGGCAGCAGCACAGCTGACGATGCAGTATAACATGGCTGTTGCGGAATACAAGGCCATGGATCTGGATTGTTGGGAGAGTCCTCTGAACATGACATAGAAGAAGCTGGAAGAAGATAAAGAGTCAGAAGATTCAGAGGGGCAGGATTCCTCTGACGATGGGGAAAGTTCAGATTGGGAGGAGGAGGAAGGAGGTGTAAGGGGGATGTAAGGAGAAGAGGAATAAAGAAAGCCCAGCAGAATACAAACCTGTCTGCTTGTAGTAACTTTCGAGAGCGTCATAGCCCCTGTGTATGTGACCTGAAAAGTATCCCTTGCCCTCATAGGTCTAAGTACACAATTGCAAAAAATGGAAAAAAGGCAACTGGCTTAGTTGGGCCTCTGCTATGTTACTTGAAATGCTTGGGCACCCAAATGAAGACCCAAGATGAAGGGAAGAATTGGTTGTGGGGAGGGGTCAAGGCTGTCTTTGCTGAAGAAATATCTTTATCATTTCTCTTTGGGGAGATCTTGAATTGACCGGAACTGAAAACTTCCTTTAAGTAGCACTTGTCACACTCGGTCTGGTCTTATTTTCTGCTTCTTTTCAGTATTAGTGAATCTTCCCCGGCAGCCTAGTGGCTTATGGGATTCTAGTTGAGTCTCCCAAGTGGCTTTTGGGATTCTGTGAGGTCTGTCCTGGTGCTGGGTCTCTGGGGTGGCTGGTGTGGCTGGTGTGGCTGGTGTGTCTAAAGTACTATGCAGGGAAGATCAGAGCACAGTCGCAGAGCACTCTTCACTACCTGGGCCAGGAAAACTACACCCAAGCCGTTGGCACAGACCTTTGCTGAACACAGAAAGCAGCAGGCTTTGCTATCTCTGAGTACAGGATGTGTCCAGGCACCCTTGATGTTGCTTTATTCCCCGTTTGCAGAATGGTTTTTAGCCCTTACGTGGATATCCTTTGATCATCACCCCTCAATCAGACATGTGCATGCATAGGAACACACACACACACATACACAGGGATGCACAGACACAGACTAACACTCACACACACACACACACACACACACACACACACACACACACACACAAATATTGAAAAAGGAAGGCACTGAGACAGTTTATTCTATTCTGAAGAACTGGGTCCCTGCCCAACTTGGATCGACCATGGTGGCATGAACCAGAGACTACAACCCAGATTTATTCCCTACTGCTGGTTTGAAACTTCCATGTTCTATACTGTTGGGATACACAGATTCAGTCTTCTCACAATTATCTAAGAGCTGAGGGCGAAGGCAGGATATGGGGGAGGGACTCTTGCGGGTTATGGGCCTGGTTTGGTAATTGATACCCACCTCATATAGTCCTATGGGATTCTTTAGCATACGGAGTCTACTATCTCCAGTTCAATTATTTCTACAGGGACTGTTAGTAGGTCCTCAGGCAGGGACTGTTTTATCTGGAAGGCACTTGGGGGGTAGTGAAACACTAAAATAATCATTTCCTATATATTTTTGTTTATATATATAGTTTAATTTTCTATTTATAAAAAGGAAACATTGACAAAACCACAGTATAAGAGGCGTACAGCTTTGCACAGTTCCCACCACGAGACCTCTGTATATCATCCCCTCCACTGAAAGCTTTCCTATTCTTTAACCCTCTGGGAGTATGGATCCAAGATAATTGTAGGATGCAGAAGGTTGAAGGTCTGCCTTCTGTAATTGCTTCCCCACTGAACATGGGTGTTGACTGGTCGATCTATATTCAAACCTGTCTCTCTCTTTCCCTAGTTGGGAAGGGCTGTGGTTAGGCAGAGCTCCAAGGCACATTGGTAATGTTGTCCAACATTTACTTATTTATTTATTTATTTATTTATTTATTTATTTATTTATGTATTTATGTATTTCAAAAATTAGACATTAACCAAACCACAGGACAAGAGGTGTACAACTCCACACAGTTCCCACCAACAGATCAACATATCCTATCCCCTCCCTGATAGCTTTCCTATTCTTTATCCCTCTGGGAGTATGGACCCAAAGTCATATTGGGATGCAGAAGGTGGAAAGTCTGGCTTCGGTAATGGCTTCCCCGCTGAACATGGGCATTGGTAGGTCGATCCATACTTCCAGCCTGCCTCTGTGTTTCCCTAGTAGGGTGGGTCTCTGGGGAAGTGTGGCTCTGGTCTTATTTTCTGCTTCTTTTCAGTATTAGGGAATCTTCCAAGGCAGCCTAGTGGCTTATGGGATTCTAGTTGAGTCTCCCAAGTGGCTTTTGGGATTCTGTGAGGTCTGTCCTGGTGCTGGGTCTCTGGGGTGGCTGGTGTGGCTGGTGTGGCTAAAGTACTATGCAGGGAGGATCAGAGCACAGTCGCAGAGCACTCTTCACTGCCTGGGCCAGGCAAACTACACCCAAGCCGTTGGCACAGACCTTTGGTGAACACAGAAAGCAGCAGGCTTTGGTGTCTCTGAGTACAGGATGTGTTCAGGCATCCTTGATGTTGCTTTATTCCCCGTTTGCAGAATGGTTTTTAGCCCTTACGTGGATATCCTTTGATCATCACCCCTCATTCACACATGTGCATGCATAGGAACACACACATAGACACACACACAGGGATGCACAGACACAGACTAACACTCTAACACACTCACACACACACACACACACACACACACACACACACACATATTGAAAAAGGAAGGCACTGAGACAGTTTATTCTATTCTGAGGAACTGGGTCCCTGCCCAACTTGGATCGACCATGTTGGCATGAACCAGAGACTACAACCCAGATTTATTCCCTACTGCTGGTTTGAAACTTCCATGTTCTATACTGTTTGGATACACAGATTTAGTCTTCTCACAATTATCTAAGAGCTGAGGGGTAAGGCAGCATATGGGGGAAGGACTCCGTTGGGTTAGGGGCCTGGTTTGGCAATTGAGACCCACCTCATATAGTTGTATGGCATTCTTTAGCATATGGAGTCTACTATCAGCAGTTCAATTATTTCTACAGGGACTGTTAGTAGGTCCTCAGGCAGGGACTCTTTTATCTGGAAGGCACTTGGGGGGTAGTGAAACACTAAAACAACTCATTTCCTATGTATGTTTGTTTATATATATATATATATATATATATAGTTTAATTTTTTATTTATAAAAAGGAAACATTGACAAAACCACAGGATAAGAGGGGTACATCTTTGCACTGTTCCCACCACGAGACCTCTGTATATCATCCCCTCCACTGATAGCTTTCCTATTCTTTAACCCTCTGGGAGTATGGATCCAAGATCATTGTAGGATGCAGAAGGTTGAAGGTCTGCCTTCTGTAATTGCTTCCCCACTGAACATGGGTGTTGACTGGTCGATCCATATTCAAACCTGTCTCTCTCTTTCCATAGTTGGGAAGGGCTGTGGTCAGGCAGAGCTCCAAGGCACATTGGTAATGTTGTCCGACATTTGTTTATTAATTAATTAATTATTTATTTATTTATTTCAAAAAGGAGATATTAACCAAACCATAGGACAAGAGGAGTACAACTCCACACAGTTCCCACCACTGATCAACGTATCCTATCCCCTCCCTGATAGCTGAACTATTCTTTATCCCTATGGGAGTATGGACCCAAAGTCATATTGGGATGCACAAGGTGCAAAGTCTGGCTTCGGTAATGGCTTCCCCGCTGAACATGGGCATTGGTAGGTCGATCCATACTTCCAGCCTGCCTCTGTGTTTCCCTAGCAGGGTGGGTCTCTTGGGAAGTGGGGCTCCAGGAAAAATTGGTGAGGTCTTGTGTCCAGTGAATTCTGGTCGGCATCATGCTGGCATCTGGAGCCTGGAGACTGAAGAGAGAGTTAACATACAAAGCCAAAGAAATTGTTGAACAATCATGGACCTGAAGGCTGGAATAGTGCAGATGAAGTGTTGGGTGTGGTGCTCCATTTTGTAGATAGCTAGGAGGCATATTTTAGTTATGTTTCAAAGGTCCTGTGGCTATACTAGTGTTTTTTTTGTTTTCTGTTTGTTTATTTTTTGCCTGAGCCTGAAATCTGATATGCAGGTGGATCCTAATTATTGTCTGGGGAGATGATGTCATGGTTGATAAAAGGATCAGAAAGCTGGAGAGTAGCTCCCTAATGTGGGAAAGGGGTATAAATATTGTTGACTGTAAACCTCATCGATTTGATGTGATCTGGGACCCTTAATTAGCTTAGGAGCCTGAGTTACCACTGCATCCCCCTAGATCTGAGCTCCCATTCTGTGGTCATGAGTAGGAACATTCCATGCTGCCCCAGTATCGACCCATCTTCCTGAGGTGTAGCATAGAGTATGTTGTCCATCATCCCTTGGGAGGATGGAAAATTCTCTGCCATTACTGATCCAAGTTGAGGGCAAGGTCCTATGGGGGCCCACAAAGGGGTCTATTTTGTTGTTCCATACATGAGTTGTTCTGTTTTGAATAAGTTTTAGAAAAATGTCATATTTATTTATTCATTTATATTTATTTATTTATTTATTTACTTATTTATTTATTTATTTCAAAAAGGAGACATTAACCAAACTATAAAACAAGAGGGGTACAACTCCACACATTTCCCCCCACCAGATCAACGTATCCCATCCCCTACCCTGATAGCTTTCCTATTCTTTATCCCTCTGGAGGATGGACCCAAAGTCCTATTGGGATGCAGAAGGTGGAAGGTCTGGCTTTGGTAATGGCTTACCCGCTGAATATGGGCATTGGTAGGTCGATCCATACTCCTAGTCTGCTGAATGCCAGGATGTGATGCTTTCCAGCAGTTGTTGTCAGAGCTTAAGCCAGCAGCTGCTTCCAAGTCTCCATATTGGCTCCGCCCCTCCTTCTGCAACTTTCATCCCAGTTTTCCCAGCACCATTTATTGAGGAGAGCCTTGTTGATCCATTTAATACTTTGTGCCCCTTTATCAAAGATTAGCTGTCCATAGGTGTGGGGTTTGGTTCTGGACTTTTAATTCTGTTCCACAGGTCTGTGTGCCTATGTTTGTTCCAATACCAGGCTGTTTTGATGATGATGGCCTTATAATATGGTTTGAGGTCTGGGAGTGTGATGCCTCCATTTCTGTTTCTTTTCCTCAAGATTGTTTTGGCAATTCTGGGTGTTTTCTGGTTCCAGATAAATGATTGTATTTAATGTTCTATTCTGTTAAAGAAGCTTGGTGGAGCTTTGATGGGTATCGCGTTAAATATGTATATGGCTATGGGGAGAATATTCATTTTGACGATATTTATTCTTCCATTCCATGAGCATGGGTGCGTCTTTCCATTTGTTGGTATCAGTTTCTCTTTCCTTGAATAGTGAATCATAGTTATCATGATACAAGTCTTTGACTTCTTTGGTCAGCATTATTCTGAGGTATTTTATTGATTTTGCTGCAACGGTGAATGGGAGTGATTTCTGGATGTCCATATATGATTTTTAATGAAACGATCTTGACTTCTTACACTAGGGAGGATAAGGTGGGCCATGTCATGTTGGAGTCTGGAAAAGTGAGGTGAAATGGCAGAAGGCACACCTGGAAGTCAGTGGTAGCCCAAAGCCACAGCTCTGACCCTCCCTTCTGGTCCCAACCATACACCATACACTGTTCCCTCTCCCTTTGGTTATTTCTTAGCAGGCATTCCACTCATGCGTCTAGAATGGGGTTATGGGTTTCTACAGAGGCAGGAGCCTGCTAGCCCACAGCCTGTGCACAGGCATGCTGCCCCAGACAGGAGGTGTTGAGGAGAAAACCATGTTGTGAGGAGTCTCAGCTGAGGCCCAAGAGACAGGACTAGAGGAATCAGGGAGGCTGGCCTGAAAAAGCATAGGGATTTGGGGTGGTATGTTGGTGGTGGGGGAGGGCAGGAGCAAGGAGTCATGGCCAACACCTTCAGTTCTGGGACACGTTCAGTGAGGTCATCATCAGTCTCCATGGAGTCTTGAGGACAACAGTAGCAGTCAGCACAGATGTGAGCGTCAGGCTGAGTGCTTCAACCTAACCGCGTGGCGTGGAGGAACTTTCTCAGGAAAAATGATGGAGGTACTTCTGTTGGAGAAGACTGACAAACCCTTTGTCTTTCGATATCGGACAGTTCTACGTGAGGCCCCGAAGACCAAGAGGATTTCTACTTTTAACTTCTTTCTGCGAATGTGCAAAGCTGAACATGAGGAGAAAAATCCCGGTGGCCGCATGAACCTCGTCGAATTTTCTAGGAAATGCTCTCGGAGATGGAGAATGCTGTCAGAGGAAGAGAAGAATGCATTCAGAGACCTGGCGAGGGCTGAGCGCGAGCGCAATGACCCACAAACACGGGGTCATGGACCAGCAGGAAGAAGGGAGAGAGATGCCAGTGCTCCCAAGAGACCGCTGTCAGCATTTTCCCAGTTCTCTTCTGATTTCCGCCCCAAGGTTAAAGCTGCATATCCTGACATCACCTCGGGCAACAAGTCACAGAAGCTAGGCGAGATGTGGAGCAACCTCAGTAACATGGAGAAAAGGCTGTATGAAGACAAGGCAGCAGCACAGCTGACGATGCAGTATAACATGGCTGTTGCGGAATACAAGGCCATGGATCTGGATGGTTGGGAGAGTCCTCTGAACATGACATAGAAGAAGCTGGAAGAAGATAAAGAGTCAGAAGATTCAGAGGGGCAGGATTCCTCTGACGATGGGGAAAGTTCAGATTGGGAGGAGGAGGAAGGAGGTGTAAGGGGGATGTAAGGAGAAGATGAATAAAGAAAGCCCCGCAGAATACAAACCTGTCTGCTTGTAGTAACTTTCGAGAGCGCCATAGCCCCTGTGTATGTGACCTGAAAAGTATCCGTTGCCCTCATAGGTCTAAGTACACAATTGCAAAAAATGGAAAAAAGGCAACTGGCCTAGTTGGGCCTCTGCTATGTTACTTGAAAAGCTTGGGCACCCAAATGAAGACCCAAGATGAAGGGAAGAATTGGTTGTGGGGCGGGGTCAAGGCTGTCTTTGCTGAAGAAATATCTTTATCATTTCTCTTTGGGGAGATCTTGAATTGCCCGGAACTGAAAACTTCCTTCAAGTAGCACTTGCCACACTCGGTCTGGTCTTATTTTCTGCTTCTTTTCAGTATTAGTGAATCTTCCCAGGCAGCCTTGTGGCTTATGGGATTCTAGTTGAGTCTCCCAAGTGGCTTTTGGGATTCTGTGAGGTCTGTCCTGGTGCTGGGTCTCTGGGGTGGCTGGTGTGGCTGGTGTGGCTAAAGTACTATGCAGGGAGGATAAGAGCACAGTCGCAGAGCACTCTTCACTACCTGGGCCAGGCAAACTACACCCAAGCCGTTGGCACAGACCTTTGCTGAACACAGAAAGCAGCAGGCTTTGCTATCTCTGAGTACAGGATGTGTCCACGCACCCTTGATGTTGCTTTATTCCCCGTTTGCAGAATGGTTTTTAGCCCTTACGTGGATATCCTTTGATCATCACCCCTCATTCACACATGTGCATGCATAGGAACACACACACACACACACACACACACACACACACACACACACACACACACACACACACACAAATATTGAAAAAGGAAGGCACTGAGACAGTTTATTCTATTCTGAAGAACTGGGTCCCTGCCCAACTTGGATCGACCATGGTGGCATGAACCAGAGACTACAACCCAGATTTATTCCCTACTGCTGGTTTGAAACTTCCCTGTTCTATACTGTTGGGATACACAGATTTAGTCTTCTCACAATTATCTAAGAGCTGAGGGCGAAGACAGGATATGGGGGAGGGACTCTTGTGGGTTATGGGCCTGGTTTGGTAATTGATACCCACCTCATATAGTCCTATGGGATTCTTTAGCATACGGAGTCTACTATCACCAGTTCAATTATTTCTACAGGGACTGTTAGTAGGTCCTCAGGCAGGGACTGTTTTATCTGGAAAGCACATGGGGGGTAGTGAAACACTAAAATAATCATTTCCTATGTATGTTTGTTTATATATATAGTTTAATTTTCTATTTATAAAAAGGAAACATTGACAAAACCACAGTATAAGAGGGGTACAGCTTTGCACAGTTCCCACCACGAGACCTCTGTATATCATCCCCTCCACTGATAGCTTTCCTATTCTTTAACCCTCTGCGAGTATGGATCCAAGATAATTGTAGGATGCAGAAGGTTGAAGGTCTGCCTTCTGTAATTGCTTCCCCACTGAACATGGGTGTTGACTGGTCGATCTATATTCAAACCTGTCTCTCTCTTTCCCTAGTTGGGAAGGGCTGTGGTTAGGCAGAGCTCCAACGCACATTGGTAATGTTGTCCCACATTTATTTATTTATTTATTTATTTATTTATTTATTTATTTATGTATTTATGTATTTCAAAAATTAGACATTAACCAAACCATAGGACAAGAGGAGTACAACTCCACACAGTTCCCACCAACAGATCAACATATCCTATCCCCTCCCTGATAGCTTTCCTATTCTTTATCCCTCTGGGAGTATGGACCCAAAGTCATATTGGGATGCAGAAGGTGGAAAGTCTGCCTTCGGTAATGGCTTCCCCGCTGAACATGGGCATTGGTAGGTCGATCCATACTTCCAGCCTGCCTCTGTGTTTCCCCAGTAGTTTGGGTCTCTGGGGAAGTGGGGCTCCAGGACACATTGGTGAGGTCTTGTGTCCAGGGAATTCTGGTCGGCATCATGCTGGCATCTGGAACCTGGAGGCTGAAGAGAGAGTTAACATACAAAGCCAAAGAAATTGTTGAACAATCATGGACCTAAAGGCTGGAATAGTGCAGATGAAGTGTTGGGGGTGGTGGTCCATTTTGTAGATAGATAGGAGGCATATTTTAGTTATGTTTCAAAGGTCCTGTGGCTATACTAGTGTTTTTTTGTGTTTTGTTTGTTTGTTTCTTTTTTGCCTGAGCCTGAAATCTGATATGCAGGTGGATCCTAATTATTGTCTGGGGAGATGATGTCATGGTTGATAAAAGGATCAGAAAGCTGGAGAGTAGCTCCCTAATGTGGGAAAGGGGTATAAATATTGTTGACTGTAAACCTCATCGATTTGATGGGATCTGGGGCCCTTAATTAGCTTAGGAGCCTGAGTTACCACTACATCCCCCTAGATCTGAGCTCCCATTCTGTGGTCATGAGTAGGAACATGCCATGCTGCCCCAGTATCGACCCATCTTCCTCAGGTGTAGCATAGAGTATGTTGTCCATCATCCCTTGGGAGGATGGAAAATTCTCTGCCATTCCTGATCCAAGTTGAGGGCAAGGTCCTATGGGGGCCCACAAAGGGGTCTATTTTGTTGTTCCATACATGAGTTTTTCTGTTTTGAATAAGTTTTAGTGAAATGTCATATGTATTTATTTATTCATATTTATTTATATTTATTTATTTCAAAAAGGAGACATTAACCAAACTATAAAACAAGAGGGGTACAACTCCACACAGTTCCCACCACCAGATCAATGTATCCTATCCCCTCCCTGATAGCTTTCCTATTCTTTATCCCTCTGGGAGTATGGACCCAAAGTCATATTGGGATGCGGAAGGTGGAAAGTCTGGCTTCGGTAATGGCTTCCCCGCTGAACATGGGCATTGGTAGGTCGATCCATACTTCCAGCCTGCCTCTGTGTTTCCCTAGTAGGGTGGGTCTCTGGGGAAGTGGGGCTCCAGGACACATTGGTGAGGTCTTGTGTCCAGGAAATTCTGGTCGGCATCATGCTGGCATCTGGAACCTGGAGACTGAAGAGAGAGTTAACATACAAAGCCAAAGAAATTGTTGAACAATCATGGACCTAAAGGCTGGAATAGTGCAGATGAAGTGTTGGGGGTGGTGCTCCATTTTGTAGATAGCTAGGAGGCATATTTTAGTTATGTTTCAAAGGTCCTGTGGCTATACTAGTGTTTTTTTGTTTTTTGTTTGTTTGTTTCTTTTTTGCCTGAGCCTGAAATCTGATATGCAGGTGGATCCTAATTATTGTCTGGGGAGATGATGTCATGGTTGATAAAAGGATCAGAAAGCTGGAGAGTAGCTCGCTAATGTGGGAATGGGGTATAAATATTGTTTACTGTAAACCTCATCGATTTGATGGGATCTGGGGCCCTTAATTAGCTTAGGAGCCTGAGTTACCACTGCATCCCCCTAGATCTGAGCTCCCATTCTGTGGTCATGAGTAGGAACATTCCATGCTGCCCCAGTATCGACCCATCTTCCTCAGGTGTAGCATAGAGTATGTTGTCCATCGTCCCTTGGGAGGATGGAAAATTCTCTGCCATTACTGATCCAAGTTGAGGGCAAGGTCCTATGGGGGCCCACAAAGGGGTCTATTTTGTTGTTCCATACATGAGTTGTTGTGTTTTGAATAAGTTTTAGAAAAATGTCATATTTATTTATTTATTTATTTATATTAATATATATTTATATTTATTTATTTATTTATTTAAAAAAGGAGACATTAACCAAACTATAAAACAAGAGGGGTACAACTCCACACAGTTCCCACCACCAGATTAACGTATCCCATCCTCTACCCTGATAGCTGTCCCATTCTTTATCCCTCTGGGAGTATGGACCCAAAGTCATATTGGGATGCAAAAGGTGGAAGGTCTGGCTTTGCTAATGGCTTCCCCGCTGAATATGGGCATTGGTAGGTGGATGCATACTCCTAGTCTGCTGAAGGCCAGGATGCGATGCTTTCCAGCAGTTGTTGTCAGAGCTTAAGCCAGCAGCTGCTTCCAAGTCTCCATCTTGGCTCTGCCCCTCCTTCTGCAACTTTCAACCCAGTTTTCCCAGCACCATTTATTGAGGAGAGCCTCATTGATCCATTTAATACTTTGTGCCCCTTTATCAAAGATTAGCTGTCCATAGGTGTGGGGGTTTGTTTCTGGACTTTTAATTCTGTTCCACAGGTCTGTGTGCCTATGTTTGTTCCAATACCAGGCTGTTTTGATGTTGATGGCCTTATAATATGGTTTGAGGTCTGGGAGTGTGATGCCTCCATTTCTGTTTCTTTTCCTCAAGATTGTTTTGGCAATTTTGGGTGTTTTCTGGTTCCAGATAAATGATTGTAGTTAATGTTCTATTCTGTTAAAGAAGCTTGGTGGAGCTTTGATGGGTATCGCGTTAAATATGTATATGGCTCTGGGGAGAATATTCCTTTTGACGATATTTATTCCTCCATTCCATGAGCATGGGGGCGTCTTTCCATTTTTTGGTATCAGTTTCTCTTTCCTTGAATAGTGACTCATAGTTATCATGATACAAGTCTTTGACTTCTTTGGTCAGCATTATTCTGAGGTATTTTATTGATTTTGCTGCAACGGTGAATGGGAGTGATTTCTGGATGTCCATATATGATTTTTAATGAAGCCATCTTGACTTCTTACACTAGGGTGGATAAGGTGGGCCATGTCATGTTGGAGTCTGGAAAAGTGAGGTGAAATGGCAGAAGGCACACCTGGAAATCAGTGGTAGCCCAAAGCCACTGCTCTGTCCCTCCCTTCTGGTCCCAACCATACACCATACACTGTTCCCTCTCCCTTTGGTTATTTCTTAGCAGGCATTCCACTCATGCGTCTAGAATGGGGTTATCGGTTTCTACAGAGGCAGGAACCTGCTAGCCCACAGCCTGTGCACAGGCATGCTGCCCCAGACAGGAGGTGTTGAGGAGAAAACCATGTTGTGAGGAGTCTCAGCTGAGGCCCAAGAGACAGGACTAGAGGAATCAGGGAGGTTGGCCTGAAAAAGCATAGGGATTTGGGGTGTTATGTTGGTGGTGGGGGAGGGCAGGAGCAAGGAGTCATGGCCAACACCTTCAGTTCTGTGACACGTTCAGTGAGGTCATCATCAGTCTCCATGGAGTCTTGAGGACAACAGTAGCAGTCAGCACAGATGTGAGCGTCAGGCTGAGTGCTTCAACCTAACCGCGTGGCGTGGAGGAACTTTCTCAGGAAAAATGATGGAGGTACTTCTGTTGGAGAAGACTGACAAACCCTTTGTCTTTCGATATCGGACAGTTCTACGTGAGGCCCCGAAGACCAAGAGGATTTCTACTTTTGCCTTCTTTCTGCGAATGTGCAAAGCTGAACATGAGGAGAAAAATCCCGGTGGCCGCATGAACCTCGTCGAATTTTCTAGGAAATGCTCTCGGAGATGGAGAATGCTGTCAGAGGAAGAGAAGAATGCATTCAGAGACCTGGCGAGGGCTGAGCGCGAGCGCAATGACCCACAAACACGGGGTCATGGATCAGCAGGAAGAAGGGAGAGAGATGCCAATGCTCCCAAGAGACCGCTGTCAGCATTTTCCCAGTTCTCTTCTGATTTCCGCCCCAAGGTTAAAGCTGATTATCCTGACATCACCTCGGGCAACATGTCACAGAAGCTGGGCGAGATGTGGAGCAACCTCAGTAACATGGAGAAAAGGCTGTATGAAGACAAGGCAGCAGCACAGCTGACGATGCAGTATAACATGGCTGTTGCGGAATACAAGGCCATGTATCTGGATGGTTGGGAGAGTCCTCTGAACATGACATAGAAGAAGCTGGAAGAAGATAAAGAGTCAGAAGATTCAGAGGGGCAGGATTCCTCTGACGATGGGGAAAGTTCAGATTGGGAGGAGGAGGAAGGAGGTGTAAGGGGGATGTAAGGAGAAGATGAATAAAGAAAGCCCAGCAGAATACAAACCTGTCTGCTTGTAGTAACTTTCGAGAGCGCCATAGACCCTGTGTTTTTGACCTGAAAAGTATCCCTTGCCCTCATAGGTCTAAGTACACAATTGCAAAAAATGGAAAAAAGGCAACTGGCCTAGTTGGGCCTCTGCTATGTTACTTGAAAAGCTTGGGCACCCAAATGAAGACCCAAGATGAAGGGAAGAATTGGTTGTGGGGCGGGGTCAAGGCTGTCTTTGCTGAAGAAATATCTTTATCATTTCTCTTTGGGGAGATCTTGAATTGACCAGAACTGAAAACATCCTTTAAGTAGCACTTGCCACACTTGGTCTGGTCTTATTTTCTGCTTCTTTTCAGTATTAGTGAATCTTCCCCGGCAGCCTAGTGGCTTATGGGATTCTAGTTGAGTCTCCCAAGTGGCTTTTGGGATTCTGTGAGGTCTGTCCTGGTGCTGGGTCTCTGGGGTGGCTGGTGTGGCTGGTGTGCCTAAAGTACTATGCAGGGAAGATCAGAGCACAGTCGCAGAGCACTCTTCACTACCTGGGCCAGGCAAACTATACCCAAGCCATTGGCACAGACCTTTGCTGAACACAGAAAGCAGCAGGCTTTGCTATCTCTGAGTACAGGATGTGTCCAGGCACCCTTGATGTTGCTTTATTCCCCGTTTGCAGAATGGTTTTTAGCCCTTACGTGGATATCCTTTGATCATCACCCCTCATTCACACATGTGCATGCATAGGAACACACACACACACACACACACACACACACACACACACACACACACACACACACACACAGGGATGCACAGACACAGACTAACACTCACACACACACACACACACACACACACAAATATTGAAAAAGGAAGGCACTGAGACAGTTTATTCTATTCTGAAGAACTGGGTCCCTGCCCAACTTGGATCGACCATGGTGGCATGAACCAGAGACTACAACCCAGATTTATTCCCTACTGCTGGTTTGAAACTTCCCTGTTCTATACTGTTGGGATACACAGATTTAGTCTTCTCACAATTATCTAAGAGCTGAGGGCGAAGGCAGGATATGGGGGAGGGACTCTTGTGGGTTATGGGCCTGGTTTGGTAATTGATACCCACCTCATATAGTCCTATGGGATTCTTTAGCATACGGAGTCTACTATCACCAGTTCAATTATTTCTACAGGGAATGTTAGTAGGTCCTCAGGCAGGGACTGTTTTATCTGGAAGGCACTTGGGGGGTAGTGAAACACTAAAATAATCATTTCCTATGTATGTTTGTTTATATATATAGTTTAATTTTCTATTTATAAAAAGGAAACATTGACAAAACCACAGTATAAGAGGGGTACAGCTTTGCACAGTTCCCACCACGAGACCTCTGTATATCATCCCCTCCACTGATAGCTTTCCTATTCTTTAACCCTCTGCGAGTATGGATCCAAGATCATTGTAGGATGCAGAAGGTTGAAGGTCTGCCTTCTGTAATTGCTTCCCCACTGAACATGGGTGTTGACTGGTCGATCTATATTCAAACCTGTCTCTCTCTTTCCCTAGTTGGGAAGGGCTGTGGTTAGGCAGAGCTCCAAGGCACATTGGTAATGTTGTCCGACATTTATTTATTTATTTATTTATTTATTTATTTATGTATTTATGTATTTCAAAAATTAGACATTAACCAAACCATAGGACAAGAGGAGTACAACTCCACACAGTTCCCACCAACAGATCAACATATCCTATCCCCTCCCTGATAGCTTTCCTATTCTTTATCCCTCTGGGCGTATGGACCCAAAGTCATATTGGGATGCAGAAGGTGGAAAGTCTGCCTTCGGTAATGGCTTTCCTGCTGAACATGGGCATTGGTAGGTCGATCCATACTTCCAGCCTGCCTCTGTGTTTCCCCAGTAGGGTGGGTCTCTGGGGAAGTGGGGCTCCAGGACACATTGGTGAGGTCTTGTGTCCAGGGAATTCTGGTCGGCATCATGCTGGCATCTGGAACCTGGAGGCTGAAGAGAGAGTTAACATACAAAGCCAAAGAAATTGTTGAACAATCATGGACCTAGAGGCTGGAATAGTGCAGATGAAGTGTTGGGGGTGGTGGTCCATTTTGTAGATAGATAGGAGGCATATTTTAGTTATGTTTCAAAGGTCCTGTGGCTATACTAGTGTTTTTTTGTTTTTTGTTTGTTTGTTTCTTTTTTGCCTGAGCCTGAAATCTGATATGCAGGTGGATCCTAATTATTGTCTGGGGAGATGATGTCATGGTTGATAAAAGGATCAGAAAGCTGGAGAGTAGCTCCCTAATGTGGGAAAGGGGTATAAATATTGTTGACTGTAAACCTCATCGATTTGATGGGATCTGGGGCCCTTAATTAGCTTAGGAGCCTGAGTTACCACTACATCCCCCTAGATCTGAGCTCCCATTCTGTGGTCATGAGTAGGAACATGCCATGCTGCCCCAGTATCGACCCATCTTCCTCAGGTGTAGCATAGAGTATGTTGTCCATCATCCCTTGGGAGGATGGAAAATTCTCTGCCATTCCTGATCCAAGTTGAGGGCAAGGTCCTATGGGGGCCCACAAAGGGGTCTATTTTGTTGTTCCATACATGAGTTGTTCTGTTTTGAATAAGTTTTAGTGAAATGTCATATGTATTTATTCATTCATATTTATTTATATTTATTTATTTCAAAAAGGAGACATTAACCAAACTATAAAACAAGAGGGGTACAACTCCACACAGTTCCCACCACCAGATCAACGTATCCTATCCCCTCCCTGATAGCTTTCCTATTCTTTATCCCTCTGGGAGTATGGACCCAAAGTCATATTGGGATGCAGAAGGTGGAAAGTCTGGCTTCGGTAATGGCTTCCCTGCTGAACATGGGCATTGGTAGGTCGATCCATACTTCCAGCCTGCCTCTGTGTTTCCCTAGTAGGGTGGGTCTCTGGGGAAGTGGGGCTCCAGGACACATTGGTTAGGTCTTGTGTCCAGGGAATTCTGGTCGGCATCATGCTGGCATCTGGAACCTGGAGGCTGAAGAGAGAGTTAACATACAAAGCCAAAGAAATTGTTGAACAATCATGGACCTAAAGGCTGGAATAGTGCAGATGAAGTGTTGGGGGTGGTGCTCCATTTTGTAGATAGCTAGGAGGCATATTTTAGTTATGTTTCAAAGGTCCTGTGGCTATACTAGTGTTTTTTTGTTTTTTGTTTGTTTGTTTCTTTTTTGCCTGAGCCTGAAATCTGATATGCAGGTGGATCCTAATTATTGTCTGGGGAGATGATGTCATGGTTGATAAAAGGATCAGAAAGCAGGAGAGTAGCTCCCTAATGTGGGAATGGGGTATAAATATTGTTTACTGTAAACCTCATCGATTTGATGGGATCTGGGGCCCTTAATTAGCTTAGGAGCCTGAGTTACCACTGCATCCCCCTAGATCTGAGCTCCCATTCTGTGGTCATGAGTAGGAACATTCCATGCTGCCCCAGTATCGACCCATCTTCCTCAGGTGTAGCATAGAGTATGTTGTCCATCGTCCCTTGGGAGGATGGAAAATTCTCTGCCATTACTGATCCAAGTTGAGGGCAAGGTCCTATGGGGGCCCACAAAGGGGTCTATTTTGTTGTTCCATACATGAGTTGTTGTGTTTTGAATAAGTTTTAGAAAAATGTCATATTTATTTATTTATATTTATATATATTTATATTTATTTATTTATTTATTTATTTAAAAAAGGAGACATTAACCAAACTATAAAACAAGAGGGGTACAACTCCACACAGTTCCCACCACCAGATTAACGTATCCCATCCTCTACCCTGATAGCTGTCCCATTCTTTATCCCTCTGGGAGTATGGACCCAAAGTCATATTGGGATGCAAAAGGTGGAAGGTCTGGCTTTGCTAATGGCTTCCCCGCTGAATATGGGCATTGGTAGGTCGATGCATACTCCTAGTCTGCTGAAGGCCAGGATGCGATGCTTTCCAGCAGTTGTTGTCAGAGCTTAAGCCAGCAGCTGCTTCCAAGTCTCCATCTTGGCTCTGCCCCTCCTTCTGCAACTTTCAACCCAGTTTTCCCAGCACCATTTATTGAGGAGAGCCTCATTGATCCATTTAATACTTTGTGCCCCTTTATCAAAGATTAGCTGTCCATAGGTGTGGGGGTTTGGTTCTGGACTTTTAATTCTGTTCCACAGGTCTGTGTGCCTATGTTTGTTCCAATACCAGGCTGTTTTGATGATGATGGCCTTATAATATGGTTTGAGGTCTGGGAGTGTGATGCCTCCATTTCTGTTTCTTTTCCTCAAGATTGTTTTGGCAATTCTGGGTGTTTTCTGGTTCCAGATAAATGATTGTAGTTAATGTTCTATTCTGTTAAAGAAGCTTGGTGGAGCTTTGATGGGTATCGCGTTAAATATGTATATGGCTCTGGGGAGAATATTCCTTTTGACGATATTTATTCCTCCATTCCATGAGCATGGGGGCGTCTTTCCATTTTTTGGTATCAGTTTCTCTTTCCTTGAATAGTGACTCATAGTTATCATGATACAAGTCTTTGACTTCTTTGGTCAGCATTATTCTGAGGTATTTTATTGATTTTGCTGCAACGGTGAATGGGAGTGATTTCTGGATGTCCATATATGATTTTTAATGAAGCCATCTTGACTTCTTACACTAGGGTGGATAAGGTGGGCCATGTCATGTTGGAGTCTGGAAAAGTGAGGTGAAATGGCAGAAGGCACACCTGGAAATCAGTGGTAGCCCAAAGCCACTGCTCTGTCCCTCCCTTCTGGTCCCAACCATACACCATACACTGTTCCCTCTCCCTTTGGTTATTTCTTAGCAGGCATTCCACTCATGCGTCTAGAATGGGGTTATCGGTTTCTACAGAGGCAGGAACCTGCTAGCCCACAGCCTGTGCACAGGCATGCTGCCCCAGACAGGAGGTGTTGAGGAGAAAACCATGTTGTGAGGAGTCTCAGCTGAGGCCCAAGAGACAGGACTAGAGGAATCAGGGAGGTTGGCCTGAAAAAGCATAGGGATTTGGGGTGTTATGTTGGTGGTGGGGGAGGGCAGGAGCAAGGAGTCATGGCCAACACCTTCAGTTCTGTGACACGTTCAGTGAGGTCATCATCAGTCTCCATGGAGTCTTGAGGACAACAGTAGCAGTCAGCACAGATGTGAGCGTCAGGCTGAGTGCTTCAACCTAACCGCGTGGCGTGGAGGAACTTTCTCAGGAAAAATGATGGAGGTACTTCTGTTGGAGAAGACTGACAAACCCTTTGTCTTTCGATATCGGACAGTTCTACGTGAGGCCCCGAAGACCAAGAGGATTTCTACTTTTGCCTTCTTTCTGCGAATGTGCAAAGCTGAACATGAGGAGAAAAATCCCGGTGGCCACATGAACCTCGTCGAATTTTCTAGGAAATGCTCTCGGAGATGGAGAATGCTGTCAGAGGAAGAGAAGAATGCATTCAGAGACCTGGCGAGGGCTGAGCGCGAGCGCAATGACCCACAAACACGGGGTCATGGATCAGCAGGAAGAAGGGAGAGAGATGCCAATGCTCCCAAGAGACCGCTGTCAGCATTTTCCCAGTTCTCTTCTGATTTCCGCCCCAAGGTTAAAGCTGATTATCCTGACATCACCTCGGGCAACATGTCACAGAAGCTGGGCGAGATGTGGAGCAACCTCAGTAACATGGAGAAAAGGCTGTATGAAGACAAGGCAGCAGCACAGCTGACGATGCAGTATAACATGGCTGTTGCGGAATACAAGGCCATGGATCTGGATGGTTGGGAGAGTCCTCTGAACATGACATAGAAGAAGCTGGAAGAAGATAAAGAGTCAGAAGATTCAGAGGGGCAGGATTCCTCTGACGATGGGGAAAGTTCAGATTGGGAGGAGGAGGAAGGAGGTGTAAGGGGGATGTAAGGAGAAGATGAATAAAGAAAGCCCAGCAGAATACAAACCTGTCTGCTTGTAGTAACTTTCGAGAGCGCCATAGACCCTGTGTTTTTGACCTGAAAAGTATCCCTTGCCCTCATAGGTCTAAGTACACAATTGCAAAAAATGGAAAAAAGGCAACTGGCCTAGTTGGGCCTCTGCTATGTTACTTGAAAAGCTTGGGCACCCAAATGAAGACCCAAGATGAAGGGAAGAATTGGTTGTGGGGCGGGGTCAAGGCTGTCTTTGCTGAAGAAATATCTTTATCATTTCTCTTTGGGGAGATCTTGAATTGACCGGAACTGAAAACTTCCTTTAAGTAGCACTTGCCACACTTGGTCTGGTCTTATTTTCTGCTTCTTTTCAGTATTAGTGAATCTTCCCCGGCAGCCTAGTGGCTTATGGGATTCTAGTTGAGTCTCCCAAGTGGCTTTTGGGATTCTGTGAGGTCTGTCCTGGTGCTGGGTCTCTGGGGTGGCTGGTGTGGCTGGTGTGCCTAAAGTACTATGCAGGGAAGATCAGAGCACAGTCGCAGAGCACTCTTCACTACCTGGGCCAGGCAAACTATACCCAAGCCATTGGCACAGACCTTTGCTGAACACAGAAAGCAGCAGGCTTTGCTATCTCTGAGTACAGGATGTGTCCAGGCACCCTTGATGTTGCTTTATTCCCCGTTTGCAGAATGGTTTTTAGCCCTTACGTGGATATCCTTTGATCATCACCCCTCATTCACACATGTGCATGCATAGGAACACACACACACACACACACACACACACACAGGGATGCACAGACACAGACTAACACTCACACACACACACACACACACACAAATATTGAAAAAGGAAGGCACTGAGACAGTTTATTCTATTCTGAAGAACTGGGTCCCTGCCCAACTTGGATCGACCATGGTGGCATGAACCAGAGACTACAACCCAGATTTATTCCCTACTGCTGGTTTGAAACTTCCCTGTTCTATACTGTTGGGATACACAGATTTAGTCTTCTCACAATTATCTAAGAGCTGAGGACGAAGGCAGGATATGGGGGAGGGACTCTTGTGGGTTATGGGCCTGGTTTGGTAATTGATACCCACCTCATATAGTCCTATGGGATTCTTTAGCATACGGAGTCTACTATCACCAGTTCAATTATTTCTACAGGGAATGTTAGTAGGTCCTCAGGCAGGGACTGTTTTATCTGGAAGGCACTTGGGGGGTAGTGAAACACTAAAATAATCATTTCCTATGTATGTTTGTTTATATATATAGTTTAATTTTCTATTTATAAAAAGGAAACATTGACAAAACCACAGTATAAGAGGGGTACAGCTTTGCACAGTTCCCACCACGAGACCTCTGTATATCATCCCCTCCACTGATAGCTTTCCTATTCTTTAACCCTCTGCGAGTATGGATCCAAGATCATTGTAGGATGCAGAAGGTTGAAGGTCTGCCTTCTGTAATTGCTTCCCCACTGAACATGGGTGTTGACTGGTCGATCTATATTCAAACCTGTCTCTCTCTTTCCCTAGTTGGGAAGGGCTGTGGTTAGGCAGAGCTCCAAGGCACATTGGTAATGTTGTCCGACATTTATTTATTTATTTATTTATTTATTTATTTATGTATTTATGTATTTCAAAAATTAGACATTAACCAAACCATAGGACAAGAGGAGTACAACTCCACACAGTTCCCACCAACAGATCAACATATCCTATCCCCTCCCTGATAGCTTTCCTATTCTTTATCCCTCTGGGCGTATGGACCCAAAGTCATATTGGGATGCAGAAGGTGGAAAGTCTGCCTTCGGTAATGGCTTTCCTGCTGAACATTGGGCATTGGTAGGTCGATCCATACTTCCAGCCTGCCTCTGTGTTTCCCCAGTAGGGTGGGTCTCTGGGGAAGTGGGGCTCCAGGACACATTGGTGAGGTCTTGTGTCCAGGGAATTCTGGTCGGCATCATGCTGGCATCTGGAACCTGGAGGCTGAAGAGAAAGTTAACATACAAAGCCAAAGAAATTGTTGAACAATCATGGACCTAGAGGCTGGAATAGTGCAGATGAAGTGTTGGGGGTGGTGGTCCATTTTGTAGATAGATAGGAGGCATATTTTAGTTATGTTTCAAAGGTCCTGTGGCTATACTAGTGTTTTTTTGTTTTTTGTTTGTTTGTTTCTTTTTTGCCTGAGCCTGAAATCTGATATGCAGGTGGATCCTAATTATTGTCTGGGGAGATGATGTCATGGTTGATAAAAGGATCAGAAAGCTGGAGAGTAGCTCCCTAATGTGGGAAAGGGGTATAAATATTGTTGACTGTAAACCTCATCGATTTGATGGGATCTGGGGCCCTTAATTAGCTTAGGAGCCTGAGTTACCACTACATCCCCCTAGATCTGAGCTCCCATTCTGTGGTCATGAGTAGGAACATGCCATGCTGCCCCAGTATCGACCCATCTTCCTCAGGTGTAGCATAGAGTATGTTGTCCATCATCCCTTGGGAGGATGGAAAATTCTCTGCCATTCCTGATCCAAGTTGAGGGCAAGGTCCTATGGGGGCCCACAAAGGGGTCTATTTTGTTGTTCCATACATGAGTTGTTCTGTTTTGAATAAGTTTTAGTGAAATGTCATATGTATTTATTCATTCATATTTATTTATATTTATTTATTTCAAAAAGGAGACATTAACCAAACTATAAAACAAGAGGGGTACAACTCCACACAGTTCCCACCACCAGATCAACGTATCCTATCCCCTCCCTGATAGCTTTCCTATTCTTTATCCCTCTGGGAGTATGGACCCAAAGTCATATTGGGATGCAGAAGGTGGAAAGTCTGGCTTCGGTAATGGCTTCCCCGCTGAACATGGGCATTGGTAGGTCGATCCATACTTCCAGCCTGCCTCTGTGTTTCCCTAGTAGGGTGGGTCTCTGGGGAAGTGGGGCTCCAGGACACATTGGTTAGGTCTTGTGTCCAGGGAATTCTGGTCGGCATCATGCTGGCATCTGGAACCTGGAGGCTGAAGAGAGAGTTAACATACAAAGCCAAAGAAATTGTTGAACAATCATGGACCTAAAGGCTGGAATAGTGCAGATGAAGTGTTGGGGGTGGTGCTCCATTTTGTAGATAGCTAGGAGGCATATTTTAGTTATGTTTCAAAGGTCCTGTGGCTATACTAGTGTTTTTTTGTTTTTTGTTTGTTTGTTTCTTTTTTGCCTGAGCCTGAAATCTGATATGCAGGTGGATCCTAATTATTGTCTGGGGAGATGATGTCATGGTTGATAAAAGGATCAGAAAGCAGGAGAGTAGCTCCCTAATGTGGGAATGGGGTATAAATATTGTTTACTGTAAACCTCATCGATTTGATGGGATCTGGGGCCCTTAATTAGCTTAGGAGCCTGAGTTACCACTGCATCCCCCTAGATCTGAGCTCCCATTCTGTGGTCATGAGTAGGAACATTCCATGCTGCCCCAGTATCGACCCATCTTCCTCAGGTGTAGCATAGAGTATGTTGTCCATCGTCCCTTGGGAGGATGGAAAATTCTCTGCCATTACTGATCCAAGTTGAGGGCAAGGTCCTATGGGGGCCCACAAAGGGGTCTATTTTGTTGTTCCATACATGAGTTGTTGTGTTTTGAATAAGTTTTAGAAAAATGTCATATTTATTTATTTATATTTATATATATTTATATTTATTTATTTATTTATTTATTTAAAAAAGGAGACATTAACCAAACTATAAAACAAGAGGGGTACAACTCCACACAGTTCCCACCACCAGATTAACGTATCCCATCCTCTACCCTGATAGCTGTCCCATTCTTTATCCCTCTGGGAGTATGGACCCAAAGTCATATTGGGATGCAAAAGGTGGAAGGTCTGGCTTTGCTAATGGCTTCCCCGCTGAATATGGGCATTGGTAGGTCGATGCATACTCCTAGTCTGCTGAAGGCCAGGATGCGATGCTTTCCAGCAGTTGTTGTCAGAGCTTAAGCCAGCAGCTGCTTCCAAGTCTCCATCTTGGCTCTGCCCCTCCTTCTGCAACTTTCAACCCAGTTTTCCCAGCACCATTTATTGAGGAGAGCCTCATTGATCCATTTAATACTTTGTGCCCCTTTATCAAAGATTAGCTGTCCATAGGTGTGGGGGTTTGGTTCTGGACTTTTAATTCTGTTCCACAGGTCTGTGTGCCTATGTTTGTTCCAATACCAGGCTGTTTTGATGATGATGGCCTTATAATATGGTTTGAGGTCTGGGAGTGTGATGCCTCCATTTCTGTTTCTTTTCCTCAAGATTGTTTTGGCAATTCTGGGTGTTTTCTGGTTCCAGATAAATGATTGTAGTTAATGTTCTATTCTGTTAAAGAAGCTTGGTGGAGCTTTGATGGGTATCGCGTTAAATATGTATATGGCTCTGGGGAGAATATTCCTTTTGACGATATTTATTCCTCCATTCCATGAGCATGGGGGCGTCTTTCCATTTTTTGGTATCAGTTTCTCTTTCCTTGAATAGTGACTCATAGTTATCATGATACAAGTCTTTGACTTCTTTGGTCAGCATTATTCTGAGGTATTTTATTGATTTTGCTGCAACGGTGAATGGGAGTGATTTCTGGATGTCCATATATGATTTTTAATGAAGCCATCTTGACTTCTTACACTAGGGTGGATAAGGTGGGCCATGTCATGTTGGAGTCTGGAAAAGTGAGGTGAAATGGCAGAAGGCACACCTGGAAATCAGTGGTAGCCCAAAGCCACTGCTCTGTCCCTCCCTTCTGGTCCCAACCATACACCATACACTGTTCCCTCTCCCTTTGGTTATTTCTTAGCAGGCATTCCACTCATGCGTCTAGAATGGGGTTATCGGTTTCTACAGAGGCAGGAACCTGCTAGCCCACAGCCTGTGCACAGGCATGCTGCCCCAGACAGGAGGTGTTGAGGAGAAAACCATGTTGTGAGGAGTCTCAGCTGAGGCCCAAGAGACAGGACTAGAGGAATCAGGGAGGTTGGCCTGAAAAAGCATAGGGATTTGGGGTGTTATGTTGGTGGTGGGGGAGGGCAGGAGCAAGGAGTCATGGCCAACACCTTCAGTTCTGTGACACGTTCAGTGAGGTCATCATCAGTCTCCCTGGAGTCTTGAGGACAACAGTAGCAGTCAGCACAGATGTGAGCGTCAGGCTGAGTGCTTCAACCTAACCGCGTGGCGTGGAGGAACTTTCTCAGGAAAAATGATGGAGGTACTTCTGTTGGAGAAGACTGACAAACCCTTTGTCTTTCGATATCGGACAGTTCTACGTGAGGCCCCGAAGACCAAGAGGATTTCTACTTTTGCCTTCTTTCTGCGAATGTGCAAAGCTGAACATGAGGAGAAAAATCCCGGTGGCCGCATGAACCTCGTCGAATTTTCTAGGAAATGCTCTCGGAGATGGAGAATGCTGTCAGAGGAAGAGAAGAATGCATTCAGAGACCTGGCGAGGGCTGAGCGCGAGCGCAATGACCCACAAACACGGGGTCATGGATCAGCAGGAAGAAGGGAGAGAGATGCCAATGCTCCCAAGAGACCGCTGTCAGCATTTTCCCAGTTCTCTTCTGATTTCCGCCCCAAGGTTAAAGCTGATTATCCTGACATCACCTCGGGCAACATGTCACAGAAGCTGGGCGAGATGTGGAGCAACCTCAGTAACATGGAGAAAAGGCTGTATGAAGACAAGGCAGCAGCACAGCTGACGATGCAGTATAACATGGCTGTTGCGGAATACAAGGCCATGGATCTGGATGGTTGGGAGAGTCCTCTGAACATGACATAGAAGAAGCTGGAAGAAGATAAAGAGTCAGAAGATTCAGAGGGGCAGGATTCCTCTGACGATGGGGAAAGTTCAGATTGGGAGGAGGAGGAAGGAGGTGTAAGGGGGATGTAAGGAGAAGATGAATAAAGAAAGCCCAGCAGAATACAAACCTGTCTGCTTGTAGTAACTTTCGAGAGCGCCATAGACCCTGTGTTTTTGACCTGAAAAGTATCCCTTGCCCTCATAGGTCTAAGTACACAATTGCAAAAAATGGAAAAAAGGCAACTGGCCTAGTTGGGCCTCTGCTATGTTACTTGAAAAGCTTGGGCACCCAAATGAAGACCCAAGATGAAGGGAAGAATTGGTTGTGGGGCGGGGTCAAGGCTGTCTTTGCTGAAGAAATATCTTTATCATTTCTCTTTGGGGAGATCTTGAATTGACCGGAACTGAAAACTTCCTTTAAGTAGCACTTGCCACACTTGGTCTGGTCTTATTTTCTGCTTCTTTTCAGTATTAGTGAATCTTCCCCGGCAGCCTAGTGGCTTATGGGATTCTAGTTGAGTCTCCCAAGTGGCTTTTGGGATTCTGTGAGGTCTGTCCTGGTGCTGGGTCTCTGGGGTGGCTGGTGTGGCTGGTGTGCCTAAAGTACTATGCAGGGAAGATCAGAGCACAGTCGCAGAGCACTCTTCACTACCTGGGCCAGGCAAACTATACCCAAGCCATTGGCACAGACCTTTGCTGAACACAGAAAGCAGCAGGCTTTGCTATCTCTGAGTACAGGATGTGTCCAGGCACCCTTGATGTTGCTTTATTCCCCGTTTGCAGAATGGTTTTTAGCCCTTACGTGGATATCCTTTGATCATCACCCCTCATTCACACATGTGCATGCATAGGAACACACACACACACACACACACACACACACACAGGGATGCACAGACACAGACTAACACTCACACACACACACACACAAATATTGAAAAAGGAAGGCACTGAGACAGTTTATTCTATTCTGAAGAACTGGGTCCCTGCCCAACTTGGATCGACCATGGTGGCATGAACCAGAGACTACAACCCAGATTTATTCCCTACTGCTGGTTTGAAACTTCCCTGTTCTATACTGTTGGGATACACAGATTTAGTCTTCTCACAATTATCTAAGAGCTGAGGGCGAAGGCAGGATATGGGGGAGGGACTCTTGTGGGTTATGGGCCTGGTTTGGTAATTGATACCCACCTCATATAGTCCTATGGGATTCTTTAGCATACGGAGTCTACTATCACCAGTTCAATTATTTCTACAGGGAATGTTAGTAGGTCCTCAGGCAGGGACTGTTTTATCTGGAAGGCACTTGGGGGGTAGTGAAACACTAAAATAATCATTTCCTATGTATGTTTGTTTATATATATAGTTTAATTTTCTATTTATAAAAAGGAAACATTGACAAAACCACAGTATAAGAGGGGTACAGCTTTGCACAGTTCCCACCACGAGACCTCTGTATATCATCCCCTCCACTGATAGCTTTCCTATTCTTTAACCCTCTGCGAGTATGGATCCAAGATCATTGTAGGATGCAGAAGGTTGAAGGTCTGCCTTCTGTAATTGCTTCCCCACTGAACATGGGTGTTGACTGGTCGATCTATATTCAAACCTGTCTCTCTCTTTCCCTAGTTGGGAAGGGCTGTGGTTAGGCAGAGCTCCAAGGCACATTGGTAATGTTGTCCGACATTTATTTATTTATTTATTTATTTATTTATTTATGTATTTATGTATTTCAAAAATTAGACATTAACCAAACCATAGGACAAGAGGAGTACAACTCCACACAGTTCCCACCAACAGATCAACATATCCTATCCCCTCCCTGATAGCTTTCCTATTCTTTATCCCTCTGGGCGTATGGACCCAAAGTCATATTGGGATGCAGAAGGTGGAAAGTCTGCCTTCGGTAATGGCTTTCCTGCTGAACATGGGCATTGGTAGGTCGATCCATACTTCCAGCCTGCCTCTGTGTTTCCCCAGTAGGGTGGGTCTCTGGGGAAGTGGGGCTCCAGGACACATTGGTGAGGTCTTGTGTCCAGGGAATTCTGGTCGGCATCATGCTGGCATCTGGAACCTGGAGGCTGAAGAGAAAGTTAACATACAAAGCCAAAGAAATTGTTGAACAATCATGGACCTAGAGGCTGGAATAGTGCAGATGAAGTGTTGGGGGTGGTGGTCCATTTTGTAGATAGATAGGAGGCATATTTTAGTTATGTTTCAAAGGTCCTGTGGCTATACTAGTGTTTTTTTGTTTTTTGTTTGTTTGTTTCTTTTTTGCCTGAGCCTGAAATCTGATATGCAGGTGGATCCTAATTATTGTCTGGGGAGATGATGTCATGGTTGATAAAAGGATCAGAAAGCTGGAGAGTAGCTCCCTAATGTGGGAAAGGGGTATAAATATTGTTGACTGTAAACCTCATCGATTTGATGGGATCTGGGGCCCTTAATTAGCTTAGGAGCCTGAGTTACCACTACATCCCCCTAGATCTGAGCTCCCATTCTGTGGTCATGAGTAGGAACATTCCATGCTGCCCCAGTATCGACCCATCTTCCTCAGGTGTAGCATAGAGTATGTTGTCCATCATCCCTTGGGAGGATGGAAAATTCTCTGCCATTCCTGATCCAAGTTGAGGGCAAGGTCCTATGGGGGCCCACAAAGGGGTCTATTTTGTTGTTCCATACATGAGTTGTTCTGTTTTGAATAAGTTTTAGTGAAATGTCATATGTATTTATTCATTCATATTTATTTATATTTATTTATTTCAAAAAGGAGACATTAACCAAACTATAAAACAAGAGGGGTACAACTCCACACAGTTCCCACCACCAGATCAACGTATCCTATCCCCTCCCTGATAGCTTTCCTATTCTTTATCCCTCTGGGAGTATGGACCCAAAGTCATATTGGGATGCAGAAGGTGGAAAGTCTGGCTTCGGTAATGGCTTCCCCGCTGAACATGGGCATTGGTAGGTCGATCCATACTTCCAGCCTGCCTCTGTGTTTCCCTAGTAGGGTGGGTCTCTGGGGAAGTGGGGCTCCAGGACACATTGGTTAGGTCTTGTGTCCAGGGAATTCTGGTCGGCATCATGCTGGCATCTGGAACCTGGAGGCTGAAGAGAGAGTTAACATACAAAGCCAAAGAAATTGTTGAACAATCATGGACCTAAAGGCTGGAATAGTGCAGATGAAGTGTTGGGGGTGGTGCTCCATTTTGTAGATAGCTAGGAGGCATATTTTAGTTATGTTTCAAAGGTCCTGTGGCTATACTAGTGTTTTTTTTGTTTTTTGTTTGTTTGTTTCTTTTTTGCCTGAGCCTGAAATCTGATATGCAGGTGGATCCTAATTATTGTCTGGGGAGATGATGTCATGGTTGATAAAAGGATCAGAAAGCAGGAGAGTAGCTCCCTAATGTGGGAATGGGGTATAAATATTGTTTACTGTAAACCTCATCGATTTGATGGGATCTGGGGCCCTTAATTAGCTTAGGAGCCTGAGTTACCACTGCATCCCCCTAGATCTGAGCTCCCATTCTGTGGTCATGAGTAGGAACATTCCATGCTGCCCCAGTATCGACCCATCTTCCTCAGGTGTAGCATAGAGTATGTTGTCCATCGTCCCTTGGGAGGATGGAAAATTCTCTGCCATTCCTGATCCAAGTTGAGGGCAAGGTCCTATGGGGGCCCACAAAGGGGTCTATTTTGTTGTTCCATACATGAGTTGTTGTGTTTTGAATAAGTTTTAGAAAAATGTCATATTTATTTATTTATATTTATATATATTTATATTTATTTATTTATTTATTTATTTAAAAAAGGAGACATTAACCAAACTATAAAACAAGAGGGGTACAACTCCACACAGTTCCCACCACCAGATTAACGTATCCCATCCTCTACCCTGATAGCTGTCCCATTCTTTATCCCTCTGGGAGTATGGACCCAAAGTCATATTGGGATGCAAAAGGTGGAAGGTCTGGCTTTGCTAATGGCTTCCCCGCTGAATATGGGCATTGGTAGGTCGATGCATACTCCTAGTCTGCTGAAGGCCAGGATGCGATGCTTTCCAGCAGTTGTTGTCAGAGCTTAAGCCAGCAGCTGCTTCCAAGTCTCCATCTTGGCTCTGCCCCTCCTTCTGCAACTTTCAACCCAGTTTTCCCAGCACCATTTATTGAGGAGAGCCTCATTGATCCATTTAATACTTTGTGCCCCTTTATCAAAGATTAGCTGTCCATAGGTGTGGGGGTTTGGTTCTGGACTTTTAATTCTGTTCCACAGGTCTGTGTGCCTATGTTTGTTCCAATACCAGGCTGTTTTGATGATGATGGCCTTATAATATGGTTTGAGGTCTGGGAGTGTGATGCCTCCATTTCTGTTTCTTTTCCTCAAGATTGTTTTGGCAATTCTGGGTGTTTTGTGGTTCCAGATAAATGATTGTAGTTAATGTTCTATTCTGTTAAAGAAGCTTGGTGGAGCTTTGATGGGTATCGCGTTAAATATGTATATGGCTCTGGGGAGAATATTCCTTTTGACGATATTTATTCCTCCATTCCATGAGCATGGGGGCGTCTTTCCATTTTTTGGTATCAGTTTCTCTTTCCTTGAATAGTGACTCATAGTTATCATGATACAAGTCTTTGACTTCTTTGGTCAGCATTATTCTGAGGTATTTTATTGATTTTGCTGCAACGGTGAATGGGAGTGATTTCTGGATGTCCATATATGATTTTTAATGAAGCCATCTTGACTTCTTACACTAGGGTGGATAAGGTGGGCCATGTCATGTTGGAGTCTGGAAAAGTGAGGTGAAATGGCAGAAGGCACACCTGGAAATCAGTGGTAGCCCAAAGCCACTGCTCTGTCCCTCCCTTCTGGTCCCAACCATACACCATACACTGTTCCCTCTCCCTTTGGTTATTTCTTAGCAGGCATTCCACTCATGCGTCTAGAATGGGGTTATCGGTTTCTACAGAGGCAGGAACCTGCTAGCCCACAGCCTGTGCACAGGCATGCTGCCCCAGACAGGAGGTGTTGAGAAGAAAACCATGTTGTGAGGAGTCTCAGCTGAGGCCCAAGAGACAGGACTAGAGGAATCAGGGAGGTTGGCCTGAAAAAGCATAGGGATTTGGGGTGTTATGTTGGTGGTGGGGGAGGGCAGGAGCAAGGAGTCATGGCCAACACCTTCAGTTCTGTGACACGTTCAGTGAGGTCATCATCAGTCTCCCTGGAGTCTTGAGGACAACAGTAGCAGTCAGCACAGATGTGAGCGTCAGGCTGAGTGCTTCAACCTAACCGCGTGGCGTGGAGGAACTTTCTCAGGAAAAATGATGGAGGTACTTCTGTTGGAGAAGACTGACAAACCCTTTGTCTTTCGATATCGGACAGTTCTACGTGAGGCCCCGAAGACCAAGAGGATTTCTACTTTTGCCTTCTTTCTGCGAATGTGCAAAGCTGAACATGAGGAGAAAAATCCCGGTGGCCGCATGAACCTCGTCGAATTTTCTAGGAAATGCTCTCGGAGATGGAGAATGCTGTCAGAGGAAGAGAAGAATGCATTCAGAGACCTGGCGAGGGCTGAGCGCGAGCGCAATGACCCACAAACACGGGGTCATGGATCAGCAGGAAGAAGGGAGAGAGATGCCAATGCTCCCAAGAGACCGCTGTCAGCATTTTCCCAGTTCTCTTCTGATTTCCGCCCCAAGGTTAAAGCTGATTATCCTGACATCACCTCGGGCAACATGTCACAGAAGCTGGGCGAGATGTGGAGCAACCTCAGTAACATGGAGAAAAGGCTGTATGAAGACAAGGCAGCAGCACAGCTGACGATGCAGTATAACATGGCTGTTGCGGAATACAAGGCCATGGATCTGGATGGTTGGGAGAGTCCTCTGAACATGACATAGAAGAAGCTGGAAGAAGATAAAGAGTCAGAAGATTCAGAGGGGCAGGATTCCTCTGACGATGGGGAAAGTTCAGATTGGGAGGAGGAGGAAGGAGGTGTAAGGGGGATGTAAGGAGAAGATGAATAAAGAAAGCCCAGCAGAATACAAACCTGTCTGCTTGTAGTAACTTTCGAGAGCGCCATAGACCCTGTGTTTTTGACCTGAAAAGTATCCCTTGCCCTCATAGGTCTAAGTACACAATTGCAAAAAATGGAAAAAAGGCAACTGGCCTAGTTGGGCCTCTGCTATGTTACTTGAAAAGCTTGGGCACCCAAATGAAGACCCAAGATGAAGGGAAGAATTGGTTGTGGGGCGGGGTCAAGGCTGTCTTTGCTGAAGAAATATCTTTATCATTTCTCTTTGGGGAGATCTTGAATTGACCGGAACTGAAAACTTCCTTTAAGTAGCACTTGCCACACTTGGTCTGGTCTTATTTTCTGCTTCTTTTCAGTATTAGTGAATCTTCCCCGGCAGCCTAGTGGCTTATGGGATTCTAGTTGAGTCTCCCAAGTGGCTTTTGGGATTCTGTGAGGTCTGTCCTGGTGCTGGGTCTCTGGGGTGGCTGGTGTGGCTGGTGTGCCTAAAGTACTATGCAGGGAAGATCAGAGCACAGTCGCAGAGCACTCTTCACTACCTGGGCCAGGCAAACTATACCCAAGCCATTGGCACAGACCTTTGCTGAACACAGAAAGCAGCAGGCTTTGCTATCTCTGAGTACAGGATGTGTCCAGGCACCCTTGATGTTGCTTTATTCCCCGTTTGCAGAATGGTTTTTAGCCCTTACGTGGATATCCTTTGATCATCACCCCTCATTCACACATGTGCATGCATAGGAACACACACACACACAGGGATGCACAGACACAGACTAACACTCACACACACACACACACACACACACACAAATATTGAAAAAGGAAGGCACTGAGACAGTTTATTCTATTCTGAAGAACTGGGTCCCTGCCCAACTTGGATCGACCATGGTGGCATGAACCAGAGACTACAACCCAGATTTATTCCCTACTGCTGGTTTGAAACTTCCCTGTTCTATACTGTTGGGATACACAGATTTAGTCTTCTCACAATTATCTAAGAGCTGAGGGCGAAGGCAGGATATGGGGGAGGGACTCTTGTGGGTTATGGGCCTGGTTTGGTAATTGATACCCACCTCATATAGTCCTATGGGATTCTTTAGCATACGGAGTCTACTATCACCAGTTCAATTATTTCTACAGGGAATGTTAGTAGGTCCTCAGGCAGGGACTGTTTTATCTGGAAGGCACTTGGGGGGTAGTGAAACACTAAAATAATCATTTCCTATGTATGTTTGTTTATATATATAGTTTAATTTTCTATTTATAAAAAGGAAACATTGACAAAACCACAGTATAAGAGGGGTACAGCTTTGCACAGTTCCCACCACGAGACCTCTGTATATCATCCCCTCCACTGATAGCTTTCCTATTCTTTAACCCTCTGCGAGTATGGATCCAAGATCATTGTAGGATGCAGAAGGTTGAAGGTCTGCCTTCTGTAATTGCTTCCCCACTGAACATGGGTGTTGACTGGTCGATCTATATTCAAACCTGTCTCTCTCTTTCCCTAGTTGGGAAGGGCTGTGGTTAGGCAGAGCTCCAAGGCACATTGGTAATGTTGTCCGACATTTATTTATTTATTTATTTATTTATTTATTTATGTATTTATGTATTTCAAAAATTAGACATTAACCAAACCATAGGACAAGAGGAGTACAACTCCACACAGTTCCCACCAACAGATCAACATATCCTATCCCCTCCCTGATAGCTTTCCTATTCTTTATCCCTCTGGGCGTATGGACCCAAAGTCATATTGGGATGCAGAAGGTGGAAAGTCTGCCTTCGGTAATGGCTTTCCTGCTGAACATGGGCATTGGTAGGTCGATCCATACTTCCAGCCTGCCTCTGTGTTTCCCCAGTAGGGTGGGTCTCTGGGGAAGTGGGGCTCCAGGACACATTGGTGAGGTCTTGTGTCCAGGGAATTCTGGTCGGCATCATGCTGGCATCTGGAACCTGGAGGCTGAAGAGAGAGTTAACATACAAAGCCAAAGAAATTGTTGAACAATCATGGACCTAAAGGCTGGAATAGTGCAGATGAAGTGTTGGGGGTGGTGGTCCATTTTGTAGATAGATAGGAGGCATATTTTAGTTATGTTTCAAAGGTCCTGTGGCTATACTAGTGTTTTTTTGTTTTTTGTTTGTTTGTTTCTTTTTTGCCTGAGCCTGAAATCTGATATGCAGGTGGATCCTAATTATTGTCTGGGGAGATGATGTCATGGTTGATAAAAGGATCAGAAAGCTGGAGAGTAGCTCCCTAATGTGGGAAAGGGGTATAAATATTGTTGACTGTAAACCTCATCGATTTGATGGGATCTGGGGCCCTTAATTAGCTTAGGAGCCTGAGTTACCACTACATCCCCCTAGATCTGAGCTCCCATTCTGTGGTCATGAGTAGGAACATGCCATGCTGCCCCAGTATCGACCCATCTTCCTCAGGTGTAGCATAGAGTATGTTGTCCATCATCCCTTGGGAGGATGGAAAATTCTCTGCCATTCCTGATCCAAGTTGAGGGCAAGGTCCTATGGGGGCCCACAAAGGGGTCTATTTTGTTGTTCCATACATGAGTTGTTCTGTTTTGAATAAGTTTTAGTGAAATGTCATATGTATTTATTCATTCATATTTATTTATATTTATTTATTTAAAAAAGGAGACATTAACCAAACTATAAAACAAGAGGGGTACAACTCCACACAGTTCCCACCACCAGATCAACGTATCCTATCCCCTCCCTGATAGCTTTCCTATTCTTTATCCCTCTGGGAGTATGGACCCAAAGTCATATTGGGATGCAGAAGGTGGAAAGTCTGGCTTCGGTAATGGCTTCCCCGCTGAACATGGGCATTGGTAGGTCGATCCATACTTCCAGCCTGCCTCTGTGTTTCCCTAGTAGGGTGGGTCTCTGGGGAAGTGGGGCTCCAGGACACATTGGTTAGGTCTTGTGTCCAGGGAATTCTGGTCGGCATCATGCTGGCATCTGGAACCTGGAGACTGAAGAGAGAGTTAACATACAAAGCCAAAGAAATTGTTGAACAATCATGGACCTAAAGGCTGGAATAGTGCAGATGAAGTGTTGGGGGTGGTGCTCCATTTTGTAGATAGCTAGGAGGCATATTTTAGTTATGTTTCAAAGGTCCTGTGGCTATACTAGTGTTTTTTTGTTTTTTGTTTGTTTGTTTCTTTTTTGCCTGAGCCTGAAATCTGATATGCAGGTGGATCCTAATTATTGTCTGGGGAGATGATGTCATGGTTGATAAAAGGATCAGAAAGCAGGAGAGTAGCTCCCTAATGTGGGAATGGGGTATAAATATTGTTTACTGTAAACCTCATCGATTTGATGGGATCTGGGGCCCTTAATTAGCTTAGGAGCCTGAGTTACCACTGCATCCCCCTAGATCTGAGCTCCCATTCTGTGGTCATGAGTAGGAACATTCCATGCTGCCCCAGTATTGACCCATCTTCCTCAGGTGTAGCATAGAGTATGTTGTCCATCGTCCCTTGGGAGGATGGAAAATTCTCTGCCATTACTGATCCAAGTTGAGGGCAAGGTCCTATGGGGGCCCACAAAGGGGTCTATTTTGTTGTTCCATACATGAGTTGTTGTGTTTTGAATAAGTTTTAGAAAAATGTCATATTTATTTATTTATTTATTTATATTTATATATATTTATATTTATTTATTTATTTATTTATTTAAAAAAGGAGACATTAACCAAACTATAAAACAAGAGGGGTACAACTCCACACAGTTCCCACCACCAGATTAACGTATCCCATCCTCTACCCTGATAGCTGTCCCATTCTTTATCCCTCTGGGAGTATGGACCCAAAGTCATATTGGGATGCAAAAGGTGGAAGGTCTGGCTTTGCTAATGGCTTCCCCGCTGAATATGGGCATTGGTAGGTCGATGCATACTCCTAGTCTGCTGAAGGCCAGGATGCGATGCTTTCCAGCAGTTGTTGTCAGAGCTTAAGCCAGCAGCTGCTTCCAAGTCTCCATCTTGGCTCTGCCCCTCCTTCTGCAACTTTCAACCCAGTTTTCCCAGCACCATTTATTGAGGAGAGCCTCATTGATCCATTTAATACTTTGTGCCCCTTTATCAAAGATTAGCTGTCCATAGGTGTGGGGGTTTGGTTCTGGACTTTTAATTCTGTTCCACAGGTCTGTGTGCCTATGTTTGTTCCAATACCAGGCTGTTTTGATGATGATGGCCTTATAATATGGTTTGAGGTCTGGGAGTGTGATGCCTCCATTTCTGTTTCTTTTCCTCAAGATTGTTTTGGCAATTCTGGGTGTTTTGTGGTTCCAGATAAATGATTGTAGTTAATGTTCTATTCTGTTAAAGAAGCTTGGTGGAGCTTTGATGGGTATCGCGTTAAATATGTATATGGCTCTGGGGAGAATATTCCTTTTGACGATATTTATTCCTCCATTCCATGAGCATGGGGGCGTCTTTCCATTTTTTGGTATCAGTTTCTCTTTCCTTGAATAGTGACTCATAGTTATCATGATACAAGTCTTTGACTTCTTTGGTCAGCATTATTCTGAGGTATTTTATTGATTTTGCTGCAACGGTGAATGGGAGTGATTTCTGGATGTCCATATATGATTTTTAATGAAGCCATCTTGACTTCTTACACTAGGGTGGATAAGGTGGGCCATGTCATGTTGGAGTCTGGAAAAGTGAGGTGAAATGGCAGAAGGCACACCTGGAAATCAGTGGTAGCCCAAAGCCACTGCTCTGTCCCTCCCTTCTGGTCCCAACCATACACCATACACTGTTCCCTCTCCCTTTGGTTATTTCTTAGCAGGCATTCCACTCATGCGTCTAGAATGGGGTTATCGGTTTCTACAGAGGCAGGAACCTGCTAGCCCACAGCCTGTGCACAGGCATGCTGCCCCAGACAGGAGGTGTTGAGGAGAAAACCATGTTGTGAGGAGTCTCAGCTGAGGCCCAAGAGACAGGACTAGAGGAATCAGGGAGGTTGGCCTGAAAAAGCATAGGGATTTGGGGTGTTATGTTGGTGGTGGGGGAGGGCAGGAGCAAGGAGTCATGGCCAACACCTTCAGTTCTGTGACACGTTCAGTGAGGTCATCATCAGTCTCCCTGGAGTCTTGAGGACAACAGTAGCAGTCAGCACAGATGTGAGCGTCAGGCTGAGTGCTTCAACCTAACCGCGTGGCGTGGAGGAACTTTCTCAGGAAAAATGATGGAGGTACTTCTGTTGGAGAAGACTGACAAACCCTTTGTCTTTCGATATCGGACAGTTCTACGTGAGGCCCCGAAGACCAAGAGGATTTCTACTTTTGCCTTCTTTCTGCGAATGTGCAAAGCTGAACATGAGGAGAAAAATCCCGGTGGCCGCATGAACCTCGTCGAATTTTCTAGGAAATGCTCTCGGAGATGGAGAATGCTGTCAGAGGAAGAGAAGAATGCATTCAGAGACCTGGCGAGGGCTGAGCGCGAGCGCAATGACCCACAAACACGGGGTCATGGATCAGCAGGAAGAAGGGAGAGAGATGCCAATGCTCCCAAGAGACCGCTGTCAGCATTTTCCCAGTTCTCTTCTGATTTCCGCCCCAAGGTTAAAGCTGATTATCCTGACATCACCTCGGGCAACATGTCACAGAAGCTGGGCGAGATGTGGAGCAACCTCAGTAACATGGAGAAAAGGCTGTATGAAGACAAGGCAGCAGCACAGCTGACGATGCAGTATAACATGGCTGTTGCGGAATACAAGGCCATGGATCTGGATGGTTGGGAGAGTCCTCTGAACATGACATAGAAGAAGCTGGAAGAAGATAAAGAGTCAGAAGATTCAGAGGGGCAGGATTCCTCTGACGATGGGGAAAGTTCAGATTGGGAGGAGGAGGAAGGAGGTGTAAGGGGGATGTAAGGAGAAGATGAATAAAGAAAGCCCCGCAGAATACAAACCTGTCTGCTTGTAGTAACTTTCGAGAGCGCCATAGACCCTGTGTTTTTGACCTGAAAAGTATCCTTTGCCCTCATAGGTCTAAGTACACAATTGCAAAAAATGGAATAAAGGCAACTGGCCTAGTTGGGCCTCTGCTATGTTACTTGAAAAGCTTGGGCACCCAAGTGAAGACCCAAGATGAAGGGAAGAATTGGTTGTGGGGAGGGGTCAAGGCTGTCTTTGCTGAAGAAGTATCTTTATGATTTCTCTTTGGGGAGATCTTGAATTGACCAGAACTGAAATCTTCCTTTAAGTAGCACTTGCCACACTTGGTCTGGTCTTATTTTCTGCTTCTTTTCAGTATTAGTGAATCTTCCCAGGCAGCCTAGTGGCTTATGGGATTCTAGTTGAGTCTCCCAAGTGGCTTTTGGGATACTGTGAAGTCTGTCCTGGTGCTGGGTCTCTGGGGTGGCTGGTGTGGCTGGTGTGGCTAAAGTGCTATGCAGGGAAGATCAGAGCACAGTCGCAGAGCACTCTTCACTGCCTGGGCCAGGCAAACTACACCCAAGCCATTGGCACAGACCTTTGCTGAACACAGAAAGCAGCAGGCTTTGGTGTCTCTGAGTACAGCCTGTGTCCAGGCACCCTTGATGTTGCTTTATTCCCCGTTTGCAGAATGGTTTTTAGCCCTTACGTGGATATCCTTTGATCATCACCCCTCATTCACACATGTGCATGCATAGGAACACACACACACACACACACAGGGATGCACAGACACAGACTAACACACACACACACACACACTCACACACACACACACACAAATATTGAAAAAGGAAGGCACTGAGACAGTTTATTCTATTCTGAAGAACTGGGTCCCTGCCCAACTTGGATCGACCTTGGTGGCATGAACCAGAGACTACAACCCAGATTTATTCCCTACTGCTGGTTTGAAACTTCCCTGTTCTATACTGTTGGGATACACAGATTTAGTCTTCTCACAATTATCTAAGAGCTGAGGGCGAAGGCAGGATATGGGGGAGGGACTCCTGCGGGTTATGGGCCTGGTTTGGTAATTGATACCCACCTCATATAGTCGTATGGGATTCTTTAGCATACGGAGTCTACTATCAGCAGTTCAATTATTTCTACAGGGACTGTTAGTAGGTCCTCAGGCAGGGACTGTTTTATCTGGAAGGCACTTGGGGGGTAGTGAAACACTAAAACAACTCATTTCCTATGTATGTTTGTTTATATACATAGTTTAATTTTTATTTATAAAAAGGAAACATTGACAAAACCACAGGATAAGAGGGGTATAGCTTTGCACAGTTCCCACCACGAGACCTCTGTATATCATCCCCTCCACTGATAGCTTTCCTATTCTTTAACCCTCTGGGAGTATGGATCCAAGATCATTGTAGGATGCAGAAGGTTGAAGGTCTGCCTTCTGTAATTGCTTCCCCACTGAACATGGGTGTTGACTGGTCGATCCATATTCAAACCTGTCTCTCTCTTTCCCTAGTTGGGAAGGGCTGTGGTCAGGCAGAGCTCCAAGGCACATTGGTAATGTTGTCCGACATTTATTTATTTATTTATTTATTTATTTATTTATTTCAAAAATTAGACATTAACCAAATCATAGGACAAGAGGAGTACAACTCCACACTGTTCCCACCAACAGATCAATATATCCTATCCCCTCCCTGATAGCTTTCCTATTCTTTATCCCTCTGGGAGTATGGACCCAAAGTCATATTGGGATGCAGAAGGTGGAAAGTCTGGCTTCGGTAATGGCTTCCCCGCTGAACATGGGCATTGGTAGGTCGATCCATACTTCCAGCCTGCCTCTGTGTTTCCCTAGTAGGGTGGGTCTCTGGGGAAGTGGGGCTCCAGGACACATTGGTGAGGTCTTCTGTCCTGGGAATTCTGGTCAGCATCATGCTGGCATCTGGAACCTGGAGGCTGAAGAGAGAGTTAACATAGAAAGCCAAAGAAATTGTTGAACAATCATGGACCTAAAGGCTGGAATAGTGCATATGAAGTGTTGGGGGTGGTGCTCCATTTTGTAGATAGCTAGGAGGCATATTTTAGTTATGTTTCAAAGGTCCTGTGGCTATACTAGTGTTTTTTTTGTTTTCTGTTTGTTTGTTTCTTTTTTACCTGAGCCTGAAATCTGATATGCAGGTGGATCCTAATTATTGTCTGGGGAGATGATGTCATGGTTTATAAAAGGATCATTAAGCTGGAGAGTAGCTCCCTAATGTGGGAAAGGGGTGTAAATATTGTTGACTGTAAACCTCATCTATTTGATGGGATCTGGGGCCCTTAATTAGCTTAGGAGCCTGAGTTACCACTACATCCCCCTAGATCTGAGCTCCCATTCTGTGGTCATGAGTAGGAACATTCCATGCTGCCCCAGTATCGACCCATCTTCCTCAGGTGTAGCATAGAGTATGTTGTCCATCATCCCTTGGGAGGATGGAAAATTCTCTGCCATTACTGATCCAAGTTGAGGGCAAGGTCCTATGGGGGCCCACAAAGGGGTCTATTTTGTTGTTCCATACATGAGTTGTTCTGTTTTGAATAAGTTTTAGAAATATGTCATATGTATTTATTCATTTATATTTATTTATATTTATTTATTTATTTATTTATTTATTTCAAAAAGGAGACATTAACCAAACTATAAAACAAGAGGGGTACAACTCCACACAGTTCCCACCCCTAGATCAACGTATCCCATCCCCTACCCTGATAGCTTTCCTATTCTTTATCCCTCTGGGTGTATGGACCCAAAGTCACATTGGGATGCAGAAGGTGGAAGATCTCGCTTTGGTAATGGCTTCCCCGATGAATATGGGCATTGGTAGGTCGATGCATACTCCTAGTCTGCTGAAGGCCAGGATGTGATGCTTTCCAGCAGTTGTTGTCAGAGCTTAAGCCAGCAGCTGCTTCCAAGTCTCCATCTTGGCTCCGCCCCTCCTTCTGCAACTTTCAACCCAGTTTTCAGAGCACCATTTATTGAGGAGAGCCTCGTTGATCCATTTAATACTTTGTGCCCCTTTATCAAAGATTAGCTGTCCATAGGTGTGGGGTTTGGTTCTGGACTTTTAATTCTGTTCCACAGGTCTGTGTGCCTATGTTTGTTCCAATACCAGGCTGTTTTGATGATGATGGCCTTATAATATGGTTTGAGGTCTGGGAGTGTGATGCCTCCATTTCTGTTTCTTTTCCTCAAGATTGTTTTGGCAATTCTGGGTGTTTTCTGGTTCCAGATAAATGATTGTAGTTAATGTTCTATTCTGTTAAAGAAGCATGGTGGAGCTTTGATGGGTATCGCGTTAAATATGTATATGGCTCTGGGGAGAATATTCCTTTTGACGATATTTATTCCTCCATTCCATGAGCATGGGGGCGTCTTTCCATTTTTTGGTATCAGTTTCTCTTTCCTTGAATAGTGACTCATAGTTATCATGATACAAGTCTTTGACTTCTTTGGTCAGCATTATTCTGAGGTATTTTATTGATTTTGCTGCAACGGTGAATGGGAGTGATTTCTGGATGTCCATATATGATTTTTAATGAAGCCATCTTGACTTCTTACACTAGGGTGGATAAGGTGGGCCATGTCATGTTGGAGTCTGGAAAAGTGAGGTGAAATGGCAGAAGGCACACCTGGAAGTCAGTGGTAGTCCAAAGCCACTGCTCTGTCCCTCCCTTCTGGTCCCAACCATACACCATACACTGTTCCCTCTCCCTTTGGTTATTTCTTAGCAGGCATTACACTCATGCGTCTAGAATGGGGTTATGGGTTTCTACAGAGGCAGGAGCCTGCTAGCCCACAGCCTGTGCACAGGCATGCTGCCCCAGACGGGAGGTGTTGAGGAGAAAACCATTTTGTGAGGAGTCTCAGCTGAGACCCAAGAGACAGGACTAGAGGAATCAGGGAGGTTGGCCTGAAAAAGCATAGGGATTTGGGGTGGTATGTTGGTGGTGGGGGAGGGCAGGAGCAAGGAGTCATGGCCAACACCTTCAGTTCTGGGACAAGTTCAGTGAGGTCATCATCAGTCTCCATGGAGTCTTGAGGACAACATAGCAGTCAGCACAGATATGAGCGTCAGGCTGAGTGCTTCAACCTAACCGCGTGGCGTGGAGGAACTTTCTCAGGAAAAATGATGGAGGTACTTCTGTTGGAGAAGACTGACAAACCCTTTGTCTTTCGATATCGGACAGTTCTACGTGAGGCCCCGAAGACCAAGAGGATTTCTACTTTTGCCTTCTTTCTGCGAATGTGCAAAGCTGAACATGAGGAGAAAAATCCCGGTGGCCGCATGAACCTCGTCAAATTTTCTAGGAAATGCTCTCGGAGATGGAGAATGCTGTCAGAGGAAGAGAAGAATGCATTCAGAGACCTGGCGAGGGCTGAGCGCGAGCGCAATGACCCACAAACACGGGGTCATGGACCAGCAGGAAGAAGGGAGAGAGATGCCAGTGCTCCCAAGAGACCGCTGTCAGCATTTTCCCAGTTCTCTTCTGATTTCCGCCCCAAGGTTAAAGCTGATTATCCTGACATCACCTCGGGCAACATGACACAGAAGCTGGGCGAGATGTGGAGCAACCTCAGTAACATGGAGAAAAGGCTGTATGAAGACAAGGCAGCAGCACAGCTGACGATGCAGTATAACATGGCTGTTGCGGAATACAAGGCCATGGATCTGGATGGTTGGGAGAGTCCTCTGAACATGACATAGAAGAAGCTGGAAGAAGATAAAGAGTCAGAAGATTCAGAGGGGCAGGATTCCTCTGACCATGGGGAAAGTTCAGATTGGGAGGAGGAGGAAGGAGGTGTAAGGGGGATGTAAGGAGAAGATGAATAAAGAAAGCCCAGCAGAATACAAACCTGTCTGCTTGTAGTAACTTTCGAGAGCGCCATAGCCCCTGTGTATATGACCTGAAAAGTATCCGTTGCCCTCATAGGTCTAAGTAAACAATTGCAAAAAATGGAAAAAAGGCAACTGGCATAGTTGGGCCTCTGCTATGTTACTTGAAAAGCTTGGGCACCCAAATGAAGACCCAAGATGAAGGGAAGAATTGGTTGTGGGGAGGGGTCAAGGCTGTCTTTGCTGAAGAAATATCTTTATCATTTCTCTTTGGGGAGATCTTGAATTGACCGGAACCGAAAACTTCCTTTAAGTAGCACTTGCCACACTTGGTCTGGTCTTATTTTCTGCTTCTTTTCAGTATTAGTGAATCTTCCCCGGCAGCCTAGTGGCTTATGGGATTCTAGTTGAGTCTCCCAAGTGGCTTTTGGGATTCTGTGAGTTCTGTCCTGGTGCTGGGTCTCTGGGGTGGCTGGTGTGGCTGGTGTGCCTAAAGTACTATGCAGGGAAGATCAGAGCACAGTCGCAGAGCACTCTTCACTACCTGGGCCAGGCAAACTATACCCAAGCCATTGGCACAGACCTTTGCTGAACACAGAAAGCAGCAGGCTTTGCTATCTCTGAGTACAGGATGTGTCCAGGCACCCTTGATGTTGCTTTATTCCCCGTTTGCAGAATGGTTTTTAGCCCTTACGTGGATATCCTTTGATCATCACCCCTCATTCACACATGTGCATGCATAGGAACACACACACACACACACACACACACACAGGGATGCACAGACACAGACTAACACACACACACACACACACACACACACACACACACACACACACACACAAATATTGAAAAAGGAAGGCACTGAGACAGTTTATTCTATTCTGAAGAACTGGGTCCTTGCCCAACTTGGATCGACCATGGTGGCATGAACCAGAGACTACAACCCAGATTTATTCCCTACTGCTGGTTTGAAACTTCCCTGTTCTATACTGTTGGGATACACAGATTTAGTCTTCTCACAATTATCTAAGAGCTGAGGGCGAAGGCAGGATATGGGGGAGGGACTCTTGTGGGTTATGGGCCTGGTTTGGTAATTGATACCCACCTCATATAGTCATATGGGATTCTTTAGCATACGGAGTCTACTATCACCAGTTCAATTATTTCTACAGGGGCTGTTAGTAGGTCCTCAGGCAGGGACTGTTTTATCTGGAAGGCACTTGGGGGGTAGTGAAACACTAAAATAATCATTTCCTATGTATGTTTGTTTATATATATAGTTTAATTTACTATTTATAAAAAGGAAACATTGACAAAACCACAGTATAAGAGGGGTACAGCTTTGCACAGTTCCCACCACGAGACCTCTGTATATCATCCCCTCCACTGATAGCTTTCCTATTCTTTAACCCTCTGGAAGTATGGATCCAAGATCATTGTAGGATACAGAAGGTTGAAGGTCTGCCTTCTGTAATTGCTTCCCCACTGAACATGGGTGTTGACTGGTCGATCTATATTCAAACCTGTCTCTCTCTTTCCCTAGTTGGGAAGGGCTGTGGTTAGGCAGAGCTCCAAGGCACATTGGTAATGTTGTCCCTCATTTATTTATTTATTTATTTATTTATTTATTTATGTATTTGAAAAATTAGACATTAACCAAACCATAGGACAAGAGGAGTACAACTCCACACAGTTCCCACCAACAGATCAACATATCCTATCCCCTCCCTGATAGCTTTCCTATTCTTTATCCCTCTGGGAGTATGGACCCAAAGTCATATTGGGATGCAGAAGGTGGAAAGTCTGGCTTCGGTAATGGCTTCCCCGCTGAACATGGGCATTGGTAGGTCGATCCATACTTCCAGCCTGCCTCTGTGTTTCCCTAGTAGGGTGGGTCTCTGGGGAAGTGGGGCTCCAGGACACATTGGTGAGGTCTTGTGTCCAGGGAATTCTGGTCGGCATCATGCTGGCATCTGGAACCTGGAGGCTGAAGAGAGAGTTAACATACAAAGCCAAAGAAATTGTTGAACAATCATGGACCTAAAGGCTGGAATAGTGCAGATGAAGTGTTGGGGGTGGTGCTCCATTTTGTAGATAGCTAGGAGGCATATTTTAGTTATGTTTCAAAGGTCCTGTGGCTATACTAGTGTTTTTTTGTTTTTTGTTTGTTTGTTTCTTTTTTGCCTGAGCCTGAAATCTGATATGCAGGTGGATCCTAATTATTGTCTGGGGAGATGATGTCATGGTTGATAAAAGGATCAGAAAGCTGGAGAGTAGCTCCCTAATGTGGGAAAGGGGTATAAATATTGTTGACTGTAAACCTCATCGATTTGATGGGATCTGGGGCCCTTAATTAGCTTAGGAGCCTGAGTTACCACTGCATTCCCCTAGATCTGAGATCCCATTCTGTGGTCATGAGTAGGAACATGCCATGCTGCCCCAGTATCGACCCATCTTCCTCAGGTGTAGCATAGAGTATGTTGTCCATCATCCCTAGGGAGGATGGAAAATTCTCTGCCATTCCTGATCCATGTTGAGGGCAAGGTCCTATGGGGGCCGACAAAGGGGTCTATTTTGTTGTTCCATACATGAGTTGTTCTGTTTTGAATAAGTTTTAGTAAAATGTCATATGTATTTATTCATTCATATTTATTTATATTTATTTATTTCAAAAAGGAGACATTAAGCAAACTATAAAACAAGAGGGGTACAACTCCACACAGTTCCCACCACCTGATCAACGTATCCTATCCCCTCCCTGATAGCTTTCCTATTCTTTATCCCTCTGGGAGTATGGACCCAAAGTCATATTGGGATGCTGAAGGTGGAAAGTCTGGCTTCGGTAATGGCTTCCCCGCTGAACATGGGCATTGGTAGGTCGATCCATACTTCCAGCCTGCCTCTGTGTTTCCCTAGTAGGGTGGGTCTCTGGGGAAGTGGGGCTCCAGGACACATTGGTTAGGTCTTCTGTCCAGGGAATTCTGGTCGGCATCATGCTGGCATCTGGAACCTGGAGACTGAAGAGAGAGTTAACATACAAAGCCAAAGAAATTGTTGAACAATCATGGACCTAAAGGCTGGAATAGTGCAGATGAAGTGTTGGGGGTGGTGCTCCATTTTGTAGATAGCTAGGAGGCATATTTTAGTTATGTTTCAAAGGTCCTGTGGCTATACTAGTGTTTTTTTGTTTTTTGTTTGTTTGTTTCTTTTTTGCCTGAGCCTGAAATCTGATATGCAGATGGATCCTAATTATTGTCTGGGGAGATGATGTCATGGTTGATAAAAGGATCAGAAAGCTGGAGAGTAGCTCCCTAATGTGGGAAAGGGGTATAAATATTGTTGACTGTAAACCTCATCGATTTGATGGGATCTGGGGCCCTTAATTAGCTTAGGAGCCTGAGTTACCACTGCATCCCCCTAGATCTGAGCTCCCATTCTGTGGTCATGAGTAGGAACATGCCATGCTGCCCCAGTATCGACCCATCTTCCTCAGGTGTAGCATAGAGTATGTTGTCCATCATCCCTTGGGAGGATGGAAAATTCTCTGCCATTACTGATCCAAGTTGAGGGCAAGGTCCTATGGGGGCCGACAAAGGGGTCTATTTTATTGTTCCATACATGAGTTGTTCTGTTTTGAATAAGTTTTAGAAAAATGTCATATTTATTTATTTATTCATTTATATTTATTTATATTTATTTATTTATTTATTTAAAAAAGGAGACATTAAGCAAACTATAAAACAAGAGGGGTACAACTCCATACAGTTCCCACCACCAGATCAACGTATCCCATCCCCTACCCTGATAGCTTTCCTATTCTTTATCCCTCTGGGAGTATGGACCCAAAGTCTTATTGGGATGCAGAAGGTGGAAGGTCTGGCTTTGGTAATTGCTTCCCCGCTGAATATGGGCATTGGTAGGTCGATCCATACTTCTAGTCTGCTGAAGGCCAGGATGCGATGCTTTCCAGCAGGTGTTGTCAGAGCTTAAGCCAGCAGCTGCTTCCAAGTCTCCATCTTGGCTCCGCCCCTCCTTCTGCAACTTTCAACCCAGTTTTCCCAAAACCATTTATTGAGGAGAGCCTCGTTGATCCATTTAATACTTTGTGCCCCTTTATCAAAGATTAGCTGTCCATAGGTGTGGGGGTTTGGTTCTGGACTTTTAATTCTGTTCCACAGGTCTGTGTGCCTATGTTTGTTCCAATACCAGGCTGTTTTGATGATGATGGCCTTATAATATGGTTTGAGGTCTGGGAGTGTGATGCCTCCATTTCTGTTTCTTTTCCTCAAGATTGTTTTGGCAATTCTGGGTGTTTTCTGGTTCCAGATAAATGATTGTAGTTAATGTTCTATTCTGTTAAAGAAGCTTGGTGGAACTTTGATGGGTATCGCGTTAAATATGTATATAGCTCTGGGGAGAATATTCCTTTTGACGATATTTATTCCTCCATTCCATGAGCATGGGGGCGTCTTTCCATTTTTTGGTATCAGTTTCTCTTTCCTTGAATAGTGACTCATAGTTATCATGATACAAGTCTTTGACTTCTTTGGTCAGCATTATTCTGAGGTATTTTATTGATTTTGCTGCAACGGTGAATGGGAGTGATTTCTGATGTCCATATATGATTTTTAATGAAGCCATCTTGACTTCTTACACTAGAGTGGATAAGGTGGGCCATGTCATGTTGGAGTCTGGAAAGGTGAGGTGAAATGGCAGAAGGCACACCTGGAAGTCAGTGGTAGCCCAAAGCCACTGCTCTGTCCCTCCCTTCTGGTCCCAACCATACACCATACACTGTTCCCTCTCCCTTTGGTTATTTCTTAGCAGGCATTCCACTCATGCGTCTAGAATGGGGTTATGGGTTTCTACAGAGGCAGGAACCTGCTAGCCCACAGCCTGTGCACAGGCATGCTGCCCCAGACGGGAGGTGTTGAGGAGAAAACCATGTTGTGAGGAGTCTCAGCTGAGGCCCAAGAGACAGGACTAGAGGAATCAGGGAGGTTGGCCTGAAAAAGCATAGGGATTTGGGGTGGTATGTTGGTGGTGGGGGAGGGCAGGAGCAAGGAGTCATGGCCAACACCTTCAGTTCTGTGACACGTTCAGTGAGGTCATCATCAGTCTCCATGGAGTCTTGAGGACAACAGTAGCAGTCAGCACAGATGTGAGCGTCAGGCTGAGTGCTTCAACCTAACCGCTTGGCGTGGAGGAATTTTCTCAGGAAAAATGATGGAGGTACTTCTGTTGGAGAAGACTGACAAACCCTTTGTCTTTCGATATCGGACAGTTCTACGTGAGGCCCCGAAGACCAAGAGGATTTCTACTTTTGCCTTCTTTCTGCGAATGTGCAAAGCTGAACATGAGGAGAAAAATCCCGGTGGCCACATGAACCTCGTCGAATTTTCTAGGAAATGCTCTCGGAGATGGAGAATGCTGTCAGACGAAGAGAAGAATGCATTCAGAGACCTGGCGAGGGCTGAGCGCGAGCGCAATGACCCACAAACACAGGGTCATGGACCAGCAGGAAGAAGGGAGAGAGATGCCAGTGCTCCCAAGAGACCGCTGTCAGCATTTTCCCAGTTCTCTTCTGATTTCCGCCCCAAGGTTAAAGTTGATTATCCTGACATCACCTCGGGCATCCTGTCACAGAAACTGGGCGAGATGTGGAGCAACCTCAGTAACATGGAGAAAAGGCTGTATGAAGACAAGGCAGCAGCACAGCTGACGATGCAGTATAACATGGCTGTTGCGGAATACAAGGCCATGGATCTGGATGGTTGGGAGAGTCCTCTGAACATGACATAGAAGAAGCTGAAGAAGATAAAGAGTCAGAAGATTCAGAGGGGCAGGATTCCTCTGACGATGGGGAAAGTTCAGATTGGGAGGAGGAGGAAGGAGGTGTAAGGGGGATGTAAGGAGAAGATGAATAAAGAAAGCCCCGCAGAATACAAACCTGTCTGCTTGTAGTAACTTTCGAGAGCGCCATAGCCCCTGTGTATGTGACCTGAAAAGTATCCGTTGCCCTCATAGGTCTAAGTACACAATTGCAAAAAATGGAAAAAAGGCAACTGGCCTAGTTGGGCCTCTGCTATGTTACTTGAAAAGCTTGAGCACCCAAATGAAGACCCAAGATGAAGGAAGAATTGGTTGTGGGGAGGGGTCAAGGCTGTCTTTGCTGAAGAAATATCTTTATCATTTGTCTTTGGGGAGATCTTGAATTGCCCGGAACTGAAAACTTCCTTTAAGTAGCACTTGCCACACTCGGTCTGGTCTTATTTTCTGCTTCTTCTCAGTATTAGTTAATCTTCCCAGGCAGCCTAGTGGCTTATGGGATTCTTGTTGAGTCTCCCATGTGGCTTTTGGGATTCTGTGAGGTCTGTCCTGGTGCTGGGTCTCTGGGGTGGCTGGTGTGGCTAAAGTACTATGCAGGGAGGATCAGAGCACAGTCGCAGGGCACTCTTCACTGCCTGGGCCAGGCAAACTACACCCAAGCCATTGGCACAGACCTTTGCTGAACACAGAAAGCAGCAGTCTTTGGTGTCTCTGAGTACAGGATGTGTCCAGGCACCCTTGATGTTCCTTTTTTCCCCGTTTGCAGAATGGTTTTTAGCCCTTACATGGATATCCTTTGATCATCACCCCTCATTCACACATGTGCATGCATACGAACACACACACACACACACACACACACACAGGGATGCATTGACACAGACACACACACACACACACACACACACACACCACACAATTTGAAAAAGGAAGGCACTGAGACAGTTTATTCTATTCTGAAGAACTGGGACCCTGCCCAACTTGGATCGACCATGGTGGCATGAACCAGAGACCACAACCTAGATTTATTCCCTACTGCTGGTTTGAAACTTCCCTGTTCTATACTTTTTGGATTCACAGATTTAGTCTTCTCACAATTATCTAAGAGCTGATTGGGAAGGCAGCATATGGGGGAGGGAGTCCTGCGGGTTAGGGGCCTGGTTTGGCAATTGAGACCCACCTCATATAGTTGTATGGGATTCTTTAGCATATCGAGTGTATTATCCGCAGTTCAATTATTATATGGTAAGAAGGGATATTGTCCATATTGCCTGTGGCTTTGTATCAGGGTAAAACAGGTATCATCTGGCATACTTTAATGACTCTTTAGTCACTATCAGGCTATTCCACCAGCTGGGTCCCTAATCAGGGAATCCTGGGATTCCCAAACAGACTTGATGGACCTAGAACTCGAATAAATCCCTCTCTCCATTGTTACCAGTCATTTCTATCAGTAAGAACACAACAGACCCCTTGTGGGCTCTCATAGGACCTTGCCCTCAACCTGGATCAACAATGGTAGAGAATGTTCCATCCTCTGAAGGGAGGATGGACAACCTACTCTGTGCTACACATGAGGAAGATGGATCGATACTGGGGCAGCATGGAATGTTCCTACTCATGATCACATAATATGAGCTCAGATCTAGAGATATGCAGAGGTCACACAGGCTCCTAAGCTAATTATGGGCCCCAGATAATATCAAATTGATGGGGTTTACAGTCAACAATATTTATACCCCTTTCCCATATTAGCAAACTACTCTCTTCCCTGATCCAGCTTTCTGGTCCTTTTCCCAGCCATGCCATCATCTCCCCAGACAATAACTTGGATCCACCAGCATATCAGATTTCAGGCTCAGGCAAAAACAAACAACCCACTAGTATAGCTGCAGGCCCTTTGAAATATAAGTAAAATATGCCTACTAGCTATCTACAAAATGGAGGACCCTCCAACACTTCATCTGCACTATTCCAGCCTTTAGGTCCATGATTGTTCAACAATTTGTTTGGCTTTGTATGTTAACTCTCTTTTCAGCCACCAGATTCCAGATGCTAGCAGGATGTGACCAGACTTCCCTGGACAGACAACCCCAACAATTTGTTCTGGAGCTCTGCTTCCCCAGCGCTCTTCCCCACTAGGGAAAGAGAGAGACAGGCTGGGAGTATGGATAGACCTCTCAACACCCATGTTCAGTGGGGAAGCAATTACAGAAGCCAGACCTTTCACCTTTTGCATTCCACAATGATCTTGGGTCCATACTCCCAGAGGGTTAAAGAATAGGGAAGCTATCAGGGGGAGGGGATGGGATACTGTGGTCTGGTGGTGGGTATTGTGTAAAGTTGTACCCCTCTTATCCTATGATTTTGTCAATATTTCCTTTATATAAATAAAAATTTTTTAAATGTAAAAAATAATAAAAGAAAATAACAAGCCTCATAACTAAATTACTATCTGTCACTTCCTTTTGGGGGTCAATAGTTTGTTTTTTTTTCCTATGGAGGTTTCTATCCTGGGACTAGGATTTTTTTTGTGAGTTTTACTTAGTTCCATGCCGAGGAATCAACCTACGAGTGTGTACATGCTTTATACTATTGAATGACCTCTTGAGTTCAATTCTTTCATTTACTTTTATTGAGAGAGAGTGTTGCAGAGATAGTTAGAGAAAGTAAAGAAAAATTTCAGCACTACTCTACCATCCATAGAGTTCTCCCAGTGCCACCCATGATGTTACCATGTGGTGCCTGGATTTGAACTCTGGGCTTCAAGCATGATAAGGTGTGTGTTCTTCCATTTGAAATATCTTCTGACACCCTCCATGACTGCCATTGGAGTATTTTGACTACAAGTTCTATTGATTTATTAGCCCAAAGAGTATTTAAGTGCTCTTGCTGTTCTTGAAAAAAAAATAGTTAACTTAGGTTACTGGTGTTTTTCCAAGTAGAATTGCCATTTTCTCTGAATTATATAATTTATTGGCACAAAGAGTTTCATACTGTGGCCTAAATATCTCTTAAACATCTTGTAAACTTATGATAACACCACTCTCATCTTTTATGGAACGTGTGCCTTTTCTCTCTCTGATAGATGTTTGACAGATTTGTCAGTTCTTTCTTTTTTAATTTTTTAATATTTATTTTATTTATTTATTCCCTTTTGTTGCCCTTGGTGTTTTATTGTTGTAGTTATTATTGTTGTTGTCGTTGTTGGATAGGACAGAGAGAAATGGAGAGAGGAGGGGAAGACAGAGAAGAGGAGAGAAAGATAGACACCTGCAGACCTGCTTCACCGCCTGTGAAGCGACTCCCCTGCAGGTGGGGAGCCGGGGTTTGAACCGGGATCCTTATGCCGGTCCTTGTGCTTTGCGCCACCTGCGCTTAACCCCCTGCGCTACAGCCCAACTCCCAGATTTGTCAATTCTATTGAACATTTCAAAGAAGCAGAATTTGGGTTTATGTGTATATTTAGTTTAGGTTCTTATGTATTGTTTAATTTCCATCTTGCTTGTTTCTTTTCATATATTATTCATTTTGATTATTTTATGTTTAATTTTCTATATTCTTTCTCGGTTTATTTTTAAGGTGAGGGCTTGAATTATTGATTTGACATTTCCTCCTTCTCTTGTTTTTGAAACATGTTGGACACAAATCAACTTCCACTGATGATAAACTCGCACAAAAATTAGGAATATTGGGAACCTCTCAACTTACTAAAGAGTTTCTATAAAAATCTTACATCTGACTTCTACTTATTAGTGAAAGGCTGAGTAGATTTTCACCTAAGACTGGGAATAAGGAAATGATGTCCACACCCTTCACTTTTATTCACCATAGAGCTAGAAACCCCAGCAACTGTAATAAGGCAAGAAAGTGAACAGCTAGTCCTCACTTAACTTACCTACTTGCTGACAGCTAGTCCCCACTTACTCACCTACTTAACTACTCAGAGTTACATCCAGATCTCTACAAATTGGTACTGAGGTGGTGGAGGAGAACTCAGTCTCAAATATCTCACCTCACACCATCTCTCAATTGCAGTCTTTTCCTGCAGTTGGTTACTATATACTATACAAGATTATTTTGATCTATATATATGTACTCCACAGCATAATTTATATCCTCATTATTATTATTATTATTTCCACTTTATTATTTGTCATTGTAGTACAATAGAGTACACTAACTGAGTAAATATTTTAAAATGTATTAAAATGTTACAAGTGGTGGAAAAGGGACATAAAACTATGTAAAGTTGATGGACAAACCCACTGTCAGTACATTATACCTGATATAGCAATATAGTGTGGTTTCTCATTTATTGATAAATTCATTTATCTGTCGCATTTCAAGGAAGGAGCTGATCACTAGGTAAGGATTACCTGTATATAGTTTATTTGTAGATCTTATTTGTAGAATATATAATCAGCTAAGTAGAAAATCCCCATGAGTTGAACAAAACAAAACTTATAAAAACAAGGGGGGGGGGGAAAAAACCCTAGAGACCTAGGAACTCGCACAAGGAAGCACTGGAATTTGCATGGGTGAGCACTGGACTGACATGCAGAAGGGTCTGAATTTTGATCCCCAGTATCTGAGTCATTCTCTCTCTCTCTCTCTCTCTCTCTCTCCCCCTCTCTCTCTCTCTCCCTCTCCCTCCCTCCCTCCTTCCCTCTTTCTTTCACTTAATAACATGTCAAGATGTCCTCCTGGAGTTAATAAGTGAGTTCAGCATGTTGACAGTTGACATTTTATATACCGACAACAAACCTGCAGAAGTGTAAAGTGAAATTTCATTTACAGCCATTCCCCAAAATGAAATCTTTCTGTGCAAATTTAACAAAACATACATCGACCATTGTATGCTGCAACTCCCCAATGCTGATGAAAGAAATCAAAGGCTTTCTGATGCTCTGTCTCTTCACTGATGTAGATGAGCCATTTATGTTTAATAATTTTATTAATGTTTGGATTTGGATATAGCCTTTTATTTTTTTTGTTCCCTATTTGTTCCTATTGCTTCCTCCCCCCATTTCTTTATATTTCTCCTCTCCTGTCTTACATTGGGGTATTTGAAGATGGTTATGTCATGTTTCTGAGTATCCTTTGTTGTAACTTAACTTAAAAGAGGGTTAGGGCTTTGGTGCTTAAGGATTCACAACGGGGAGCCGAGAACAGGTTTAAACAATAAAACATTTTATTAGGGTGAAGTGGTAAAAGGCAAAATAAGCAGTTATCATCAGGGGTCAAGAGTACGCTAGGTCCATAAAGTCTGAGTATAGTTATCAAAAGTTTAGTTCCATAAGATAAACAATTATCAGCTCTGGTAAAGGTTGCTCATGGCTTTAGAAGGGTCTAAAAGTTTACCGGCTAGCAGAGTCACACTTGTTCAGTTCCCAGGAGAAGTAACCATGGCGGATACCTGGAACACCTCTGCCAAGATGAAGCAGCAGCCAAAAAGAGCTACCTGCTTCAAGTCCCTGCTTTTTATACATTCCCTCAGTCTGACATCATTCATATACTAATAATCCCAAACTCCTGTTGGGGTCACAACATCCTTCTGTATAATACCTATAATTTTAGCAGTTCTTCTATCAATAGTTCTTACAATAGATCTTACTTACCATTGTCCAATCAGGATAAATATTTTATTATTTTAAGTGGAATAGCAAAACCTTGCCACCATATTTGTCCTATTACACTCCCTACTCTATGTTGTTATTTGTGTATTACATCTACCTATACAGAGTATCCCATCACAAAGTGCCATAAATTTTTGTTTCAGTCATCAAACATATTTTAAAGAACTCCAGCAAGAAAAAAAAAAAGATCTCCTTGATTTACTAAATACCTTATATGTTGTTCTTTCTTAATATATAATTCATCAAATTTCCTCCTGCTATCATTCCCTTCTACAGGAAAAAAAAAATTCTTTAGAGATTGTTCTAGAGCAGGTCTGAGAAGTACAGATTGTCTTAGTTTTTCCCCCACCTTATTTGTGAATGTCTGTATTTCGCCAGGATTCATGGAGACTGTTTGTCTTAGTTTTTTTTCCCTCTTATTTGTGAATGTCTGTATTTCACCAGGATTCTTGGAGACTGTTTTTGCTGAGTACAGATTTCTGGGATGACAGTTTTGTTTTTTCAATCCTTTAAAATATTGTGTCCTTTCCTTTTTAATTTCCATGATTACTTATGAGAAATAAAGTCATCCACCCAAGTATTACTAGAAATGATATGCTCTTTATTTCTGGCTGTTTTTCAAGACAGCCCCCCCTTTTGCTTTGTTTTGTTACTTTTCCAAAATTTGAATATGATATGCATAAATTTCTTTGGACTTATATTGTTTGGGGTCACTGAGTTTCTGGAATCTACAGTTTTATATCTCAAGCCAAATGTGAGAAGTTTTAGGCCATCATTTCTTTATTTTTATTATTATTTATTTATCTTTGTATGCTGTAATTTTCTTATTTGGGACTTCAGTGAAACCATAGTTAAAACTTTGATTTTACCCCTGTCTATCTAAAGGTCCCTTTTCATTTTAATTTTTTTCTCTTTGTCTTTCAGACTGACTAATTTCTATTGATTTTTCTTCATTTCCATTGATCCTATTGCCTCACAGCTCCATCCTGATACTGAGCCCATGCAATCTGCTTTTTATGTTTAATATTTTAGTTTCCATTTTAAAAAGTTATATTTGGTTCTTGTGTATATGTTTTTGTATTTATTTATTCCCTTTTGTTGCCCTTGTTTTTTTATTGTTGTTATTGATGTCATTGTTGTTGGATAGAACAGAGAGAAATGGAGGAGGGGAAGACAGAGACGGGGAGAGAAAGATAGACACCTGCAGACCTGCTTCACCGCCTGTGAAGTGGCCCCCCTGCAGGTGGGGAGCCGGGGGCTCGAACCGAGATCCTTACTCCAGTCCTTGCACTTTGTGCCACGTGTGCTTAACCCGCTGTGCTACCGCCCGCCCGACTCCCTGTGTATATGTTTTAGTTTTCACTAAGACTTTGTAATTTCTATTTTTTCACTCTTTTTGGGGAATCTTTTAACAGCTTCTTTAAACAGAGAATTTTAATAGCTTCTTTGTCAGATACTGCTAGCATCTGTGCCATCTTGGCATTGGTGGCTGTTGATTATTTTTCCCAATCCAATTTTCATTCTCCTAGTTTTCTTTTATACTTAGCAATTTTTATTGAGTCTTCAGTGTTTTAAATATAATATGATATTCTGAATCTTACATCCAATGGAAAATATTCACATTTTAGATTTTGCAGTCAATCAACCCTATTTTGTATAGGGTATATATTCCAACAGGCATTCTATGAATGGAAGTGAATTCTCTTGCAGCGTTCTGAATCCTAAGTGGAAATATAGTCTATAAATGCATACATTTTAAATTATCTTTCACTATGAATTCCTGGGAGTACTACTAAAATAAAGGATATACATAAGCAGGTTTGTAATACTCCATTGTACATATAATGAACTAAATTACTGTTGGGAGAGTTAAGAACATTTGCTTCCTTCAGCAGCAGGTATGGTAGCCCAGAATGATAGTTTTTCCCAAACTATTTTACATTAGCGATGATAGTGGTTCACAAGATTATAAGATTATAGAGTCAGTTCCTTACCATGCCTGCCACCAAAGTTCTATGTCCCCCACATTCCCAATAATAAGCACCATAATTTTTTCCTTCTCCTCCTCCTCCTCCTTCTCTAGGACAGAGAGAAATTGAGAAGGAATTAGAAGAGAGAGGGAGAGAGAAAACCCCTGCAGACCTGCTTCACCACTGCAGGTGGGGAATGGGGGCTCAAACCCTAGGTCCCTGTGCATCTACTCCTTGCTCATAGTACTATGTGCACTTAACCAAATGTTCCACACCTGGTATTAGGAACAGTTTACTTATTTTTTTGTAAGTTCATGTGTTACAATTCTCTGCATTCCACATATGAGTGAGAACATCTGTTAGTTTTCTTCAACTCCTTTCTTATTTGCTAAGCATAATCAGTTCTATTCATTCTATCCCAAAGGACATAATATCCTCTTGTTTGATTGCAGAGTACTATTCCATGGAGTATGTGTCCTATAATTTCTTTAGGTAGTCATCTGTTTATGGGCATTTAGGCTGTTTCCACTCTTTGGCTATTGTGAATAATGCAGCCAAGACATGGTGGTGCATACGTCCCTTCAAATTTGTGTTTTCATGTTCTTTAGATGAATATAACTATACTTTTTTAATAAAAAGGAAAAGTTATTCATTTAACAGGGTGTGTATGCTTTGAATTTAAATGCTTTGTCTGGTATTTGACAAGGGAAACTAAAACAAGAATCAACAAATGTGACTTCCTCAAATTAAAGAGCTTTTACACATCTAAAGAAACTTAGCAAAGATTTTAAAAAGGCAACCTATCTACTTGGAGAAGATATTTTCATATCACTGGGGATATATCTCCATGAACGAAAGACAACTATCCAAAAAGATTTGTGTATACCTATGTTCATAGCAGCACAATTTGTAATAGCTGAAACCTGGAAGCAACCAGGTGTCCAAAAGCAGATGAGTGACTGAGCAAGTTGTGGTCTATATACACAATGAATACTACTCAGCTATTAAAAATGGTGATTTCAATTTCTTCACCTCATTTTGGATGAAGCTTGAAGAAATTCTATTAAATGACATATGCCAGAAACAGAAGGATGAATATAGGATGATCTCACTCATGGACAGAATTGAAAAATAAGAACAGAAGGGAAAACACAAAGCAGAAGTAGGATTGGAGTTACTGTATCACAACAAAGTAAAAATCTCTGGGCTATGGGAAGGGAAGTGTTCAGGTCCTGGAACATGATGGTGGAGGAGGACCTAGGTGGGGGTGGGGTTAGAGTGTTATGTGGAAAACTGAGAAAAGTCACATGTGTACCAACTACAGTATTTTACTGTCAATTGTAAACCATTAATCCTCCCAATAAAGAAAAAAAATAAATGTTTGTATGCTATCCTTTGGGACTAAACATGGAACTACAGGTGATGATATTAAATGAAATAAGAGGTGAAAGACAACTACAGGTGGTTGTGTCCATATGTGGAAAGAATTTGGATAGCTAAAACAAATAAACTGGAAGAAGAAAAGCAATAACCAGACTTGGTGAGAAGTGTGGTGACTGTAAGAGGGAAAAGGGGGCACAGACTTGAGATGCTTGAGTGTAGTACCTTAACACACACTCATATACGGGTGTGAAAATATGCCCTTGAAATCTTATATTGAAGTAAACCACTGTGAAATCACTCATAAAAGCAGGCATCTCATTGTAAACTTCTGGACAGAAGCTTGTTTTATCATTTAAACCTTTGTTAAGGAGATTTCTGGGTGCCTTAAGTAATCAAGTGTCCAGAGACAGTGTATGGAGATCATCTTACGTCAACTTCCTTCAGCCTTGTAGGAGAGAAAAGTTCCTTGTATTGCCAGTGTAACTGAGACAAGTTAATGTCAATCAACTGGGTGGACTGGGTGTGGGCATGGGTAGGAGAATCTCCACTTGCCCTTCAATGTTACAGTTGGGTGAGATCCTCAAGTCTACTAAACTTCAAGTCATTTCCTTTAAGTGCTTTAAATTCTTTAGGGTTGGAATCCCTTCCAAAACCACATCCATAGCAGCCATTAGAATCCATACCCTTTTGTGACCAGGTCTCCTCTTCTGAGCTGACCTGCATCAGAAGCTGAATAAGTCAGACAGTCTTTTCTGTCCTGGGACAGAGCATCTCTGGATCAGGAGATAGTCTAAAAACAATAGAGAACTATACCTCTACCCTGGCAGCTTACCAGTATTAAGGACAGTATGGAATTTCTAGAAAGACACTGCCCAACATCCTTTCCTGGCTCTGGTTACATTGAGATAGTGCTAAAAATTAAGACAGTGAACTCAAGGAGGCTTCAGTCAGAGATGTTGACTCAGGATACATCATAGGTGTGGGAGAACACACTAGAAAATGACAGAAATACAATTCAGTGGAGATTCATCCAAAAGGGCAGAGTGCACCAGCTCCCGTGATCAAGCCAATACAAGAATCATTTTAATGCAACAAGAATTGATGGCAGGTGACTTGCTAGAGCAATATAGTGGTGTTACATTAATATAAGGTAGGGATTTTTTTCCTTTTGAGAACTTAGTTTACAGTAGAGAACTCATCCTTCCCCCACCTCAACCTACCCACCCCTACTTCCTCAGAGTCTTTTGCTTTGATACAATATACCTTCTCCAGTCTACGTTTCACTTTGTTCTTTCCCTCCCTTTCCCATAGATTGACCCCATATATTGGCCCACTTATAAGTGAGATAATTCCATAGTTGTTCTCCTTTTGGCTTATCTCACTTAACATGATATCTTCAAGTTTCATCCAAGATGATGCAAAGGAGATGACTTTATCATTTTTGACAGCTGCATAGTATCCTAATGTGTGTGTATATATACCACATTTTTAAGTATATATTCTCTTTTGTTGCCCTTGTTTTTTAATATTGTTGTAGTTATTACTGTTGTTGTTATTGATGTTGTTGGATAGGACAGAGAAATGGAGAGAGGAGGGGAGGACTGAGACAGGGAGAGAGTCATGTGCGCTTAACCCGTTGTGCTACCGCCAAGCCCCCATGGGGAGTAAAGATAGACACCTACAGACTTGCTTCACCGCTTGTGAAGTGACTCCCCTGCAGGTGGGGATCCGGGGGATCAAACTGGGATCCTTGCGTTGGTGCATGCGCCACCTGCACTTAACCTGCTGTGCTAACGCCCAACACCCATATATCATAATTTTTAGCTACTCATCTGATGTTGTACATCTGGGTTGCTTCCAGGTTCTGGAAATTACAAATTGTGCTGCTACGAACATAAGTATACATACATATCTTCTTAGAGGTGATTTTGGGTTTTTTGGATGCATTTAGAATTGACTTCTTTTTTTAATATAGTGATTTATATGACTACATATTAATAGGAGTGTACATGAACACCATTCTTACCACCAAAAGACTGTCCCATCTCCCCCCCCACCTCCCCCTACCTCCACCCGGTGAAGCCGCCGAACTTCCGCCCTTACCCTCAACCCAGAGATTTTTACTTCGGTGCCCTCCAAATTCAGTCAAAGCCTGCTTTGAGTTGACTTCTATGCTAGGTGATATGTAATGATTCAGTTTCATCATCTTACATGTTTCAATCCAATTTTCCCAACACCATTTTTTAAATTGGGGGATTAATGTTTTGCACTCAACGGTAAATACAATAGTTTGTACATGCATAACATCTCCCAGTTTTCCACATAACAATACAACCCCCACTAGGTCCTCTGTCATCATGTTCCAGGACCTGAATCCTCCCCCACAAGCACCCCAGAGTCTTTTACTTTGGTGCAATACATCAACTCCATTCCAAGTTCTGCTTAGTGTTTCCTCTTTTGATCTTGTTTTTCAACTTCTGCCTGTGAAGGAGATCACCCCATATTCATCCTGCTGTTTCTGACTTATTTCACTTAACATGATTCCTTCACACTCCATCCAAGATGGGCTGAAAATGGTGAAATCACCATTTGTAATAGCTGAGCAGTATTCCATTGTGTATATAGACCACAACTTGCTCAGCCACTCATCTGTTGTTGGACACCTGGGTTGCTTTCAGGTTTTGGCTATTACAAATTTTGTTGCTATGAACATGGATATTCACAAATCATTTTGGATGGGCATGTTTGGTTCCTTAGGATATATCCCCAGGAGCAGAATGGCAGGGTCATAGGGTAGGTCCATTTCTAGCCTTCTGAGAGTTCTCCAGACTGCTCTCCACAGGGGTTGGACTAATGTACATTCACACCAGCAGTGCAGGAGGGTTCCTTTGACCCTACAACCTCTCCAGCATTTGTTGCTGCTACCTTTTCTGATGCATGACATTCTCACAGGAGTGAAGTAGTCATTGTTGTCTTTATTTGCATTTCTCTGACAATCAATGACTTGGGCATTTTTTCATATGTTTCTCAATCTTTCAGATCTCTTTTGTGGTGGATATTCTGTCCATGTCCTCTCCTCAATTTTGGATGGGGTCATTTCAACACCATTTGTTGAAAAGATTCTCATTTCATCAACACTTAGTGGTTTGGGCACCTTTATCAAAAATTACACCTTTGTTAAAAAATAGTTGGTCATAGCTGTGGGGGCCTGTTTCTGGATCCTCAATTTTATTCCACTGGTCTGTCTCTTTTTCCTTTTTTTCTTCCTGCAGGGTTATTACTGGGCTCGGTGCCTGCACCATGAATCCACCGCTCCTGGAGGCCATTTTTCCCCCTTTTGTTGCCCTTGTTGTAGCTTCGTTGTGGTTATTATTATTGCCCTTGTTGACACAATTCGTTGTTGGATAGGACAGAGAGAAATGGAGAGAGGAGGGGAAGACAGAGAGGGGGAGAGAAAGATAGACACCTGCAGACCTGCTTCACCGCCTGGGAAGCGACTCCCCTGCAGGTGGGGAGCCAGAGGCTCAAACCGGGATCCTTACTCCGGTCCTTGTGCTTTGCGCCACGTGCACTTAACCCACTGTGCCACCGCCTGACCCCCCCTTTTCCTCTTTTTTCCCCATTTTCTTTCTGTTTATGTTTCTTCTTTCTTTCTTCCTTCCTTCTTTCCTTCTTTTCTTTCTTTCTTTCTTTCTTTCTTTCTTTCTTTCTTTCTTTCTCTACTTTTCTCTTTCTCTCTCTTTTATGAAAGCAAGTGCCTGAGTAAGCACGGCCCTCTTCAGTCATTTGTTTTTGCCTTTTTGCTTTCACGTGATTCTAGAGTGGAACCCAGGACCTCACAGGTGAAAGATATGTGGTCTACCCATAGAGCGATCTCCCCAGCTCTTCATCTCTCTTTTCTAATTTTTAAAGATCTTTATTTGAACCGGGTGGTGGTGCACCTGGTAGAGTATATACATTATCACGTGTGAGGATCCAGGTTCAACTTCTTGTTCCCCAGATACAGGTGGCAGAGGGAAGCTTCAGAAGTTATGGAACAATGCTGCAAGTGTGTGTCTCTCTCTCCACCTTTCTCTCTCCTTCTCTATTGATGTCTCTATCAGAAAAAGGAAAGCATACTTGTTTACTTATTTTTCAAAAAATATTTAGGGGCCAGGTGGTGGTATACTTGGTTAAACACTCACATTACAGTGTGCAAAGACCCAGGTTCAAGCTTCTAACACCTACCTGCAGGGGGAAAGCTTCATGAGTAGTGAAGCAGGGCTGCAGGTCTCTCTCTGTGTGTGTCTGTTTCCCCCTCTAACTCCTCTTCCCCTCTCAAGTTATATCTTTCTCTGTCCAATAACAAATAAACAAATATGTAAATATATATGTAGTGCCACAAAGCCACCTCAAATTTACATCTCCCCAGATCAAAGAAAGATTCTGTCTTCAGCTCTCATGTGGAAAATCTCCGGAAAAGGCATCAAATGCCAGACTGTTATCTTGCAGATGCTCTGTGGGCCTATATCCTGGAGGACAGTAGGGAGGGAGAGAATGGAGCCCCAGAGTCATAGCTTTTCAAGAGGGACATGGGGGCTATGGACCTAGCATCTGAGGAAAGTTCTGGAACTTTCACAGTCACTGTGACATGGTTCATGCCAAATCATTTCATTTAAAATTAAGTATTGACTGGTCTAGGAGCTAGCAAAGTAAATATAGTGCCAGCTATTCATGTGTGAGGTGCAGAGTTTGATCCTTGTCATCACATATACCAGAGTGATGCTCTGCTTCTCTCTCTCTGTCATCACACACACACACACACACACACACACACACACACACAGGATGGGGGAGATAGCATAGGGATTATGCAAAAAGGTTTTGATGCTCAAGACTCTGAAGTCCCAGGTGCAATGCCCTGCACCTTCATAAACTAGAGCTGAGCAGTGTTCTAGTAAAAATAAGTAAATAAATAAATAAGATCTTTTTGCGTAATCACTGTGCTATCTCCCTCACCCTATATATCTTAAAAATGATATATCAACAATAGTGAGACACCACTTTATTTTTCTATTTATTTTTTATTGTGGGCTTAATGGTTTACAATATAGCCTTGCTCTCTCTCTCTCTCTCTCTCTCTCTCGCTCTCTGTCTGTCTCTCTCTCTCTCTTTTGTTCACCATTCACATTACCAAAGGTCTGTGTCCCTATCACCACCCCCATAGATAACCACTATAGTTCTCCCAGTCTTAGAAGGATTGACATATTTTTCCTCATTTGTATGCTCAATTCTCTATATTCTGCATGTGAGTGAAACCATTCTGTGGTTTCCCTTTACCTCCTTACTTGCTCCACTAAGCATAATCTCCAACTCCATCCACTTTATCCCAAAGGACACAATATCGTGTTTTTTTATTGCTGAATAATACTCCACTGAGTATATGATGAGACGCCACTTTGTACCTTTGAGAATGACAGACATTAGAAAAATCAGAAACAACAAGTGTTGGAAGGATGTAGGGGAACATGAATTCTTCTAAATTGCTGATGGGATTGAAAATTGATTCAGCCTCTGTAGAAAACAGACTGGAGTTTTCTTAGCACAGTGGAAATGGGCCTGCCTCATGTCCCAGATATTTCTCTCTTGGTGAGTTATCCCAAGGAAGCAAAAAAGTCTATCCAAAGAGATCTACATAAACCTATGTTCATATCAGCATAATTTGTAATAGCCTAAACTTGGAAGCAGCCCAGATGCCCAATGACAGATGAGTGAATAAGAAAAAAAATATATATATATATATCCCATTATTAAAAATAATGACACAATCTTTGCCTCATCTTGGATGAAACTTGAAAGAGTCATCTTAAGTGAGATAAAGCGACAGGTAAGGGCAAATACTGGGTGCTCTCATTTATAGGTGGAACTTAAGAAACAAGGATAGAAAGAGTGGGTACAAAGTGAAACTTGAACTGGGTATGGTGTATTGCACCAAAGCAAAGGACTCTGGGAAGAAGGGGAAACCAGGGAGTGGAGAGGGAGTTGGCATCCTAGTGCCTGGTGATGGGAAAGGACCTAAAGGTGAGAATGTTCTGCAGACACTTTTCATTGGGAAATAAGAAATTGTACCCTTGTGTCAATAACTGTATTGTATGTGAACCTTTAAGTCCCCAATAAGATGGTAAATAAGGGGAGCTGGCCAGCTGAGTGCACGTGTTACAATGTGCAAGGACCCAGGTTCAAGCTCTCAAGTCTCTAGCTGCAGAGGGAAAGCTTTACAAGTGGTGAAGCAGAGCTACAGGTGTCTTTCTTTCTCTCTACCTCTCCCTTGCCTCTTGATTTCTCTCTGTCTCAATTCAATAAATAAAATTTAAAAAGTTAAAAAACTAAATTAAATGAGAGAAGAAAAATGACAAGATATTAACTGTGCCTTTTATCCCAATATTTTAAAAAAAATAAATCTTTTTTTATTTATTGGACAGAGACACTCAGAAATCAAGAAGAAACTGGGAGATAGAGAGGAAAAGAGACAGAGAGCCACTGAAGATTTCCTCCAGGCAGGTGGGGACTGGGGGCTTGAACTTGGGTCCTTGTGCACTGTAACATGTGCTCAACCAGGTGTGCCACCACCCAGCCCCAAATAAATTGTTTTATTTATTTATTTATTTGGATAGAGACAGCCAGAAGTTGAGAGGAAAGGGAGTGATAGGGAGAGAGACAGAGAGACACCTGCAGCACTGATTCACCACCCTTAAAAGCTTTCCCCCTGGAGGGGGGGAACCAGGGGCTTGAACCCAGGTGTATGTGTGTTTTTAACCAGGTGTGCCACCACCTGGTCTCTATCCCAATATTTAATCTATAAATATACACACATACATATAGACACTCAGAAAGGGCTCATTGTAGAAACCTTTATTTTCCGGTTTTCTTTCTTTTTTGGTCTCCAGGGTTATTGCTGAAGCTCCGTGCCTGCACCACAAATCCACTGCTCCTGGAGGCTATTTTTCCCCTTTGTTGCCCTTGTTGTGTTATTATTGTTGTTGTTATAGATGCCGTTGTTGTTGGAGAGAAATGGAGAGAGGAGGGGAAAACAGAGAAGGGGAGAGAAAGATAGATACCTGCAGACCTGCTTCACCGCTTGGGAAGCGACTCTCCTGCAGGTGGGGAGCCGGGGGCTCGAACCAGGGTCCTTAACACTGGTCCTTGCGCTTTGCACCATGGGCGCTTAACCCACTGCGCTACCGCCTGACCCCCTATTTTTGCTTTTTTAAAAATCTAGTTAAAACTTTGTATGGATTTAACATCGATTTTAAAATATTGTAATTTTTTTCAGGTGGGGGCCAGGAGACAGCCCAACTGGTGGAGCACATGCTTCTCTATATGTGAACACCCAGATTCTAGGCCATGGAAAGAAAGAAAGAAAGAAAGAAAGAAAGAAAGAAAGAAAGAAAGAAAGAAAGAAAGAAAGAAAGAAAGGAAAAGAAAGGAAGAAAAGAAAAGAAAAGAAAGGAAGAAAGAAGATAGTAAAGCTACTGATGGGAGGAGTTTATGGGCAGCAGCAGAGTTCTGCAGACATGGAACCCTAGCCATAACCTGGGTGTCAGATATTTATTTATTTTTCTTTATTTTAAAAAAATTTTTATTGTCTTTATTTATTTATTGGATAGAGACAGCCAGAAATCGAGAAGGTAGGGAGTGATAGAGAGGGAGAGAGGCAGAGAGACACCTGCAGCCCTGCTTCACCACTCGCAAAGCTTTCCCCCTACAGGTGGGGACTGGGGGCTTGAACCCGGGACATTGCACACTGTAATAGGTACACTCAACCAGGTGCGCCACCACCTGCCCCCAGATATTTATTTTTAGGAGCGTAGTTTAAGCAAGTGGTGTGAGGTGCTTTTATTTTTCTAGGAAGTGACATACCATCTAGGGGGAAAACGCAGTTGTTAATTGTGTGCGGTTCTGTTTGTATGTCTTTTTATAAAAGGGTATGTCCCTCAACTATTAAAACATGCTAATGGGGCCAGGAGACAGTTCATCTATTGTAACAGCCTCTTCATCATGTGGGAGGCCATGGGTTAGAGTACTGGCACCGCATGGGAGCACCAAGGAACGAGAGGAAGTTCTATGCATGGTGGAGCAAGTCTGTGGTTTCTCTCCCTCTCTATTACTCTCTTTCTCTGAAAAAAACAAAAAACCAGTAACCACCTAGGAGCAGTGGAACTGGTATGTGTGATGTTCCAGTTCATATATATATATATATATATATATATATATATATATATATATATGGTAGATAACAATGATTATGCAAACAAAATCTCATGCTAGAGGCTCTGAGGTCCCAGGTTCAATTCCCATCATCACCATAAACCAGGGCTGAGCAGTACTCTGAGGAATATATATATATATATATATATTTACATGTACATGATCAGGAATAAATAAAGTATTGGATGGGGTGGAAGAAGAACTGATGTGGTAGGGATAGTGTCCTGTGCATTTGGATCTCTGACGCCCTAGGCCTTCATAGCCTCTAAGACCACATTCCTTTCTCTGTTGTGTAAGTAGGCAGCATTCCCTTCTTCCTCTTTTTTTTTTTCCCCAAGAGGTTACCCGTTTTCATTAATTTTTAAGTGAAAGAAATCACATTATGTTTTAGGTCTGCTCCATGAAGAATCAGCATATGTGTTAACAACATTAAGTCCCTTTCTTCTGAAGTCTCTTTCGGCAATTTACTAGAAATGCTGACCTAGAAATATTTTCTGAGTGTTATGTGACTTTCTGCCCTTTCTTCCAACATTCTAAAGGACTCGGCTCCATTCGGCCAGCCCAGGGAGGAATCCCAGGATGTGGCTCCACAAACTTCAGGGGCAATTGGCCTTGAGAGCACTCATGAGGTGGTTTCTTGGGTTTCATAAACTCCACGTGGCCTGACTCACCTACACCCCATGATTACCTTTGCAGTCATGGGAGCTTAAGGTGATGATGAAATTTTGTGTGCTCTTCATTGGATCTTAGACTGCACTGTAGTAAACGGGAATTTTGAGGGATTTTATCTGAGAAGTGTTGTCCATGATTAAAGGGACATTTAGACATACATCTCTGGCAGCGAAGGGAGGGGGTACACAGGAGGATTTGCATGTTTAAGGCCTTGAGTTCAGTCCCTGGCACTGCATATGCTGGAGTGATGCGGTGGGGTATCTCTCTCTCTCTCCTTCCCTCCCTCCCTCCCCCCCACACACACATGCACACATGCACACACGCACACACACACACACATACACACACATTGCCATGAGCAAGAATCTGGGTCCCAGACCTTGGCACCACATTAGAACACCTTGAAAAGATAAAGCTTCACATGCAGTAGAGCAGTGCCTTGGTGTCTCTCCCTCTCTCCATCTCTTACCCTCTCTTCCACCTTGTCTCTCATCCTCTCTCTGAAGCAGAAAGAGAAAAGAGGGCTCCAGGAGTGATAGAGTCATTCAGGCACTGAGCCCAGGAGAACATGCTGGTGGCAAACAAATAACAAAAAATAAAATGAAAAATAAATAATAAGGGCTGGGGAGATAGCATAATGGTTCTGCAAAAGACTTTTTATGTTTGAGGCAATAGAGGTTCCAGGTTCAGTCCCTAGTATCACCATAATCCAGAGACAAGCAATGGTCTGGTTAAAAATAAATAAATAAATAAATAAACAAACAAATAAATCCCTGGCACCACACAGAAACCAATAAGTTAACAATAAAGAAATAAAAATAAATAAATAATAAAAGATAACACTGGAACATTTAAGACCCAAGTAGAAATTCACAGAAGTGATTTTAGTGTATTTGTATAAGGAACCATTCAATGCAGGCAAAACAAAGAAGCAAACGAAACAGAATTCCTGATCATTGGGAGAAGAGATAGATGAAACAACCTGCCAGAAAGCAGAGCAACAGAAGCCTATCTAAAGTGGCCGGTATGGGACCACTAAGTGAATAGATACACAAAGGTGTCATTGGAGAAAGGTGTGTTCTTGACCTTTATTTTGCAGTGATATTTCTGCAGTCAAGAGAAGACAGGGAGCTAGGGCGTAGGTTAGGGAAGGTGGGAGAACACACAGACTACATAGCTCACTTGGTCATCTCCCTCCTTCCTGGGTCATCCCTGGCCCTGCCCCAGCCTGGCTAACAGCTGAGCTGGTCTTAGAAAGTCTTTGAGCCTCAATTTCTCTTTCCTCAGTCTCCTGTGCTTGCGATTCTATCCTGACCCTGGGTTTAGCCGCTGCCAGGAGGCAAGCACTTGAAGTTTGATTAGACCCTACAGTGTGACTGGCTCTGGTGCTTCATGCCAACTCATTTTTCTCCCCTCGGGTCATGCCACTGCTGTTCTCAGAAGTGTCAGGGTCACATCTGAACTGTGCAAGCTGGCAGCACCCGCTGGGCACTGCTGACCTTGACCTTGGACTTTTGGGGTTGAGCAACTACAATGGTATTTTGATGATGATGAAGAGGAAGAGGAGGACAGTAGGATATGGATAATTACTTAATTTCCCATGAGATCCTTCTTTTTTCAGTAGGAGTCTGAGTCATATTATATATATATATATATATATATATATATATATATATATTCATTCTTTTGACAAGTCATTTTTATTCATGATTAATAGTGGGTTACCAGATTGTAAAATTACAGGGTAAAGTTCCTTAATGTACCCACCACCAAAGTTCTATACCTCTACCTTCCCAACAATAACTACCATAGTTTTCAGAAAGTCTTAGAGACAGGTTGGTTTTGTGGTTTTTTTTTTTCCAAATTTAATACATATCCTATTTCTAGATCCTCACAGAGACTCTGGGACCAGAGTATGAGAGCCAGCCGACTAGTTGCAAAGACCTGGGTATCATCTCACCACCATGGTGCATGGGCAAACCATTGCATCCCTTTGAGCTTCAGTTGCCCTTCTCTTCATCATGGTACCCAGAATGTCCAATTCTTTTTGCAAGTTCATGGAAGACTCTGTATGATAGGACACAGTGTTTGTAATGTAGCAGATTTGTCAGCCTATCTTCATTCCTAATCTTTCATATTGGAGGCATCCAGAGTCATGGCCATTTAGCTGGTGTGCCTTGGAAAAATTACCAAATCTCTGTCCCTCTTCTGTTGGTCTGTTTCTAAATTCTGCTTCTAAGACCCCTTCTGTTTCATTGGTTTAATCCCCCCTGCTTAACATTGTATTCTATTTACATAACCACTGTTAACTAAGCACCACCCTGCCTCCAGGGCATTGGTTTAATCCCCACTGTTTTGCACGCTTTTTCCTTCTCCCCACCCCCTATCCTACGTACATCCTCTTTGGACCTGACACTTCTGCCTCAGGATATATAAGGACAGGATTGTGATTAGAGATAGCTTAGATTGCGCTGCGTTCCACATGAATAAAGACTGAACTGCGTACCACTCAGCCATGAGTCCCTGGTTGTCTCTCTCTCCCGCCCACGAAATTTGCCCGGCACTCTTCTATGGAGAGAAAGGACTACTAGTCATATCTTTCATTTGCATGGTCATTATTTGGCGCAGGCGCCACCATGCAAGCTGCTTGACACGATACAAGCTTCGCAGGAAGTTCAGCACAGCTGGACTCTCCAGGCCAAACTGAAACCCTCTTGCCTCTGCCATGTATAGGGCTTGGGATTAATCTCTGTGTGGTCTTAATAGTCTTTACCTATGCAAAGGCTCAGAGCCTGATCAATAACAAAAATAATGACAAAGCCTGCACTGCACTCTGTAAAGAATGATCATAATGGAACAAGAATGTCAGTAATGCAGAATTTTTCAGGAGACTCCTAGAGGAAGAAATGTGTTCCCCTTTATCTACACCACTTCCTTTAGTATTCCCACTAAACTATAGAGAAAGATTGGTGGTTTCCATGGTGGAGGGGCCACCTTATATGACAGAAATAATTGACACTCATTAGCTTATAGATATATCACTCCAGGCTCTGCTGCCATGTTCTCATCTGCGTCTCTGTCAATCTTCCTCTTCTTTCTATTAAGAGGATGTTTATTCTTGAACCCAGGGCCCATTTATATCATCCAGGATGATATTATCCTTAGACTCTGAACTTAATTGCTAATTACATCTACAAAGTGTCCTCTTTGCTAAATAAAATGCTATCCACAATTTTTGGGAAACAGAGTGGATGTTATCTCTTGTTTGGTTCACATTGCAACCTAATGATTTGTTTGAGCAATGCCTAGTCTTACCAAACCTGGCAATTAGGCTTTTTCATGACATCATTATTCTTGAGTCATGGAGAAAAACATGTCAATTATAAATGAGAACCAAACACAGGTGTTAGGGATTGTACATGAGGCAGATTATGGTCACCTCCATTTTACAGAAGAGACAGGGAAGACTTCAGCACAGTTAGTCAGTAGTGCAGGTGGCCTTCTGTCTCATCTTGCCTGATTCTGAAACTGTCTTTATTGAGTGCTGTCACTGGGTAAGGCAGAGAGATGGTTCAGCAGTAGAGCACATCCTTCCATGCATGAGGCCCTGAGTTTAATCCTTGAGACCACATAAGAACAGAAATGTTGGGAGTCAGGCAGTAGCTCAGTGGGTTAAGTGCTCGTGGCGCAAAGCACAAGGACCTGTGTAAGGATCCCAGTTCGAGCCCCCGGCTCCCCATCTGCAGGGGAGTTGCTTCACAAGTGGTGAAGCAGGTCTGTAGGTGTTTATCTTTCTCTTCCTCTCTCTGTCTTCCCCTCCTCTCTCCATTTCTCTCTGTCCTATCTAACAATGACATTAATAACAACAACAATAATAACTACAACAATAATGAAAAGCAACAAGGGCAACAAAAGGGAAAATAAATAAATAAATATATATATTTTTTTAAAAAGTGGACTTACATTTAAAAAAAATAACAGAAATGTCCTAGACTTGTTGGAGTGTATTTGGTGTCTCCCTCCCCTCTTTGCCTGTTCTCTTTTCCTCTGTACTCTCTCCCTCAACACTTTATATTTCCTTTCCTTTCCTCTCTCTTCCCTTCCCTCCCCTTCTCTTCTCCTATCTACCCATCCCTCATAAAATATAGAATAAAATAATTGGGCCTGGATAGCTCATCATTATAACACACGCATGAAGTCCTAGGTTCATTTCCTGTCACCACACAATTTAAAACATATCTAACACATATCTAACATTAATAGTGACCATGCAAGTGAAAGATATGATTGGTAGTCCTTTCTCCCCATAGAAGAGGAACAGAGATTTGGTAATTTTTCCAAGGTACTCCAGCTAAGTGACCATGACCTCTTAGTAGAAAGAAGAGGAAGATTTGACAGATGCAAACATGGCAGCAGAGCCTGGAGTGATGCATCTATAAGCCAATGAGTGTCAGTTATTTCTAGCAACTCCACGAAGCTAAGAGAAAGATAGTGGCTGGATTCTCTATTGGAGCATCCAAACAGAACCACACCCAGAGATACTTTGATTTCAAGCTTCTGGTCTCCAGAACTATGAAAGAATATGTTTCTGGGGTGGGAGATGTGGCTTAATGGTTATGCAAAAAAACTTTCATTCCTGATGCTCCAAAGGTGGCATGTTCAATCCGTTGTACCACCATATGCCAGTGCTGATCAGGGCTCTGGTATCTCTATATTTTTCTCTCTGTATCTCTCTCATTAAAATAAAACTACATATATATATATATATATATATATATATATATATGCAGGGCTAGCCTGAGGGTGTTTCTTCCCAGGCACGTGCTCTTTTGGTTGGAGAGAACTCGGCCAGAGCCAACCTAGGCTGCTGCTTATTCAGCAACGCGGGAGAGAAACCAGGAACTCTTGTGGCTGAGCGGGAACACAATGCAATGCTGCCTTTATTGATCTGCCTTTATATCTTCTGAAGCAGAAGTGGCAGGCTGGAAAAGGAAATAGGTAGGCTAGGGGGTGGGGAGAAGAAAAGAGTGCTAAAGTAGCAAGCTTCCATCTAACCAGTGGGGATTAAACCAATACCTTGCAGGCAGAGTGGGTCTCAGGCAAAGCAATGATTATGTAAAGAGACCACAGTGTTAAGCAATGGAGCGGGGGGGTGGGGGGTGTTGTCTTTATGCCACCTAGTTTATAATACTTTGCTAATGTAGCTAAAATAAAAACTAAAATGATTCATTGAGTATGGTGGAGTTAATTTTTCATTTTCTTTTGTACATTTTATTTATTTTATTTATTGGGTAGAAGCACAGAGAAATCAAGAGTGAAGGGGAAGTAGGGAGAAACAAAGAGACACCTGCAGCTCTGCCTCACCACTCATGGAGCTTTCCCCCTGCAGATGGGGACCAGGGGCTTGAACCTGGGTCCTCATGTTCATTGCAACATGTGTGCTCAGCCAGGTGTGCCACCGCCCAGACACTCTTTTTCCTTTTGTAAATGGGATTCACATTGCCTGATGCTATTATATAAGCATCAGATACACAGCGATTGCATCAATGCCAAAAGTCTAGCTTCTGTCCGCCCCCACACCACTGACCTCTTGTGCCCAGTTTTTCTACCCCTTAGCCTTCTTTGCCCCTAGCAATTGGCAGTTTGTTCTGTAAATCTAAGCAAATTTAAGTTTGTCCCTGTCTTGGTTTGCTGGCTGTCTTTCCTTACTTTCCACATGAGAGAAATCAAATAATATTTGCCTTTCTCTTACTCATTTCACTTAATATAATACCCTCAGGGTTCATCTGTGTTGTCACAAATGGCAAGATTTCATTCTTTTGTATGGCTGAATAATACCCCAGTTGTGTGGAGACACCGTATCTTCCTCATCTGCTAATCTACCACCAAGCGCTTGGGTTCTTTCCATATCTTGGCCATTATAAATAATGCCTTAATGAATATAGGGGTGCATATGACCTCTTGAATTCACATATTTGGATATATATATATTAACCAGAGCACTACTCAACTTTGCCTTATGATGCAGGAGATTGAACCTGGGAGCTTGCAGAAATGAGAGTTTTTGCATAACCATTATGCTATCTTTCCTGCCCCATAGTTTTACATTCTTTGGAATATTTTGGAGTTACAATAACTAGAGAAAAGATTTTTCAATTCTTAGTTTTTTGTTCAGACTTCATGCTACCTCCACATTTTCCAGAGTGCACCAGTTTTCGTATATTTTCTTATTTAAAATTTATTTATAAAATAAAAAAATATCATCAAGACCATAGCATAAGAGGGGTATAATTCCCACTACCAAGGTTCCATTTTCCATCCCTTCCCTTGAAAGCTTTCCTATTCTTTATCCCTCTGGAAGTAGAAAAACAAGAGGGGAAGACAGAGGGGGAGAGAAAGATAGACACTGCAGACCTGCTTCATGACCTGTGAAGCGACTCCCCTGCAGGTGGGGAGCTGGGGGCTTGAACCAGGATCCTTATGCCAGTCCTTGCCTTTTGCACCATCTGCACTTAACTCGCTGCGCTACTGCCCGACTCCCCCAAAATAATTTTTATCCCTATTCCCAGCAGGGGAGAAATGAGAGGGAATAGATGAACAGAGGATTCTAAACTCCAACTCCATCAGGACCTGGAGAGACAAGAGGAATAAAAGAGGAATATTCAGAAGTAGTTACAGGTGTAGGTGTTATTTTAAAAGGAAGAGAAGATGGGACTATGGGGGGAAATGGGCAAATATATACAAATATAGAAAAGAGAGTTGTGGAAATAATAGTTAACCCATATCTACAACCTTGGGAGAAGTGCTATAGCTTCCAGTGGAGGGAATGGGTTTCCAGAACCCTGGTGGTGGAAAGGATGTGGAATTATATCCCTGTTGTCTCATAATTTTGGAAGTCAATACTAAGTCACTAATGAAACTTTAAAAAGAAAAGAATAGTGAAACAGGAAAGCATACATTTGTTCCCATTCTGATTCCTTGGCACCTAGCATAGTAGCTAAAAGAGTCAGAACTTTGGCAGTGTCCCGGTAGATAAAGGAATGAAGGAACGAATGAGGGAGCAGAGCCTCCTCAGCCTGTGTTATGCTCCCAGGGGCTTTTCACTTTTTCTGCTGCTCAGGCTTGTGTTTGGTCCCTAGCACAGCCTCTCCACCTTCCCCCCTCAGTCTCAGTCTCCCGCTCTGCAAAGTGGAGCTGCTCAGCCCTGCCTTCTGCTCCAGTGCCTGGGAAGGTTGTGACAAAGCCTGGGGGTTTAAAAATAAAGCCTCAAACAGCTTTGAGAATCGCTGCTATAAATACCAACAGAGGAATTCTATTCTTAAATGTCCTTTGTTCATAGGCGCTCCAGGCAGAGAGCAAGGTTGAGAAGTGAGCCCCTTTTCTCTGTCCTTCCAGGGGCTTCCTGGGGTGTGTGCTTGGTTCAGGGCAGATCCCCTGGGTAGGGTGCTCTGCTCTGGCTGCTGTTGGTCCACAAGATCCTATTCCATCCGGGCAAAAAATAGCCGAGCCAGGAGAATGTGAGGACTGAAGACAACTGTTCCTGTTTAGAAACGCATTGGAAGGATAAAGCTACAGGTGGGGGGAGGTGGAGAGGTCTGTCCCTGAAACCAAGCCCAGTCCAGAATTTGCTGGACCGTCCATCTCCCTGCAGTGGGGAGTTGAGATTTGAGCTGGATCACCATGGGCATGGCACCAGGGGTGGTGCCTGCATGGGGGTTGTGGGGGAGGCAGCGTTAACTGGTAACAATAGACAACTTCTGGCCTGGGCATTCTGCACGTGTTTATGAGCTGAGTTGATGAACTTCCCTTCCGAACAAAGAGATTGGACAAGCTCCGATGAGTGGCCAAGAAAGGCTGCAGAGAAGAAGAGAGCCAGAGAGGTCAAGTTTCAAGAGAATTCTCTTCTGCTGCCAACAGTCCCTGGCCCTTTTGAACTGAGAGGAAATCTTAAGGCAGCTTTGACCTAACCTGCACTCCACTGGAGGACTCTGCAGTGTGTGTGTGGGGGGCGGGGGGGGTTATGGGGTGGGGATGGTGTTCCCTTAAATCCACTTGACACACTCACCACGTGGTAGCACTGGTTGAAACCAGTCCCCCGGGTCTTTGACACACTGAGCATCTTGTGTACACAGGGCTGTGCTCTGGCAGTGATGAAAATGACATGGGACCATGGGAGTCTGTAAATGAGCAAATCACTGGGCAGCAGACAAATTAATTTGAAAGGAAGGAGGGCCCAAAAGACCCCATATGTGAAGTGGGTTGTCTCTAGTTTTCTGCCTTTTTTTTTCTTTCTGAGCATTCTGTTTGCCCCAAAGTGGAGCTTATTTTGGAAATAGAATAAGTATGATTTTTCCCCCTCATCAACTCAAAAAGTGGTTGCACCAATTTAGCTCCAACTATAAAAAGGCAAAAACCAAATGTGTCCTGGAATGAGATTTCTGCATGAAATAGAGTGGAAGCAACTAGAGGGGTGAAACCATGAAAAGAAAGTGCCTTGGGGGTCTGGCGGTAGAACAGCAGAGGAGGTGCACATGGTGCGAAGCACAAGGACCACCTAAGGAACCTGGTTGAGCACCCGGCTCCCCACCTGCAGGAGGGTCGCTTCACAGGCGGTGAAGCAGGTCTGCAGGTGTCTATCTTTCTCCCTCTCTGTCTTCCCCTTCTCTCTCCATTTCTCTCTGTACTACCCAACAGCAATGACATCAATAACAACAATAATAATAACCAGAACAATAATAAAACAACAAGGGCAACAAAAGGTGGGGGGAAGAAAGTCCCTTCATGTCCAGTTCTGCCTGTGTTCCTTAGAAGGTCTTGAGAATGAGTTAAGGATATGGAATTCTGAGTCAAATAGGCTGTTTGAGGACCTAGTGGGGGTTGCAGTATGTGGAAAACTGGGAAATGCTGTGCATGTAAAAACTATTGTATTTTGCCGTGGACTGTAAACTATTAATCCTCAAAAAAATGAATAAAAAAAAACAGATCGCTGATTTCTACACAGAGCCTCCCATTTACCAATGTAATTCTGACTGAGGTAGTGCTGGTCTACAGGACTGTGGAAGAGTTAACATATAAAGTCAAAGAAATTGTTGACTAATCATGACCACCATAGTTCTTCCATGACTAGCTGTGTTTTAACTGTAAAAATCCACTCCTCTCTCCTCCTTTTCCCTCTTTTTGTTAGTTCTTTTTTTAAATTAGTGATTTAATATTGATTTACAAAATTAGGGGATAACGGGTATAATTCAACTCAGTTCCCACCACCATTCCCTCCATTGGAAACTGCAGTAGTCCTCCCAAGGTCACAGATCTGGCTTGACTATTATTTCATGACTATCTGTCCACATTTTTACACATTTGCCCATTTATTTCTATGGTCCTGACTTCTCTTTCTTTTTTTAATTTAAATTTTATTAGTGACTTAATATTGATTTACAAAATTATAAGATAACAGGGTACGACTCTGCACCCTTCCCACCAACAGAGTTCTGTATCCCCATTCCTTCCATTGGAAGCTACAGTAGTTCTCCCAAGGTTGCAGATATGGGTTGAAAATTATTTCTACAACTGTCTGTCTATATTTGTAAATATCTACCCATCCCCCCCCCCATCATACTGTCTTCTCTTCCTTTCCAAGACATACCTACACCTATTACTACTTCCGAATGTCCTTTCTTTTTCCCTCTTCTGTTTCTGGGTCCTGATGGAGTTGAAGTTTAAAGCTCTCTGTTCATCTTCCTCCTATCATTTCTCCCCTGCTGGGAACATGGATCAAAATTATTTTGGGGTGCAGACTTTGGGAGTTCTGGCTTCTTTAATTGCTTCTCCACTGGACATAGGTGTTGACTGTTCAATCCATACCCCCAGCCTGTTTCTATCTTTCTCTAGTGGGGCAGGGCTCTGGAGAGGTGAGGTCTGGGACACTCTCCCCTCTCTCCCCCCTCTCATATTGATTAAACAATGAATTATTAGACTATAAATTAATAGGAGTGTGTATTTCCCCTCTTTCTAATATGAGTTTACTACAAGTTTCTGTGGATTTGAAGATTGTTTCTCTAAATATCCTAATACTATTTTATTGAAAGCTTCTAGCATAGCCAGGATTTTCATGCATATTTTACTAGTGAATTTAACCATGTTATTGACCCATTAGAGAGATACATGACCCAGAGTTGTGAAAAATGCAGTCTTTGGAGATGGTCTGTGGTCTATACCTCAGCTGCTTGAATTTGATGCTGAGCCTCAGGACTTGTCCAGAATTCAGAGATATATACCTCAGAAGGTTGCAAGAAGTGATAACACAGCTGATAAACATGAAACACTTCAGAGCTGCTCCTGACACATAATGAATACCTCAGAACAGTAATTATAGTTGTGGTAGCAGTAGTGTTTATGAAATGGTGGGTGAGATGACCCAAGAGTTTGTCTTCATGTTTTGTTTTGTTTTTCTACCAAATTATTCTCGATGAATGTTTTTCTATAAAAAGTGAAACTGGAGGGGCTGGGTGGCGGCACACTGATTGCGCACACATATTATGGTGCACAAGGACCTGGGTTTGAGCCTCTCAGCCCCCACCTGCATGTGGAAAGCAGGGCTGCAAGTGTCGCACTGTCTCTGTCCCTCTCTACCACCCCTTCCTTCTCAATTTCTCTGTCTCTATCTAACACTAAATAAATATAATCAAAGAAAGTGAAAATGTGCAGTGCTTACCTGTAAGGAATGGTTTTATATGGTGACCGAATGCTATCATCTATCTATCATCTGCCTTTCTATTTATCTATCTGTCTATCTGTCTGTCTGTCTATTTATCTCTTCAGAAGTTTCACAGAACAATGCACTCCCATACTGTGTGCACTCTATTCTATTCTACCCTACCCTAGCCTATTGTATTCAGTTTTATTCTACTCTAGTCTACTGCATTTATTTTAGTTATTTTCATTTTCAAATGCTGATGACAGCCACCTGTATAGACATAAGTATTGTCTAATGGGTCATGGCCCACAGTTTGTAAAACAATTACCTAGATGAATCTGGAGAAGCCAATTAGTACCCTCCGGGATCGCAGAGAGCTGTCTGCTTCTGAATTAACACCTCCGGCCAAGGGCTAGAGCCAAACTAAATGTTCCCTGAGTTTTCTTTCCCATTAAACCTGCCTTTAGAACAGTGAATGACAGCTGCAAAGGGACTGAACACCACGGTCATCCTCATGTGTTCACGTCTGGCCTGGCTCTTGGATGATGATATTCTTTCTCTAGAACCTGTTAGCCAGACCGGCTAAAATCCAGGGTTGGAGTGTAGTCAGTCACATGTCACACATGCAGGTACACACACACAAGAGAGAAAAAGAGAGAGAGAGAGAGAGAGAGAAAGGAGAAAGAAGAGAAGAAAAAGAAAGAGATCTTAAAGGAGGAAAAAAGGAAAGTTGAGAAAGCTTGTATGACATAAGTAAGTGAGAGGAAAAATTGCCAGCTTTTCCCTATTCTCTGTAAAGTCACCTAGCAAATTCCTGCCAGTTTGGAGGGGGCTGACTCCCCACTCCCCAACACACACACACACACACACACACACACACACACACACACACACACTGTGCCATCCTTCCCAAAAGCTCAAAAGCTCCTCCTCCTCTGAGGATTTCTGAGTCCTCAGGATAAACCAAGGCCAGTCACCAGCTTTTTTGCCCCACCTCCCTGGTTTGGTCCCTTTGCCTTGACAGCGCCTTGGTCCAGTAAGATGATCTGACCACAGCTGGTCTCCTCCACTTAGAACAACTTGGATGCAAGTGAACTTGGGGGAGGAATTCAGTTTCACTAAAAATAGCTGCAATATAGACCCTGTGATTTACCACTCCTCAGAACAGTCTGTGATCAACCACCTGGGGCTCACTTACCCCCATACTAGCTCTGGACTATTTGCTTTCCAGCCCTGCACCCCCTAAAACCAGAAGGGGCTTAGGGATCTGGGGCTGCTTTGGCTCAGATACAGATTCTTGCATATCTCAGACACACATGGTGACAAGATGACCAAGAAGCTTCCACCCCCTGGGAGCGCGTGACCATTGGCACTCATAGCCACAAGTCCCTTTTAAGAGTTTTTTTTTTTTTGTTTGGTCCATGGTGAGATCTGTCTTGCTTGGTTCTCACCACCGGACCTGTTGCGTCTCCACTTCTAAGGTAGGTGAAAATCAAACTCACTGGGGAAAGTGCTGCTGGAATTGTGAGAGTCTTAGGGGAACCCTGGCCTGGCTTCCTGGCCCAGGCAGAGAGGCAAATAGCAGAGCAGGAAAGAACCTGTAAATAAAAACCTAAGTTAGTCCCTGTTCCCAGCATACTGATCAAGTGACAGTAATGTTCGGGGCTTCTTTCCTTTCTTTGTACCCTCCTGCCCCAAAGCCAATGCATTTAGCCAGTAGGAAAGCACCTCCATTGTGAAATGTCTCTTTTTCTTAGGTCCTCTTTCTGGAGCTGTTCTCTATTGGGTGCCTTGCCCTTCTTGGTCTGCTATTAGCTCTGAGAACTTGGATTTGATGCAGAGCATTGGGTGTCTGTGCTGGCCTTTTCTGCTCTATAGCAACAAAAGGTCACGTGGAACTGCCCAGAGTAGGGCTTTGAATAGTTTGGGCAGTCCCAAGGAAGGAGGGCATCACCCTAGCTGCACAGAAGACCTCCTTGGATCCCATTTCCTTCCTGAAATACTGAGGTCACCATTCATCTTTTATTTCCAACCTGTTTTTAGTAGCAGGTCCTGGGGGGAAGGATTTGGAATTGGAGGGGAGCTGGAAAGTCCTAGGGGTGAAATGTAGAACCATCTGAGAGATAAAGAAGCTGGTGTAGTGGTTCGAAGGTCAAACATTAGCAATTTCTGGCTTAAAGTGGACTTTAGAACATGGCACTATGAAAAGGACCTTGCCAACCTTCTGGTTTGCTAAGCTAAGGTGTTTTCGGGAAAAGGACAAGATATGTTAATGGCATTTTTTATTTTAAATGGGCAGGGTGATTTTATACTATTACATAGATGAAAGACAAAAATCTGAAGACTCCTCACAGTCCTCTTTCTAATATTTTCTTTGAAGAATGTATTCCTCACTAATAGTGGAACTGTCTTTCCCTTTTTCCTCCATCTTCAAGGTAGGTAAGTGTCCACATGATACAAACTTAAAGTCTTAATCCTAGAAGAAGCATCTTGGAAGTCATCTGTTTTATTCCTTATTGGATCAGGGCTTGGGATGAGTGACCATCAGGCCCATACCTAAACTGGTGCCTCAGTTTTCCCCTGAATTCAGAATGGACACATGATGGATATTTTCATGTGGAGACCTATTGACATTCTACTAACACTGCCACCTGTTTCAGTCTCACTTCAGGGTTTGTTTGTGTTTACTGCCAACTGAAGTGAAACTAAAACATTCCAAATTATTTCTTCCATGCTGCATTTTAGGGCAATCAAATGGCATCATTAATACCAGTCAGGAGACTTATGACCTAAACCTGAGAGACAAACATGCTGCCACATTGTTTTGAAAGCTGTCTGGGATTTTGCAGTCAAACTGGGCATGCATTTCATTAAAACACTCTAGAAAGTGATTTGCCAGAGATTGTCTCTAAACAGTGCACTGGCCTGGTACTTTGAACAAATGACTCCATTAGCAAAAATCCCCAGAAAGAAATGACTTTTCTGGAGTGTAATTTGTCAGTAAAACAATGATTCCCACATTCCTGTTTATGAATAAAAACAACACTGGCTGCCCAGAAGTCACTATGATTATTTCAAAATATGGTTCCTGGGACCAGGAAGATGTTCACCAGTATTGCATTGTAATCTAAAAGGTCTTCAGGTTTGATCCCTGACACCAGCAACAGAAGTGAGAGCCAGGAGGTGGCGGTTTTCAGAAACCATCTCTAAGTCCTTGTCATGTATGCTTGAGTAGAGACCATGAGAAACAAGATGTACAGAAAAGAAAGAGAGGAAGCTGGGAAGTGCTACACCTGACAGAGCAAATATGTTACCATGTACAAGGACTTGGGTTCGCACTTGCAGGGGAGAGCTTCATAATCTGTGTTGCAGTGCTGCAGGTGTCTCTCTCTTTCTTTCTCCCTCTCTATTGCCTCTTCCTTTCTCAATTTCTCTATAAATTAAAAAAACAAAAAGACTGCTAGGAATGTTGGATTTGTAGTGGAGGCATTAAGTCCCAGTGCGAATGCTAGTAGAGAATGAAAGAGAGAGTGATGAAGAGATAGAGAAGAAGAGAGAAGAGAGGGATCTAGATGCTCAATAACAAAAAATCAGATACAATTTCACATCTTTGAATTGTATTATATTGCCAAGTTGTTGATCTCTCTCCTCACTGGACCCCCTGTCCTCTACCTTTGGTAACCTCACCTCTGCATCAGAGTCTTGGGGCTACTTTCTGCTTGATTTTGTTCCTTTGGTTTGTGAAATCCATTCCTTGAGTAGCTCATGTAAAAGTTGGCATCTTTCTGATGATACTGGAACCTTGGTGGTGGGTGTAGTCAACTTTACACGTTATATATAGGCATGAGACTATACTCCTAAAAATGCTATCATGATATAGACCAATGTTAAATCAACTAAAAATAATAATTAAACAAACTCTTTTAATTAACGATTTGATACTGCTTTCCAAAACTATATGGTTTTGGAGGTATAGTCTCACACTACACCTGCCACCAATGTTCTTCCCCTCCCCCATAACTTTTGCTATTTCCATCATTTTTAATATAGTTTGGATGTTTTCTTTTTTTCTTTTTGCAAGTTGCTAATCTTTGATTGTTTAAAATTCACATATGAGCACAACTATCCAGTAGTTGTCTTTCATATCTTTACTTATTTCATTAAGTGTAGTCACCTCTGGTTCTATCCATTTTGTCCCTAAGGATACAGCATCGTCATTATAATTGCAAGCTAGAGTCATCCATTGACTAACTAGACCAGAACCACCTTATCTAACTTTCTGTCATTAGGCATGTAGGCTGCTTTCAGTCCTTGCTTATTGTGAATAATGCAGCCATGAACATAGATGTGCGTATGTCCCTTCAAATTAGTGGTGAGGGGGTTTCCCCCAGGGATTTTAAACTTTATTCAGGAAAACTGAGTACACCTACATGTGGAAGTACATGAGAGAGGGAGACAGAAAGAGAAAGAGAGAGAGCCTGAAAGCCCATTACTCACATGATGGCAGGCCCACCTAGGAAGAGAGAGAGAGAGAGAGAGAGAGAGAGAGAGAGAATGAGTTTTCTTTATTTAGTTGTTTACTTTTAAACTATATCTTTAATTTTTAAATTTTAATTAGTGATTTAATAATGATTAACTAGATAGTAAGATAACAGGGATATAATTCCACATAGTTCCCACCACCAAAGCTCCCTGTCCCATCCCCTCCACTAGAAGCTTCCCTATTCTTTATTCCTCTGGGAGTACAGACCAACAGTCTTTTTGTTTTTATTTAGTGATTTAATATTGATTTACAAAATTACAAGATAACAGGGGTAAAACTCTGTACTGTTGCCATGACCAGAGTTCTAGATCCCCAATCCCTCCATTGTAAGCAACAGCAGTTCTCCAAAAGTTGAAGATATGGGTCAACTATTATTTCTACATCTGCACATATTTGTATATATTTGGCCTTTGAGGGGGTAGGTCCCATCTTCTCCAATCACACATACATACAGTTATTATTACATCCAAATGTCCATTTTTTCCACCCCTCTCTCTCTGGTTCCCTATGGAGTTGGAGTTCAGACCCCTCTGGTCATCTTCTTCCTATCATTTCTCCCCCACTGGGAATATGGATCATATTTGTTCTTGGAGTGCAGAAGGTGGGAGTTCTGGATTTTGTAATTGCTTCTCTGTTGGACATAGGCATTGCCAGATGGATCTATACCCCTAGCCTGTTTCTATCTTTCTCTAGTGGGGCAGAGCTCTCTAGTGGTGAAGTTCTAAGACACATTGGTGAGGTCGTCTGCCCAGGGAATTTAGGATGGAATTATGTCTGTAACTTGGTGGCTAAAGGGCAGCAAGATACAAATTGAGACAAAATGATTAAAGAACAGGAAGCAAAAAGTAAGAATAGAGCAGCTGAGAACAGAAATCTTAGGGTAGAAAGAATCTAGGAAGTCCATTTTAGGCATGTTCTTAGGGGCCCATAATTGTCATAGTTTTTTTTTTTTTTTTGCTTGAGTTTGATAGCTAACTTGAAGTTAGATAAAAAAATATTGTCTGAGAAAATGGTGTCACAGTAGAGAAAGTTAGTAGTAGAAAGTTAGACCACAGCAGAGAGGAGCTCCGATTCTTGAAAAAAAAAAATCGATGAATAAAATTAACTACTGGGTGGGGGTAGATAGCATAATGGTTATGCAAACAGACTCTCATGCCCGAGGCACCAAAGTCCCAGGTTCAGTCCCCCACAACACCATAAGCCAGAGCTGAGTACTGCTCTGGTAAAATAAAATAAAATAAAATAAAATAAAATAAAATAAAATAAAATAAAATAAAATAAAATAAAATAAATAAAATTGTAGAAGGGCACCAAAGGAAAAACCCTGGGTTGAGGGTGAAGGTGGATGTTCAGCTTCATAGGGTGGGAGTGGGGAGGGGGGATGGGATGGGACACAGTCTTTTGGTGGTGGGAATGGTGTTTATGTACACTGCACACTCCTATTAATTTGTAGCCATATTTTTAAAAAAGAAAAGTAAAAAAGTGTATAATTTTTAAAGAGTGAAATTAACTATTTACCTCATCCACCTGAGTCAGGGACTATGTATGTATATATATATATATATATATATATGTAGCACAAAGTCTGTGTAACATCTGAGTCTCTATTGATCTGAGCTCACAGTTCAGCAGTTCATGGCCCCAGTTGGGAATGTTGCAGGCTGCATTCATTTCAGGACCACTCTTCCTTGAGTGGCAGGGCAGGATCATCCAGCCTCCCTTCAGAGACTGGGACAGTCCCCAGCATTGCTGCTTTATGGTGAGGGCAATGTCCCAAAATGCTTATAGGGTGCAGAAGCTAGAAGATCTGGTTTCTGTAATTGCTTCTCCACTGGATATGGATGTTAAGTCAACCCATATCCCCAGCCTGTTCCTGTTTTTCCCTAGTGGGGTAGGGCTCTGGAGAGGTGAGCCTTCAAACTATTTATTTTATTTGACAAGACAGAGATAAATTGAGAGAGAAGTAAAATAGAGAGGGAAATAGAGACACCTGCAGCCCTGCTTCACTGCTTGTGAAGCTTTCCCTGTGCAGATGGGAGCCTGGGACTTGAACCCTGGTCCTAGCACATGACAACCTGTGCATTTACCCAGTGTGCCACCACCTGGCCCCTAAAATTAGTGTTTTCATGTTCTTTGAAATTGTGCTTAGGAATATTATTGCTGGATCATGATGTATGTTCAGATTTGTAATAAAATGTATTAAAAATAAAACCAAAAGTCCTTGGGAGAAGGGATTTCTATGAATTTATCTCTGAAAACACTTTAGTCATGAAGATGGAATGGGTGGATGAGCATGGTAGAGTTAAAATCACCCTTCAGTAGATGGGATCTATTCCTGGAAGTTGCTTTATTGCTCCCAAGAGATGTGAATGTAAGGTAGATCATTTCTGTCATCTTGCCTCATATCTGGGATGTGTGTACAAGAGTGGGTTCCCAGAAGACTTCTGGCCATGGACAGACTTGGAGCAGGGCTACCTGAATTTCACCGAGTTCCTTGGCTTGGTTTGGCTGGGAAGACACTTGGCATGTCAAAATATAGTGGTTCTGTTATAAGGGAGGGCTGAGTGCAGAGCCAAGGGGTTCATAAGAGAGTGAATCCTCAGAAGCTATGAAATAGGCTTCCTTTCTTTGTCTCACCTGGTGCTGCAATTGTAGTGCCTTTAAAATTGTCCATTATTAAACTGCTGTGTTTCTTGGATTATGTTTGATTTAGTTATATGCCTATGATAAAAAAATCATATGAAAATTGTGGCAAGACTTCTGGAGGTGGGGCTACAGAGCAGCAGCAGCTGTGATTCTCTCTTCTCCTCTCCTCTCCTCTCCTCTCCTCTCCTCTCCTCTCCTCTCCTCTCCTCTCCTCTCCTCTCAACTATCAACTAAGGAATACCAAAGGAGACAACCTGGGACCTCAACAAGACAGGACTAGAACAACTTCAGGACCCACCAAATCTCCAGTGAGTGCAAACACCTGTGGCTCCTGGATAGAGAGGAGCCTAGGGAGACATTAAGTGGCTGATAACAATCTGGCAGTTTATCAGTTGAGCCACCACCTCCAGTCTGTTTCACCAACAAAAAGATGGCTGAAGGGAGGAGAGGACTCCCCTGAGACTCACCAAATGCAACTGTGAGTCTCCACTGATACTGGCCTCAGAATCTGGAGCACTGGCAGGGAGATCCTGTACTGACACCAGGGGACAGAGAACTAACAAGGAAACTCAGAAGATCTATACCTCAGTGGCCTAGTGGTGGGGCTGTGAGAATCTCTTTGCATAACCACTGGATTATCTCTTCCCCACCCTGCTTTATCTCTTGGTCAGGAGTCAGTGATTAAGCTAAGAAGCCTATTTATAGTTTAAAAGCCCCCAGGCTCCCATAGCCTACAGGGAAGTAAAAGAACAAAAGAGGCTTTTAAGCCACTGAGCTCCAACTCAGGGATTAAAATACTATTGAAACAACTGTCAATTTCCACAACTGTGAACCCTTTAATTACCTCACTTAGACAAAAGTCAATCCAGATAAGAGTGATCAGTAATTTGAAAAGTACTGAGATAGGGACCTCATAACATACTATATAAAATGGTTAAACCAACAAGAAGAAATATTGGAGAAATGATCCAGGACAAGAGTCCAGCTAAAAGCCCCCCAAACACTGAAGCACAAAATAATGAGGCCAAAATCCAAACACTAGTTAAGGAAATAATCACAGGAGTAAGTAAAGAGTTTGAAAGAATTGTCAGCAGGAATTCAGAAACAACAAATAAGACTCTGGAAGAAAACACTAACTATCTCAAGGTTATTAAAGAGCTGAAAGCTGAAATAGCTGAACTAAGAACACAACTAGCTGAACAAGCTAAAACAGTGTCAGAACAGGGTAACAAAATAGATGAACTCCAGAAAACAGTAGAGGGGAGAGAGAATAGAGTAAATGAGGCTGAAGACAGAACTAGCAAGGTGGAGGATGAATTAGAGACAACTAAAAAAGAAGCAAGAGATCTCAAAAACAGATTAAGAGATACTGAAAACAACAATAATAGAGACCTATGGGATGACATCAAAAGAATTAATATAGGCATTATTGGCTTACCAGAAGAAGAAATAGAGAGAGGGGAAGAAAGCATGCTTCAGGACATAATAGCTGAGAACTTCTCTAGTCTAGACAACATCAAAGACATAAAGGTCCAAGAAGCCCAGAGGGTCCCAAACAGAATTAACCCAGACTTAAAGACACCAAGACAGATTATATTTAAAATAGAAATGAATAAGGATAAAGAAAGGATCCTGAAGGCTACAGGAAAAAAACAAAGAGTCACCTACAGAGGAAAACCCATAAGATTAGCAGCAGATTTCTCCACATAAACACTACAGTCCAGAAAAGAATGGCAAGGTATTTACAGAGTTCTCAATGAGAAAGGCTGATAATGGATCTCACCAGGTGAAGAAGCTGCAGCCAAAAGAGTGAAAGTTCCAGCTGGCTGTACTTTTCTTTGTACACCAGCACATCCTAGAACCACCTACAGTCCCCCATGTGCCTGCCCAGACCACTGCATACTCTGTCACTAAGGCTGACCTCAGCACTGTGTCAGGGCTTCCATCCATGGTCACTGGTATATTGCATCACCACACTTCCCCACTTTTGATTATAGACATGGACAAGATGTACAGTCTGTATGAGCATATGAGAAATAAACAAATCTTCAGTGATTCTAGGGTTACCCCTGCAAGCTCTGCCTTCACCCCCCAGAGAGTGGGTGCAGCAACTGGGTATCAGATAAGGCCCTGTTAGCCTGAAGACCTATGGTCTAACCCAGAAATGGTCCATCACTCGGGGAAGCTCAGAACATAAACTTACAGAGGCATCCCCAAGTTCAAGTAGCTCATGGGAGGCAATTGTGGCAATATACAGGGTATTGGACTGCTGCAATCTATGCTTAAGTTTGTGTTCTTGTGAGGAGTTCACAGATGAGAGGGGTTTAACTGCTCAGCATGGGTCCAAGCAGGACTTGTGAATGAGAAACTAGAACAAACATACCCTATGCCTTTTGTTAGTAACTTTATTTCAATTACAAGGACTAGACAAATCACGAGACATCTGCTGGAGAAGAATACCTCTGTGGAGAAAAGTAACGCTTAGCAGCTATCTGATTAGAATTATGCAGTACAAAATTTAAAATATATAAAGCTCCTTGTATTCTGTTCATGTCTGAGAAATAGCCCTTTAATGGTATATATGGCGTTCCACAGTTACTCATCTAGTGGGGCAGTAGGGCATGCTAAATGCATGTTTAGAAGAAATAAGCTTTAATCTAGAAACATATTTAGGGTTATAGTCAGTCTAATAATGGATACCTCAGCAGCAAAGGCAGAGAAAGTGTTCACAAACATGGGTGTGACACATAGCATATAAAGCCTATAACAGTGTCCACAGAGTTAGGAAAACATTTCAGTCTAGCAAACTGAGGGCTGTGTGAAACATCCATTTTTCAGAATCAACATTAAAAAGTGTACTTAGATAAACACCCATAAAGGAGTCACACCAGTCTAGGCATAAAGAAATAATGGCTTGAGCTATATCATAGAAATATCCAATCATTTAACTAGAGCTTAGTACTTAGGTAAAAGAAGGACGGGGACTTAATAGCTGGTCAGTATATGTCCTGCATGGTCAGTACCAATAACTCTAGAATGTGCTTGAACTAGAGAGGTTAAGTAGAGCACAGTAGCACAGCAACAGTAAAAGTTATGGGGAGAGGACACCAAAAAACTGGTGGAGATAGTTTCTATTCTTTCACTTTTGGTTAAAAGACACAGGTGTGTATAATAGCGTACCATGACCAACAATGGCTTTAGGGTAAACTTGTGTCAGTACATACATACATACCTCATCTTCAAATAAATCACTTCTCCATAGAGAGACTAGAAGGTTAAAGACATTAAGTTACACAGTTAAGCAATCTATTAAGATTCATACCTGTGGTAAGTGGCCATCCTTCAGAGTCATTCAATAGTACTCATAGCTATACAGGCTGGAGAGCCAGGGCCCTGCTTATTATTATCTGGCAGAGAATTATCTCCTGCATAAGTTCTGGATGGACAGTGAATTGCCCAGTGAAAGCCTCTTTTATAGAGTGGGCATTTGGTTAAGGGAGGTTTTAAATATCTGTCATCTCCAGATACCTTATAATTAAACCATTTGAGATTCATTTTGCAATTCTTTTGTAAATGGCCCTCATTATTACATTTAAAACAAACCTTGTCTTGCATGGGCTATACTGAGCCCACCACCTATGTGGCCTGATTAAATACAGCCGTAACATATACTTTATGTGTTTGAGTCTGTACCTCAGTACATGCTTTATCATCTGAGAAATACTTAAATCTAGATCCCTAAGTGGCCCAAGAATTCCTTTACAATCTTGTTTTGCATTTTCATAGGCTAGTCACTTAATTAAAATTCTGGCCTCTTCTTTAGTGTCTACTTGTCCACTGATAGCTTCTTGTAACATGTCCACAAATTCTCTGTAGGATTCTGTGGCTTCCTAAATAACAGAGTTGAAAGACTGTACATGAGTGCTAGGTAACTTGTCACTTATTCTGACTGCTGATGCAAGGTGCCTGTCATTTTTTCTAATGTTCATATGTTCACTGGGAGAAGTATTGGCACTCTCACCCACTAACTGACTGGGTGAGATATCTCTGGGAGCCTGATCTGGCCAAACTTTATATTCCATCTCAGTTCCTTCTCCTGTAGGGGGCATGGGAAAAGCATCAAATTTAAGGCCTAGCTCAATAGGAATTTTTCTGTTATCACTGGTAGCAGGCAAATCTGGGTCTATTGTGGGTGAAGGCAAAGGAGGAGGAGGAGTTAGGAAGGGGCTGAGTGAGTCACCTGGCACAGTATGAAGAGGTGGTAGTTGTAAGGAATCAGATGTAACAGGGGAAGGGGAGGAGCAAGGAGAGGAGAAAGGATTTCCATAAATTATAAGTGGCATTATGCCATTCCCCACCCCCCTTCTTTGTTAAAGCCATGGATAGCCATGCATGGGCAAGTCTGTGAGGTAGCTGCAGGCCCAGCAGAAAAATGGGAGAATGTTTGGGTTTCAGGCATGACAGAAACAGTTTGTGTCTGAGAAGAGGAGGAGAAGTGGAATTGCAAGTTTGAGAAGAAGGATTTAGGGAATAGTCCTGCAAAGAAGCCTGTAATTGATTTAAAGCAGAAAAGCAGAGCTTATAAGAATGAAGTTGTTTTGCTGTGACTATACCAATATTTTTTAATAAATAATCTCCAATTTGTGTCCATATCTCAACTGATATAACTCTATTCTTGGGAAGAGGTCCAGAGACCACCTCTATTACAATTAACAACTTTCTTAATTCTCGACTGGAACACTGAATTTTACATATCTTTAAAGTTTCTTTCAACTGTCTGAGGTGAGAACTGTATTCTTTAGAATGTAATATACCCATCATGGCAAGTTTAGAAAGGGTGAGAGTAAAAGAAAGCTTAAAATTAATTGTCAGTCACTTACCAAGAATTAGCATATGTTTGTTGGGTTCCTAATCAGCTTAAACTCAAGTGGTAACGGACATGGGATAAAAAGAAAAAAATTAACACGTATGGTAAATAAAAATCAAGGAAAAACTGTCTTGAGCAGAAAATATAACAAACAGCAAAAAAAAAAAGGGGGAGTGGGTAACCATAGAAACATGTTGGGGTAGATTAAAGTCAGAGCCACATGGAGGTGGGGTTAAAACTTTGAAACACTTTTGGGACCCACAGCAGGGAAAAATCAAAGTGGACCATACATAGTAATTCAACACGTGGGAAATAGTTAAACTGCATAGAGCAAAAAGTGAATAGGGAGAAATTAAAGTCAAATAAATAAAATAGGGGGTGGGATAAATAAAATTGCAACATGTTGAGGTGCCATTTGTTGCTAATTAACTTAAGAAAGGAGTTGGGAGTGAGGGCTGGTGCAGTGCATAAAAGGATTAACAGCAGGGAGCTGGGAACTGGTTTAAACAATACAAGGTTTATTAGGGTGAAACAGGTAAAAGGCAAATAAACACTTATCAAGAGTTAAGAGTACGCTAGTTCTATAAAGTCTGAATATAGTTATCAAAAGTTTAGTCCCATAAGACAAACAATTATCAGCTCTGGTAAAGGTTGCTCATGGCTGTAGAGGGCTCTAAAAGTTTACTGGCTAGCAGAGTCACACGTGTTCAGTTCCCAGGAGAAGTAGCCATGACCAGCTGAGATGTATCTCACCAGGAGAAGAAGCCGCAGCCAAAAGAGTGAGAGTTCCGGCAGGCTGTACTTTTCTTTGTACAGCAGCATAGCCTGGATCCACCCACAGTCCCCCATGCACCTGCACAGACCACTGCATACTCTGTCGCCAAGGCTGAAGTCAGCACTGTGTCGGGGCTTCCATCCAATGTCACCAGTATATTGCATCACCACAGGGCTATATCCTAAGGAACCCAACACACCCATCCCAAAAGATCTGTGTACACATATGTTCTTAGGAGCACAATTTATAATAGCCAAAACCTGGAAGCAACCCAGGTGTCCAGCAACAGATGAGTGGCTGAGCAAGTTGTGATACACAATGGAATACTACTTAGCTACAAAAAATGGTGACTTCACCATTTTCAGCTGATCTTGGATGGACCTTGCAAAATCCATGTTAAATGAATTAAGTCAGAAATAGAAAGATGAATATGGGATGATTTCACTCTCAGGAAGAAGTTGAAAAAAGATCAGAAGAGAAAACACAAGTAGAACCTGAAGTGGAATTGGCGTATTGCACCAAAGTAAAAGACTCTGGGGTGGGGGTGGGGTGGGGAGAATACAGGTCCTTCAGAGGACCTAGTGGGGGCTGTATTGTTATATGGAAGACTGAGAAATGTTATGCATGTACAAACTATTGTCATTACTGTCGAATACAAAACATTAATTTCCCAATAAAGAAATTAAAAAAAGAAAAAAAAACTTGTAGTAACTCACTTACACATCTGGAATATATCCTTCCATGATTGCTAATCTCATATAATTATATAAAATATATTATTATACTCACATACACATATCGTTTAATTATAGGTTAATTTATATAAGTTATGTCATACTACTCACATTTTCCTGAGGCTTATTCTAGCCGTTTGCTAGCTGCTTGACCTTAGATTCTATGGATGTCAGTTTCCTCAAGTAAGAAATGAGGATGATACCTGTCCTCAAGGTATGCAGGAAGGATTCAGGGAGTTAATCCACAAAGCATGTCAGTGTTATGTAGCAGTGTTGGTTGTTTTCATTCTTACTGTTCTTGTTCAGGAAAATCAAGTCTATTGTAGTTACCCATTCTTAAAAAAAACTTTATTGGGGAATTAATAAATGAATATAGTATAGTTGTTGACATATGGGTACATTTTCTCATCTCCCCTGTTATAGGTATCTGCAAAATACTCTCATTTCATTCATTGTTTTTTACCTACTTATTTCTTTTAACTCAGACAATAGCAAAATAGAAAGCAAACCTATTGTCTAAAGATGTCAACAAAGAACACAAGTATTTACTTACATAAATTGTGAAATATTTAACTTGACTGTTATAATTTTGCTATAAATTTCTTCCTATACACATTAAAATTAGCTTTCCATATACAATTATTAGTTTCTGCAAAATTATTTTAAATGACTTCAAGATATCCCACGATGGATATACCAAATATTTTAACCAATCCATATTAATATACATTTACCTATTTCTCAATAGTACAAATATTGCTACATACCATTTATATATGTATCTAAATAAATTCTTTTTTTATTAAATATTTATTTTATTTATTTATTTATTCCCTTTTGTTGCCCTTGTTTTATTGTTGTAGTTATTATTGTTGTTGTCGTTGTTGGATAGGACAGAGAGAAATGGAGAGAGGAGGGGAAGACAGAGAGGAGGAGAGAAAGCTAGACACCTGCAGACCTGCTTCACCGCTTGTGAAGCGACTCCCCTGCAGGTGGGGAGCCAGGGTTCGAACCAGGATCCTTATGCTGGTCCTTGTGCTTTGCGCCACCTGCACTTAACCCGCTGCGCTATAGCCCGACTCCCTCTAAATAAATTCTTAAGGAGGCTGAAGATGATATAGATTTTTTTATATTATTATTTTGCCACAAGGGTTATTGCTGTGGCTCAGTGCCTGCACAACGAGTCCACTGGTCCTAGCAGCCTTTTTTTTTTTACTTATTTTTTCCACTTTATGTGATAAGACAGAGAAATTGATAGAGGAGGGGGAGAAACAGAGAGACACCTGCAGTACTTGCTTTATCATTTGCGAAGCTATCTCTCCTGACAGGGGGCTCAATCCCATGTCATTGAGTATGGTTGGAATTCCTTTTCTTCTTATCATGTGGGTGTCCTCTCAGTAATTCTTGGAAGGCAGGATTGGTAATGGCAAAGTCCTTCAGTTTCTAAACGTTTGAAAGATCTGTATTTCTCCCTAATATTTGAAGGACAGTTTTGCAGGAAAGTTGGCTTGCAAATCTTATCTTTGAATATGCCATTTCACTCCCTCCTTACCTCTAGGGTGCATGGTGAAACGTCTGATGAAAGTCTGATGGTTCTACCTTTGTGTGTGATGTTCTTCCTTTCCCTGGAAGTCTGCAACATTGTTTCCTTGCTCCTGTTTTTGGATAGTTTCACAATGATGTGTTATGGTGTGTGTAGTTTTGGATTAAAAAAATTAGGTATGCATTAACCTTCTTGAATTTCTATATTTTGTACATTGCTCAGGTATGGAAACTTTTCTGCTAAAATTTATTTGAATACGTTCTGTACTCCTCTCTCTCCTTCTTCTCCTCTTTCTCAGGGATCCCAACAACTCTGATGTTCATCTTTCTTATGAAGTTTGCTATTTCAGAGAGAAGTGCTTCATTTTTCCTAAACCTTTCTTCTCCAAGAGTTTTAAATTTGTAGTGTGATGGTTGAGTCTTCTAATGATGATATTCTCTTTTCCACCTGATTGTCTACTTCTGAAGTCTCTTACTTCAACCTTAACTTCATTCAAAGTATCCTTTAGGCCATGTAGTTATGTTTTTTTTCTGTACTTAGTAATTCTTTTTGTAAAATGATTACTGCTTTCTTGAATCTTGTCTTTAGTTTCTTGAATTGATTTAATAATGAGTTTTGTGAATTCTATCTCTGTCATATTTTTCTAGACCTGTGCCTATCTGTTCAATTCGGCTTCCTGTCATTGTTGTCTGTGTATTTCTCAGTTTCTGCCTTTAGTGTTCCTTTGTTGTTGTGCCAACAGAAACACTGTAGCTAAGGTGTTCAATTGCCCTGTTTATGTATCTTGGTGGGGGAGGGGGGTTTTTCTCCTGAGTCACCAGGCCTGGTCAGTGTCCCTGATGTCAATATATGGTCTCCCTGCTGTTGTTTCAGCCTCTGTGGGGGCAACAGCAGTGGAAAGTCAAGAAGTCACTGTTGTAAATTTGTGAGTTTTTAGGTGATTTTTTTTTGTTTTCAACTTTACTTTGTTTCTTAAACTGTAACCCAGAAGTGGTGTGGCTCATTTGCATATGTCCTAATTTGGTGCCAGCTGTCCCTAAGCACCAGTATTTAGTGCTGGTATGCTTCCTCACCCCCTTTCTTTCCACAAACCACGCATGTCTGTACTCACCAGCGGTTCAGGTTCCTTTTTAAAATTTTTTTATAAAAAGGAAACATTGACTAAACCATAGGATAAGAGAGGTACAACTTCACACAATTCCTACCACCAGAACTCTGTATCCCATCCCCTCCGCTGATAGCTTTCCTATTCTTTAACCCTCTGGGAGTATGGACCCAAGGTCATTCTGGGATGCAGAAGAAAAGGACTCTGGGAAAGTGGAGCTCCGGGACACTTCCATGGAGTTGTCTGTCCAGGGAAGTCTGGTAGTCATCATGCTATCATCTGGAATCTGGTGGCTGAAAAGAGAGTTAACTTACAAAGCCAAACAAATTGTTGACCAATCATGGTCAACAGATGCAGATGAAGAGTTGGGGGGTCCTCCATTTTATAGATAGCTAGTAGGCATATTTTAGTTAAATTCCAAAGGGCTTGTGGCTATACTAGTTTTTTTTTTTTTCTTTTTCTTTTTCCCCCCGACCCTGAAATCTGATATGCTGGTGCATCCAAGTTATTGACTGGGGAGATGATGTTATAGTTGGAAAAGGGACCAGGAAGCTGGATCAGGGAAGACAGTAGCTCCCTAATATGAGAAAGGGGTATAAATATTGTTGACTGTAAACCCCATTGATTTGATGTGATTTTTTTTTGACACTTGTTTCTTTGACTCAGATAGTGGAGTGGTGTGCCTCAGCTGTCATTCTCCCAGTTGGTGCTGGCCATACCTTTTAATCCCTGGAATCTCTCCCTCACTTCTTTTCTGTCCATGGGCCACATGTGTCTGTACTCACTTGTGGCTTGGTGAGTTTACTATGAAATCCTAGCCATATTTTGTTGAGTTTTCATGTGATTTTCATTGCTTTTCCTAGCTGATCTGGGAGACTAAAGTGAGTCTGTTACTACTCCATAGTCATGCCTCTGGGAGTCCCCTAGACTTTTATTCAGTCAGCTGTTGATGAGCATTTAGTTTATATCCAAATTTTGGTTATTAGGAGTAGTGTTTCATTGAACATAGGGTTCATGTATCTTTTTGGATTAATGTTTCTTTTTCCTAAGGTTAGTTACTGAGTAGACTATTTGTTGGATCATATGGTAAACGTGTTTTTAGAAATTTGAGAAGTAGCTATGCTGTTTTCCATTGGTACTAGACCACTTTTTTTTTTATCCACCAGGGTTATTGCTAGGGGTCAGTGGGTACCAGCACCATAAAGCTACCACATCTAGCAGCCATTTTTTTCATGTTTTCTTTTTTAAGATAGGACAGAGAAAAATTTAGAGAGGGGGTGATAAAGAAGAAGAGAGAAAGAGAGACACCTGAAGGCCTGCTTCACTGCTCATGAACTATCCCTTCTGCATGTAAGGAGCAGATCTGTGGACTCAAACAGGTACACTACTGCCAGGCCTTTCCAATTGCATTTTTTTTTCTGCTGAAGATTTATTTATTTACTTTTATCAATTTTTATTTATAAGGTGTAAACACTGACAAGACCATAGGAAAAGAGCAGTACAGTTCCATACAATTCCCACCACCAGAACTCCATATCCCATCCTCTCCCTTGATAGCTTTCCTATTATTTATCCTTCTGGGAGTATGGACTCAGGGTCATTATGGTGTGCAGAAGGTGGAAGTTCTGGCTTCTGTAGTTGCTTCCCCACTTAACATGGACATTGGCAGGTCAATCCATACTCCTAGCTTGTCTATCTCTTTCCCTAATGTGACAGAGCTCTGGGGAAGCAGGGCTACAGCATACATTGGTGGGTTCCTCTGCCCAGGGAAATCCGGTTGGCATTATGGTATCATTTGGAACCTAGTGGCTGAGAAAAGAGTTAAGATATAAAGAAGAAAAGATTGTTAACTAATCATGAAACTAAAGGCTGGAATATTGCAGATGAAGATTTGGTGTCTCCATTTTGGAAATAGCTAGTAGGTCTATTTTAGTTATATATCTAATATTTGTCAAAGATTAGATGTCCATAGGTGTGGGGGCTCACTTCTGGGCTCTGAATTCTATTCCACCGGTCAGTGTGTGTATTCATGTTCCAGTACCAAGCAGTTTTGATTACAGTGGCCCAATAATAAAATTTGAGATCTGGGAGTGTGATGCCTCCAATCCTGTTCTTTCTTCTCAAGATTGTTTTGGAAATTCTAGGTCTTTCTGGTTCCAGATAAACATTTGTAGCATTTATTCTATTCTCCTAAAAAATGTGCTTGGGATCTTGATGGGGATAGCATTAAATTTGTATATGGCTCTGGGTAGTATATTCATTTTAATGATGTTAGTTCTTCCAAGCCATGAACATAGAATATTTTCCACTTCTTTGAGTCTTTTTCAATTTCCTTGAATAGTGACTCATAATTTTCATTATACAAGTCTTTAACTTCTGTAGTTAGGTTTATTACTAGATACTTTATTGCTTTTGTTGCTATAGTAAAAGGAATTGATTTCTGGATTTCAACTTCTTCTAACTTAGTGTTTGCATAGAGGAATGCCACTGACTTTTGAATGTTAATTTTGTAGCCTGACACCTTACTGTATTTCCTGATGATTTCCAAAAGCTTCTTGCTGGATTCCATATATGCATCCCTGCAGCTAGCAGAATGAATTGTTTTGCCTCATCTTCATTGTGGTCTATAGTTTCTGCTCTAATGTCTACCTTCTGTTGGTAGAATTTTAATTTTTAATATAGAGAGACAGAGACTTAGGGAGAGAGACATCACAGCACCCATAGAAATGTAGTTCTTCCATGTGGTATACCAGGGCCTCAGACGTGGATTGTACACATGGTAAAGCGTGAATGCTCCCAAGTGATCTCTCTTGTTGACACCTACCATCCATGTCTTTAATTCATTTTAGGTTAATTTTTCTGCATTGTGTGAGTTTTTATTACTATCACTAGAATCCGGTTTCTTTTTAAAAATATTTATTTATATTTATATATTTATTTAGTTAGAGACAATGAGAAATTGATAGGGAAAAGGGGAGATAGAGAGGGAGAAAGAGGGGGTCAGGTGGTAGTGCAGTGGGTTAAGTGCACATGGCACAAAGCACAAAGACTGCCATAAGGATCCTGGTTCAAGCCCCCGCTCCCTACCTGCAGGGAGTCGCCTCACAAGTGGTGAAGTAGGTCTGCAGGTGTCTATCTTTCTCTCCCTCTCTGTCTTCCCCCTCCTCTCTCCATTTCTCCATATCAGCAATAACAAAGGGAACTAAATGGGAAAAAATGGCCTCCAGAAGCAGTGTATTTGTAGTGCAAGTTCTGAGCCCCAGTGATATCCCTGGAGACAAAAAAAAAAAAAAAAAGAATGAATGAAAAAAATGTTTTTGTCAGTTATATCATGATAAACCATGTGGAAAAATAATTAAGGGTCTTTGTTGCATTTGTTTATAGCCTGGAATAGTTTAAATGATATTGAGATTACTATTTGTTGTTGGTGGTCAAAAAAGTCAGAACATATAAACCACTCATTTACAGTGACTTTTCTGTGGTATTTATTCACCATCATCTGTTCTGATAATTGACCTATTCAGCAGTTCTTGTTGGGCCAAGTTTGGTTTATACAGAAGCACCTTTTTCTCTCTCTTTTAAAAGTTTCCATTGTAGAGTTGAATATGAAATAATTTTTAATTACTTAAAATCTTTTTTTAAGTATACTTTATACTTTCCAGCCTCACCAATACTTATCCATTGCTTTTCCTTAATCAATTATAGATACCTGGGGAAGGGGAGTATTTGTTACTTTGGCCTTGCCAAAGGACAATTTTTGTCTTTCTCATTAATCCTAGTCTTTCAGTTGCTAAAGCCTTGCCCTGGTTCTTTGCAGTTTAATTCATGGTTCTTCTCCAAATATTTTAAGATGAATACTGAGTCCCTTTATCTCTTAAAGTTTGATCATTGATGCTATAGTTGTTCAAGAATTTGTGTATTTGAGTACAGCCTTCATTGTGCCAAGTTGGTTTTGGAATCAAGTGTTCTTTTTAATTGCTTTCTGGACCATCTATAGCTTCTATTTTGATCCAGTGGTGTTCTAGGAGTGTATTTCTTTCTCCCTTTTTTGTATCTTTTAAATTACTTAAATTATATGGCTGTCGTACCCACAAAAATCTGTCTTCTATTATCTTTTTTAAAACAACCACCTTTCCTTTGTCTCTTCCCTGTTCTTCTACAAGTCTTGTTAGTTTTTGGAGTCTATTCTCCATATCGTAGATGATCCCTTAGGATTCTTCTTTCTTGGAGGGTTTGACTTTGTGCTGTGTGCTTCCCCTTCCACTAAATTATCCACATCACTATTTTGGGTCTAACAGTGAGAATTCTCTTCATTCATTTTGGCAATTAATTCTTCTTATTCTTGCCACCAGGCATATCACTGGGGCTTGGTACATGCGAATGAATCTACAGCTTTCAGCAACCATTTTTTTCCTTTTAAAAATTATTTATTTTTATTTTTACTTTTTATTTCATGGGATAGAAAGAAATTGAGAGGGGCTGGAGGGAGACAAGGAGAGAGGAAAAATAGACAACTGTAACACTTGCTTCACCACTCTTTTTTCTTCTTTTTTTAAATAATTTTTTTATTTATAAAAAGAAAACATAGACAAAACCATAGGATAAGAGGGGTACAACTCTACACAATTCCCACCACCAGAAATCCGTATCCCATCCCCTCCCTTGATAGCTTTCCTATTATTTAACACTCTGGGAGTATGCACCCAAATATATATATATATATATATATATATTTTTTTTTTTTAAATGTCAAGCCACACACACACAAAAAAGGAGTGGTGTTAGCTATTAAGAACAATGGCACCATTTTTTTTTGTGTGTGTGTGTATGAATTCACCTATTTTTTAAAAAATATTTATTTATTTATTAGATAGAGACAGAGGGAAACTGAGAAGAGAGGGGGAGATAGAAAGGGATAGAGAGAGATACCTGCAGTCCTATTTCACCACTCTTGAAGCTCTCCCACTGCAGGTGGGAATCAGGGGCTTGAACCTGGGTCCTTGTGCACTGTAATGTGTGCATTTAACCAGGTGTGCCACCACTTGGCCCCTCCACTCTTGAAACCTTCCCCTTTGCATTTGGTGACTGGGGGTCTTGAACCTGGGTCACTGTGCATGTTAATGTGTGTGCTCCACTGGGTACACAACTAGGCCCTGCAATGAATTCTTTATTTGGGTGTTCACATTTTGTTGTTCTAGACCTTGTAATTATGTGCTGCACTGTTGTAGTGTTGGCATTTGTCTCTCCTCCCACTCTTCTATTTGTGTGAGTCTTCATTGCCTGATGAGTCTTCCTGAGGGTGCTTGTTGGAAGAACACAGTGACAGTTATAAAACATTTTCTTGTCAGGTCCAAGGGGTAGCTCAATCAATAGAGTGCACTGTGTGGGGACCCTGAGTTCAAGCCCCTGATCCCCACCTGCAGTGTGGAAACTTCATGAATGTTGGAGCAGTGTTGCAAGTCTCTTCCCCCCCACCGCCACCAAAGGGACAATGGGAAGAAATGGCTATTGGGAGCAGTGGGGTCTGCATGTAACAGTAACCCTGGTGGGAAAAAAAATGTGCATAGGGGTGAGCTCATGGTGGAGGGAATCCCAGAGGACTCCCCAAATGGTGGTAGGCTCTCAAGAGGTGGGAGATGAAGAGGTAAAGAAGCTCCCCTCTTCTCTGGTCCCCTTACTCATCAGTATCTACATTGGCCTGCGTTGCTTCTATTGCTCATTCTTTCTAAGCCTTGAGTTGCCCAGGAAGCTGGAAACACATCTTTGATATTATGTTCTCAATCTCCTGGGCCTTTCTAGTGCTTGATCCAAGCATTGACTTCCTTCCTTTCTTTCTTTCTCTCTCTCTCTCTCTCTCTCTCTCTCTCTCTCTCCCTTTCTCTCTTCCTTTCTCTCTTTCTTGTGTCTTTTAAATTTCTTTATTGAGGGATTAATGGTTTACAATTGACAGTAAAAGACAATAGCTTGTATATGCATAAAATTTCCCAGTTTTCCACATAACAGTTCAACCTCCACTAGGTCCTCCTCTGCCATCATATTCCTTTTTAGGACAGTTTATATAAAACCTCCTCTGGTTTTTGGTTATTCATCTTACTGATACTTCTGACATCTGATTCCGGAGGAGGAGAGAAAGAGGATATGGTTGTTCTTTCCATTACATAGTGTGTGGAGAACCCTTAGAGGGTCCCCTGTTTTGTTAGTCTGGAAGTATTGAGGCCAGTCTTAAGTTACTGAGCAAAGATGCCCTCCCCAGAAGCAGGTAACAATGGTAAATGCTGACCTTACAGAGTGGATAGTGCAGGGAGTAAGGAGGCTCTGTGTTACTGAATGCAATGTGGCTCGTCTTCTCTGAGTGATCCACACATTTATGGGCCACTCAGAGTTCCGAGCAGCTCTCTGAGGGGGTCGGTTCTGTGGTTGAAGTGGCACAGTGGCTCAGCTCCAGGCATCTCATCTGCATCCCCTCTCTCAGTTTCAGTCTTGTTCCTGTAGTCGGTTGGTGGACATAGACTAGTGTTTTTGTCTGTGTAGTCTGTATAATATCATGTGCCTCACAGGATAATTTATTTCCCCCTTTTCACTACAATCTGGAATATATTACAGTAGTGAATAAGTATTGGAACATATATTAAAAATGTTATGAAGGTATGCAAAGGTGACATGAAGCTCTCTAAAGATGATGGTTGGCAAACCCACTGCCAGTACAGTCCACTATGCCTGGCCTACTGGTGAGGGGTGGCTCCTTGTTTAGTGACACAGTCATTCATTGACCAGGTTTCCAGATCAGAGAATATGAAGAGGGGGCCAACCCTGGAGGCCACACTGGTGGAGGTGGAAAGAGAAGAATATAGGATTCAACTGGGGAGGTGGTTCTGTGGTTGAGTCCATGACTTTTATTTCTTCTTCCCCCCCTCTCAGTTTTATTAGTGATTTAATATTGATTTACAAAATTACATGTCAAGAGGGTTACAATTCCTCACCATTCCCACTACCAGAGTTCTGAATCCCCGGTCTGCCCACTAGAAGCCAGCCCCTAGGCTGTAGACATCGGCGAGCCATCGTCTCCACAACTATCTGTCCACATTTGTATATAATTTCCCCCCTTTTCTTCTAGATCCAATCCTTTCTTCCCCTCCAAGCCACTCTTGAAACAATTATTACATCCAAATGACCCTCTCCTTTCCCTCCTCTCTCTCTGGGTGCTGATGGAGCTGGAGTTCAGAGCCCTCTTATCTTTTTCCTCTTATCACTTCTCCCCCAGTGGGAGTATGGATCTAGGTTGTTTTGGGAGCACAGAAGGTAGGAGTTCTGACTTCTGTAATTGCTTCTCTAGTGGACGTGGGCATTGGCAGGTAAATCCATACTCCCAACCTGTTTCTATCTTTCCCTAGTGGGCCAGAGCTCTGGAGAGGCGAGGTTCCAGGATAGACTGGTGAGGTTGTCTGCCCAGAGAAGTTGGGATGGAATGAGTCGTGGTGGTATCTGTAACTTGGTGTCTGGAAGGTGGCAGAACAGAAAGTCAGACACAATGGTTAATTAACAGGAACCAAAAAGTAGAAACAGAGCAGATGAGATTAGGGATCTTAGGGTAGAAGAAAGCTAGGAAGTCCATTTTAGGCATGTTCCTAGGGGCACACAATATGGTAGTTTTGCTTGAGTTTGATAGCTAGCTTGAAATTGGAGAAAACTATTGTCTGGGCTTCCCTGGACAAACAACTCCATCGATGTGTCCTGGAACTCCACTTCCCCAGAGCCTTTCCCCACTAGGGAAAGAGAGAGACAGTCTGGGAGTATGGATCGATCTGTCAATGCCCATGTTCAGCGGGGAGCAATTACAGAAGCCAGACCTTCCACCTTCTAGATCCCATAATGACCTTGGGTCCATACTCCCAGAGGGTTAAAGAATAGGAAAGCTATCAGGGGAGGGGATGGGATACAGAGTTCTGGTGGTGGGAATTGTGTGGAGTTGTACCCCTCTTATCCTATGGTTTAGTCAATGTTTCCTTTTTATAAATAAAAAATTAAAAATATATATTGTCTGGGGGGTCGGGCTGGAGCACAGCTGGTTAATTGCACATGGGGCAAAACTCGAGGACCGGCATAAGGATCCCAGTTTGAGCCCCCGTCTCCCCACCTGCAGGGGGGTCGCTTCACAAGTGGTGAAGCAAGTCTGCAGGTGTCTGTCTTTCTCTCCCCATCTCTGTCTTCCCCTCCTTTCTCCATTTCTTCCATTTCTCGCTGTCCAATCCGGCAACAACAACATCAATAACAACAACAATAATAATAACCACAACAATAATAAAAACAATAAGGGCAACAAAAAGGAAAATAAATAAATAAAATATTTTTAAAAATATTGTCTGAGAAAATTGTATCAGAGTAGGAGCAGGATACCTCAGCCTCCCTTTGGAGACTTGGGTTGTCCCTACTGTCACTGCTTTATAGTGAGGGCAAGGTCCTCGGAGGGCCCACAAGATGGCTTATGATGCCGTTCCTGATGGAAGTGACCAGTGGTGGTAGAGATTTCTCTCTCTCTTGCTCTATTTCTCTCTCTCTCTCTTTCTCCTTCTTCCTTCTTTCCTTCCTTCCTTCCTTCCTTCCTTCCTTCCTTCCTTCCTTCCTTCCTTCCTTCCTTTCTGATAGAAGCAGGGAGGCAGAAAGAAAGTGAGAGATACCACACCACTGGTTTCCTTCAATGTGGTAGAATATAGTCTCAAACTTGGATCGCACACATGGCAAAGCAACACACTATCCAAATGAGCTGTATCACTGTTCCTACCTCATGACATCTGTGTATCAATTCCTTGATTCTATCCCTGGCACCACATGAAAACAAGAGTAAAATACAGTACTCTGTGGATGGTGGACTGGTGCTTTGCAAACTTGTGTTCTCTCTCTCTCTCTCTCTCTCTCTCTCTCCTCTTTCTCTCACTCCACATCTCATAAAAGGTAGCTGCAGTATGGTGATTATAATACCATCACCCCCATGATGAGTAGAAGTGCCAAGTTTATCTATCCTATACTGGGTAAAATCACATCAGTGGGGTTGCAAAACAGTTTAAGGTGAAGGAAAGTGCAGGTTCAAGTGTCTCACTGTTAGCAACCCATGTGTTATTTCTTCATGATCTGAAAGTTACTCCTTGCTTCCAACAACATAACCATTATATAGAGTAGCAGCTAGGTCTCAGGGCAGGTGAAGATCCAGGCTTACACCTTGACACTCCAAAGAAGCCTGACAGCAACTTCCCAAGTAGCCAGGAAATTGGTGGCAAAGAGTATAAGTAATAAATGATACTTATTTAGATGTCCTGAACAGGAGAGATACTCAGAATCCGTCTTTACCAAATGCCTGAGCAGTATAACAGGGTTGGAGATGGAGAGAGCAGACACTGACTAGAATTTCTGGTAGCAGCTGGTTTTGTAGTAGAAGATGTTTAACAACTAAAAGGAAAGGAAAATGAGGTGAGATTGGGGCCAAGGAAGAAGTGAAACTGCAAAGCAGATCCCACAAACCCTAGGCCAACAAGATGGGGTGATCCTTAGTGAATGAGACCAGTCTGTGGGATAGTGAGCACTGATCCAAAATGGCTGACTTCCCTCAGAGTTTGGATTTGGACTGTCCAGGGGAGAAAGGGTGTGGCTTCATTTTATGTCATAGCATTGAAGGCTTGCCATCTAGAGGCTTCCCACTGACCACAGTCTGCACAGCTGGTCTGTGACCCCTTCCTGGAAGGGCAGTTTGGACAGTCAGCCCTCATTCATGTCTGCCAAAGGATGGGGGGAGGTCAGGTGTTGACAGAAAATGAATTAAGGCCCAATCAGCCTTGAGATCTCTGTTCTTACTCTCATTCTTGGCTTCCTCTTTGGTGGAATTTGAGAGGTGCTAATCCTTTCATAACATTTGAGAATTATGCTGTGTCATGTAGTTGGGACTTTAGAAGTAGGTCTTACTTCAGTCTTAATCGTGGATGAATTTTTTTTAAATTTTGTTTAGCCCAGGGCCACACAACATATGTAATTTCACCACTTCCAATGGGCCACTTTTTTCATTCAGATATAGAGACTCAGAGAGGAAAAGAGACACCACAACACCAGAGGCTCCTCTGGTACTATAGTATCTCCATGTGGCGCTAGAACTCGAATTGGGCCATGTGCATAGCAAGGCATGTATCTTACACTATAAGATATCTCTCTGGCCTTGGATGAAACTTTTTTATATATTTACCAACTTATTTATTTATTAACATTTTTTATGAGAACACTTTTCAGTTCTGTCTTATGGTGGTGCCACGTGATTGAACTTGGGATCTTGGAGACTTAGGCATGAATTTTTTTCTTTATTATTGGATAGAGACAGAAAGGAATTGAGGGGGGGAGATAGAGAAGGAAAGACACAGAGAGATACCTGCAGACCCGCTTTACCACTTGTGAAGCTTTCCCGCTGCAGGTGGAGACCAGGGATTTGAACCTGTGTCCTTGTGCACTGTAATGTGTGCACTTAACCAGATGCACCACTGCCTGGACCCAGGCATGAAAAATTTTTTACATAACCATTATTCTATCTCCTATGTCTTAATTATTATTATTATTATTATTATTATTATTATTATTATTATTATTATTATTAGCCACCAGGGTTATCACTGGGGCTCCATACCTGTACAATGAATCCATCACTCTTAGTGGCCATTTCCCCCCTTTTTGTTCTTTATTTGATAGAAAAAAAAAGAGAAATTGAGAAGGGAGAGGAGACAGAGAGGGAAAGAAACAGAAAGACATCTGCTTTATTTCCTTCACCACTCGTGAGGCTTCCCTCCTGCAGGTGGGGTAGGGGTTCTAACCTGGGTCCTCCCTCATTGTAATATGCACGTTCAACTGGGTGTGCCAATGCCCAGCCCCTTAAGACTTATTTTAAAAATAAAGATTGCATCGACTGATCTTTAGTTTATAATACTATATAAATTTACATACTACACTTTCATGCTTTTATATAAATACCAGTCGCATTGCATCCACAACCAAAGCTCTACTGTGATTCCCATGATCCACTGACCCCTCAATCATTTCCTCCATTTCCTCTTCCCCTCTGATAACCACCATTTTGTTTTCAGAGTCTGAATTATTTTGTTATGATCTGTTAGTCCATGTGTCTTGTTGACTTACTTTCCAACTATGATATTAAACATTGTGTTGTCTTTCACTGTATGACATAACTTTACTTAGCATGATCACAGCTAGGCACATCCATGCTGCTGCAAAAGATAAGATCTCATCTATTTTTTTCAGTTGAGTAATATTCCATTTAGTATGTAAACCACAGCTGCTCTATTCAGTCATCCAGTGATGGACCTTGAGATTGTCTCCATCGCTTGGCTGTTTTGAATAATGCTACAGTGAACACAGGAGTGCAGATGTCTTTTCAAATTGGTATTTTCATATTCTTTGGCTATGTCCTGGCAGTAGTACTGTTGGTGATGTGGGATTTCTACATTTCTTTTTCAGAAATCTCTATACTGCTTAAAAACTGCACCAATATATATCCCCCCAACAATGTAGTAGACTTCCTTCCAACCCTCCCACCCACCACATTGGGGGTGCCTTTTTACTTCAATTTTGAGTAAGTTGTTACATTTCTCTGGACTTCTGATGGTACTACTAATAGTTTGGAACATGGAGAAATTCTTTGAGCATAAAATGGCACAATCCTGATAAGTTTTTAGTGCAGAGCCAGAAATTGAATGAGTGCTGTTATGGCCACGAGGCTGTTCATTGTTCCTTTGCTGGAGTACATGCTTTGTAAACCCTGCTATGGTTGAGGATGCGTTAGACTCAGAAAAGTGTCACTCCGATCTTGGCATTGCTGAGTTTCTGATCTCACTGAAGAGTGAAGACACACATCGGACTGTGTTAATCACACACAAGGGAGGACACACACACACACACACACACGTGTCCAGGAATTTTTTAAAAAGTGGTTCCTGGTAGAGTTATGAGTAAGACTACTAGAATGGAGGCAAGACCTTCTAGATTTGTACATCCTCTGAAACTGACCCAGGCCAAAGTCTTCTGTTGTTTACCAGGAGAGTGTTGAAAAGGTCTGTTTTCTGCTCTAGAGAAAACTACTTCTCCTCCCTCTTTGGGAGAACTGAAATCTTGTATAACAATCAGGGGGTCCCAGATAGGTGTCAAATGCTACACATTGATATTCCTTGTTTGAGGACCAAAGCTAATCCTTGTACAAGCTATAGCCCATTGATCCTTCCTTTATGAGAGAAGAAGGTGACAGGACATTTACAGGTGGCCATTCCTCACAGAATCTCATTGCAACAATACACATGTTCCATTTCAGGGGAGACAGAAACCACGTGTGTGATGGGGACTGGAAAGACCTTAGCATTGAGCTGTTTTCAGATAAATCATTGACATATCTTTGTCTTACCACTTTTTCCACTCCAGAAATCTATCCTACTCTGTAGTCGAGCAAGGAACAGAGATGACTTGGTCCTGAAATGGTTCTAAAATCCTCATCCCACTTCTCTATGGCTATGTATAACAGTGGACCACCAGATGCAGTGGTTTAAAACAGCACTTTGCCTCACATCTCTATGGGTTGGACAGGGCACAGCAAGGAATCTGGTAGCCTCATGGCTAGGAGCTGGCTGGCTGGCTCTCTGGACTGCCATCAGCTGGGGTTCCTGGTTCTTCATCACTTAGGCCCTCCACATGGCCAACTTGGGTGGCCCCATGACAATTCTGTGCCTTTTTCTGTGTGTGTGGAGTCAGAACCTTGCATATGCATGATGTAACCACTCTGGAGTACTTTTGCACTCAGATAGAAAGGGAGACAGAGAAAAGGAAAGACCTCATGGCACTGGAGAATTCTCCACCTCCACAGCAACCTCCTATGTGGAGCCAGGACTCATGCGTGACAAAGCAGGTGACTTACCTGGTGAGCTAGCTCATTGTCCCTGCCTGCCTTTTTATATGGTGACTAATTTCCTGTCCCCAGAGGGGCAGTAGAAATGTCCAGTGTTTTTGTAGTTTATTTGTTTGCTTCTGACCAGAGGACCTCTCAGCTAGTGGTGGGGACTGAACCTCAGACTTCTTGCATGCCAGCCCTGTGTGCTACCCCTATATCTCTCCATCTCAAAACGGGACCTGGAATAGCACTGCATCATTTTGGGTATCTTCTGATGATAAAAAGAGGAAAAGAAAGAACAGGCTGTGAAGCCAGTCTGCATTCAAGGGGTTATTATGTCTAGAGAGTGGAGACAGTGACCTGGGCATATAGTCCTAGTAGAGACGGTTAGAAATGATTCCAGTTCCTATTGCCGTTTGCTACGATGAATCTCTTCCATTTACTTCATATGAGATAGAGATGGGTTGTTTGATTTTTTAAAAAATTATTTTATCTTTATTGGATAGAGACAGCCAGAAATTGAAAGGAAGGGGGAGATAGGGAGAGAGACAAAAAGACACCCGCAGCCCTGCTTTACCACTTGTGAAGCTTTTCCCCTGCAGGTGGGGACCAAGGGCTTGAAGTCAGGTCCTTGCTCATTGTAACATGTTTGTTCAACCAGATGCACTACCACCCAGCCCCTAAAAGTTTTTTTTTTGTGTGAGTGACAGAGAGAAGCCAGAACCCCAGTCCAGCACATCCTGTACCATGGATCAACTCAGGAGCAACTCCTGTGTTCTACAGCTAAGCCATCGCTTTTCTCCCCGCTTCCCTCCTGTTCTATTTCTGCATAGCTTGTTACCATGCAAAATAGCCTCTAAACATATCCACTTAATTTGCCTCCTGATTCTGGTGGTCAGGAATGGGAGGCTGATTTCACTGAGTGGTTCTCCACTAGCAGGAGGCTCTCAGGAGCACACTGTTAGATGTTGGCTTGGATTGCAGTCAGTCATTGGGTGGTTTGATTGGGCTAGAAATCCAAAATGGCTGTCTTGCTGGGGTGGCATTCATTGCTGCCTGTACTCTGGCAGCTCAACTAATCCTGTCAGCTGGAAAGCTGAGACATGAGTGAATTTTCAGCTCAACAGACTTCCTTCAGGGCAAGATGCTTCCCCCAGAGCAGAAGCTATAGAGCCTTTCTAAATCACCATAAAAGTCACCGGGCATTGCACTCCCCTTACTGAAGAGAAGAAAGCAGTTTCAAAGCTAGCTAGAGCAAGGAGACAAGTCAGAATGCCCAGTTGTCCATGACTGTGACCGATTTAATTAGCTGATATACCATTGGCTTGCAACACTATGGGAGTCCAAAATAGAGCTGTGTGCCTTCAGATATGTATTCATGCCACCCAACACCAAAGTTCTAGTATCTTCTCACTATCAAAAAGGCCACTATACCCAGTTCTGCCCCTTTCTCTCCCCTCTCCCCCTAGTAACCACCATAGTTTTTACCAAGTCTAAGAGTTAATTTTATTGTTGTCTTTCCAGTTTGTGTTATTTTACTTATTTCGTTCTACTTAAGAGTGAAATCATCTGGCATTTGTTTTTGACTTTTGATTTGCTTTGCTTAGCAGAATCACCTCAAGTTCCATGCATTTTCTCCTAAAAGGTACAATGTCATCTTTTTATCTGTAATTTTTCACTAACTAGTTATTCATTGTATAGCTTTTTTTTCTTTTTAATGTTTAATTGCCATCAGGGTTGTTGCTGGGGTTTGGTGTCTGCACTTTGAATCTACTGCTCCTAGTGGCCATTTTTCCTTTTTCCCTTCCTTCCTTTCTTTTTTCTATTTTATTTTACAAAACAGAAATTGAGAGGGAGAATGGAGATAGAAAGCTAGAGAGAAAGAGAGACACCAGCATACTTGTTTCAACACTCGTGAAGTGACTTTCCCTGAAGTTGGGAAGTAAGGGCACAAACCAAGGGCCTTGCACTTAAGTGATATGTGCACTTATTTGGGTGTGCCACTAACTGGCACCCCCATAACTTCTTTATCCAGTCATCTCCCCATGGGCATTGAGGGTGATTCCTTGCTTTAGTTTTGTGAATAATAATGCTGCTGTCATATACTGTGTTCCAATATCCTTTTAATTTAGTACTTTTACATCTTTTGGATTAATGCCAGTGAGTCATGTTTTCATTTATTATTTATTTATTTGCAGCACAGGTGCAGCACATGAATTATGCATGCACAAATCCCCTATCCCCAACCTGACCTTTTTCATTTTTTTTTTAATTCAGAGACACCAAATGAGAGGGAGGTGAGCGAGAGGGAAGAGAGGAGGGAGAAACCCCACAGCACTGCTCCACCATCTGTGGGCCTTACTCCTCAGTGTTAGGTTCTCATGTAGTTCCAGGGCTCTAGACTTCACACATGCTAAGGCATGGGCTGTACCTGATGAGCTATCTCCTCTGATGGACAGGTGTTACAAGCACTAGTCACAGGCTTTGGAAATCTCTTGTGCAAGTCTTCCATCACAGAAATGCTCCAGGAGAAAGCAGTGTTCCATCTGAATGAATGTAAGCACTACCGGCTTGAACTCAGGAAGGAATGCCTCTCGAAGAAGCCACTGGATCTCAAAGTAGAAGTCACAGAGATATGTGCTGCAGAGTGAAAGGGACTCCCGATGCCCCAGATCTTGACCTAGTGTGCCTTTCTTACTGTCCAGTGGCTTGGCTGGGAGTGCAAGGTTTGCTTGGTTGTCTCCCTCTGAGCCAGCTTTCTGCTGTGAATTGTTTTCCCAAATGCAAACCACATTTGGTCCAGCGGGAAGCAGTCTTATCATTAAAACACTGAGTTTGGCGGAGCCAGAAGACAATGGCTGAAAAGCCAGTCCCAATCTGCCAGGAAAGAGCCCTAAGTTGCTCTGGCCTCTCTACCCTACTCACCCCAGTCTCACCCTCCAGCACAGACAATGGAGCCTCATGGCACAGTGCCCAGAAACACTGCTCAGAGCTGCTGGAGGATGAGCAAGGCTGATTCCAGAGGCTGGTGTCTTGAGGCATCAGGGGACTGGCACAGAATAGATGCCAGGTCAGTAGGAGGAGACTCCAGGAGCACCTTCCCTCTTGAGGACCACAGACTCAAGCCTGGTTGTTTTTAGTGGCATGGTCATAGGAGATACTTTGCTTTGTTTTGGAGAATTGCTTTCATTCCAAGACTCTGCACAGGACAGCCCCATGCTTTGTCAGCTGAGGGATTCTTTATTCTAGGAGTGTCTGACGCAGGGTGGAGAGGACCAATCCCTATAGAGACAGACAGAGAGAAGAAGGGACATTATCAGATATCTTCATACAAATTGCCAGGCTAGAAAGTGAGTCCCTTCTCACTCCAGGTAACACAGGGCAGGTGGAGTTGGGTGGGAGAAGGGCTAGAGACCAGAGAAAGGCTCCAGGATAGATTCCTGCCGGTGGTGGGAGAAAGACCCCTTATGTCCAAACCACCCAGAACATTCTCAGTCAGGTGACAGGTCATCTGTCTCTGCCATATCACCAAGCAGCTTGGAGTTGGACACAGGGACATGCCATCCTCCCTTCAACATCTCACGAGGCTTTGAAAACTGGGACCCTTGCCTTTTACAAAAGAGGCTGCCTATGCTCTACCTAGCAGTGTGTCGCTCTGTCTAGGTGAGAATTCTTGTTCAGGCAATGGAAAATCCAGGTTGCTTGGTCTCTGGCATGTATGCAGTTCTATGCTTTTGGAATGTCCCCAGATGGATGCAGGTTATGCTTTTGTTCTTGATCTCAGTGTCTGTTTTCTTTGCCTTCTGATAAAATCACTTATTTATTTATCTATTTTCTGTGGCAGGCTTTGGTTTGTGGTGAAGTAACACACTGAATCTTACAGTTTTGTATTTATGGAAGAACAGACAGACTCTGGTAATCTGCCAAGCAGACAACTTTCTTACTGTCCTCCAGGGAACAGTGTGATACTCGGTCATCATGTAAAAGTCACTCAAATGGGAGTTTCCCCCCTTTTTTTGGTGGGGAGAGGGGAGAAGGGGGCGTGTCTTATCTGTACAGAGATCTTTCCTGGAGATCTTAATGAGGCAGAAATGTTGAGATACTCTGAATGGGTATAACAACCAAGGCCAGTATCTTCCAAGACAGGGATTATCCTTTTTCTTCCAAAGTTCTTGTTGCTTTTTTAAAAAATTATGCTTATTCTTTTAATTGTATTTTCCCATTTATCTGATACAACAGAGAGAATCAATAGGAAAGGGGGAGGTGGGGGAGATAGAGAGTGAGAGAGCTAGAGACACCTGCAGCACTCCTTCACCACTCTTGGAGCTTCCCCCTTTGCAGGTGGTGATCAAAGGCTTGAACCTGGGTCCTTGAGCATGGTAACAGGTGCATTCAACCAGGTGCACCACCACATGGCCCCAGTCTTGTTGCTTATATTGTGAGTTTTCTGTGCGCAAGAATTGGCCAGTGTATGTAAGCACTTGTGCTGAGTTAAGCCACTCTGAAACAACTTGGGAGCTTAAGATGGGCACATAGGTCCAGTAAAAAAGCCACCGCCTCTTCCATTAAGGGAGTGAGAGAATACCAATAGACTGTGTGGGACCCACAGACCTACCTGCTTCTATGGCAGACTCTCTTAGTGTTTAATCCTGGCTTCCCAGGTTAGTTACCCTACCTGTGTGTCCTTCAGGCAGGTTACTTAATCTCTCTGAGCCTCCATTTCCTCGTTTGTAAATGGAAATGGACAACAGTGAAGATGACATCAGATAATGGTGATAAAGTCTTTAGCTTGCCACTTGGCATGGGGTAGGCACCAATCCCAGGAGAACTGTCTCTTACAGGATGCTAAGCATATAAAGACCATTTTCCTCCAGAGCTTTCTGTATGAAGCTATTGAGCTCTCTTTGATCTTATATTATTATTGTTATTATTATTATTTATTGGATAGAGATAGAGAGAAATTGAGAGGGGAGGGGATATAGAGAGGGAGACAGAGAGACAACTGCACCCCTGCTAAATCACTAGTGAAGCTTTCCCCCTGCATGTGGGTACCCCACCCCCATCCCCGCCACTGAGCTCTCTCCACCTTTTTGATTTATGGTCAATGGAAGCGAAATTCCTTCTTTCCCAGAGTACTGGTTAATGGTCTAACCTTGCATTATCACTGTATCATCAACTTCCAGATTATTAAATTAGTTACAAGAAAACACAGACCCCCCCCCCCCAGTTACTCCTAGACTCAAGGATGGAGCCTACAAATCGAGTTTAGCGGGTTGCCCACCTTTAGACCCTGGCTGGAGGCAGGGGCAGCCCACTCTCCTGGTCTTGAAAACCACAGCAGGCTCTAGTAATTGAGTTACCGCCTGGGATTCAGGAGGGCTAATCCATCTATATCATTTCTTCGCCTGGTTTAATGCCATTAATGTAACTGAATTAAGAAGCGGCTCGGGTTGGGTGGGACGAGGGGGTGAAAAGGGCTTTTCTGCCTGGGAGTCAGAGGGGGTCATCTCCCCTGCCAGGCTGGAGCCCAAGGTCTGCTTACTAGATGGCTCTGTGGACTAAGTCTTGCTAGGGACACCTGTGTTCCCCTAACAGAATGCTGGGCTTTTGGGGATAGAGGATAGGGGGAGGAACCACGCTCCCAAGAAGGAGAAAGGGTTTCCCAGAACGCCCCAGAGTTGATTCCTGGCTTATCTTCTCCCCCTTCTATTTCCTTGGCGCCCCCTCTCCTTCCCAGTCCGCCCCCTTTTGGTGTTAATTTGGACTTCTGTGATTAGAGCGAGCCCCGGGCGATAGAAAGATCCAGCCTTGTGTTCCTCTCTTGTACCTGAGGCTTTCAGACCCACCGCACGGCTCCCCCCCGCCCCCCCCCCCCCCGTGGTGGAGACTCTTTGCCAACCAGAGCCACCGGCTGGAGGAGGAGGGGCCTGCGCTTGGGGGTGGGAGGTGACGGTGGGAGGTGGCAGCTGTCACGGTCAGTTTCACTCTGCCCCTGTGGCACCCACATCCCAGCTCGCCTTCCTCGGGAGCCCAAGCGATCTCAACTTGGCCAGCTGACCGGAGGCGAGGAGTCGCCAACTCCAGGGCTGAGATCCCGCCTGTGGGAGCAGCTGGGCAAGAGGGACCCCAAAGCCCCAAAGTGTAGGTGGTGATCCGCTCCGGTCCTGGGCAGCGGTGCGGGGTAGGCGGGCACTGGGAGCAGGGCTGTGGGGTGTGTGTGTATGGGGGGAGGCAGAGGCACGGTGTCTCCGGGCTTCGATCTCAGTGGTGGACGGGTTGGAACCCGGAGGGGTTCGGGAACGCCCGGCCCACACGTTCCCCCGCTCTTGGGGTGCTCCTACACCCGGGGCTGCTGACGTAGGCGCGCCCCTGAGGAGCTCGGGTTTACAACCGCGGGCTGGTGGCTGGGTGGCGCCCCGCCCCCCACTCCACCCCCGGGTGCCCACACCTTGCGGGCTACAAGGGATGCGCTGCCTTATCGCCTGGCCACTCGCGGGGACCGGAGAGTTGTTGGGAGCGAGGGAGCGAGCGAGCTCCGAAGGGATGTGGGTGTAGAGACAGGAGCGAGAGCAGGTAAGGGTCGCCAGCCGCTCCCCTTTCGCACCCCTCCATTTGAGTCAATGACTAGGAAACCTACAAATCGGTGACTTGTGTGAGGCGGTGGCGACCCTCCCTCTGGGTTGCTCCTGGGTGGGTCCCCGGCGGGTAGCGGGCAGCGGGCCGCGCGGCTCTGCGGTGTAACAGGCTCACACGTTGCTCATCACATGTTCAAACATTTCCCTTTTGGGGAGGCTGGTTATTTTTAAGTGAATATTTTCGTCTTTGTTGTGGTGCGTGTGTGTGTGTGTGTGTGTGTGTGTGTGTGTGTGTGTGTGTGTGTTTGTGTGTGTTGGGGGGGCATCTCTCCCTCGGTCTTTTTTAATTTTTTAAAATTTTTTTTGTGGAGTTGGCGGCCCTCAATGGCTAGGGGAGAGGCGGGGGTTTGAAGCAGCCCGTCAGCGTGCGGGCCAGGCAACTCCCTGCAAGAGGCCCGTGCAGGGCCCAGGGAGGCGGGTGGCCCAACCCGGTGGAGTACCTGGGGGGGTGGCGATCGCGGGACGCCGGGGGTTAGCAACGCGCTGCTTTGTCTGCTCACTTCTGGGGTGAGGCGAGCAACACCTCCCGCGGCCGGCTGCTCCGGCTGGCGGCAGCGGCTCAGGCTCTGGCTCCTCCTTCACCCCTCTCCTTGCCTTCTCTCTCTCTCTCTCTCTCTCTCTCTCTCTCTCTCTCTCTCTCTCTGTCTCTCAGGCGGCGCGGCAGCGGCAGCGGCAGCGGCAGCGGCGGGGAGCAGCGGATTGCGCCCTGAGCCACAGCCAGGGCAGCTGGCAATCGCGACTTGCCGCCCGAGTCACTCTCCCAAGTCCGGGCAGCTCGGCGAGGACTTCCGTCTCCTGCGCGGACCTTGGCAAGCAAGCTGGGATCTATGAGTGGAAAGGTGACCAAGCCCAAAGAGGAGAAAGATGCTTCTAAGGGTAAGCCCGCCTGCCCGCCCCGCAGCTCTCTCCCCTGCCCTAGCTCCCTTGCTCGCCCCCTTGGTGTGCGCGCAGCCCTCGGTTGCCTCAGAGAGCCTAGGCTGGCCTTGACCTCTGCGACCCCGGGCGAGAAAGGGGGAAGGGTCGCTGGGGTGTGTGTATATGTGGAGTGGGGGTGGGCGAGGGTCTAGCTTAGCACCACTTCCCCTCTGTCCTCCTGGAATTGTCGCCCCGCAAGTGCCTCCAGCCGGCTCCACTCCCCCTAGCTCTGGACGCACGGTGGTGGCGCTGCGGACAGATGGAGCTGCTGCAGCCCGGAGCGCCCCAGCCGCCTGTCCCTGCGAGTGTGTCTCTGTGTGTGCGCGAGTGTGTGTATGTGCCTGTGTGTGTGTGTGTGTGCGTGTGCATCTGGGTGTGCAGCGCCGGTGCAATCTAGTGACATACTCAGTGATCTGCCCCACTCGCCCAAGCCAGGCTCCCCGCCCCCAATGCAAACAAAGAGCCTGGCCAAGACGCCAAACGCCTCCCCCTCGTTCCTGCCCCCCCAATCCGACCTCTCCCCACCTCTCTCCCAGATGGCTAGGAGCTCCCAATCTCGGACACAGTCGCGTGCAAAAGTGAGCAATACGGGTGCCCCGGGCGCCGCCCGCTCTGTTCCTCGCCAGCGCAGCGTCTCCAAGCCCCAGAGAACAAAGGCGGCTGTCCCCTTGCCACTAGTGCTCAGTGGCAGGATGCCTCGGCCTGGGTAGGGGGGGTGAGTCCCCTCCCACACCTCGCTGGGGTGCAGCCACCTGGCCTGGGCCACACGGCCCTGGGTGTCTAGAGTATGCGGGTAGCCTCCCACCCTTAGGGGTGTGTAGAAGAGCCCAGAAGCAGGACTGGAGTAAAGTCAGAGGAAGGGGTGTTGTCTCCCCTTACACCCCCCCCCCCAACCCAACCCCTCCACCGCCAGCACTAACCCATGGCTGGCTTAGCGCCAGAATGCAAACTGGAGATCTAGATGCTGGGAGAGAGCGCGCGCGCGCCCGCGCGCGCGTGTGTGTGTGTGTGTGTGTGTGTGTGTGTGTGTGTGTGTGTGTGGTGGAGCAGTGGGGGGACAGCAGGTGCAAGTGTTTGGTATGGCCACATAGCGGCCGCGGGGGGAGGGGGGCACTCACCCCAAACTGCAGGGATCCATGCTGTGTCTTCACTGCAGAAGTAGGACTGCAGTCAAGGGGGAGGGATCCCCAGCTTTAGTTCTGGTGGGAGGGAGCAGTGCTCAAAGAGCTTTTGGGGGTCCCTTTTCCCTCCTAATCATTACCCCCTTCCTTTTGCCCATCTCCTAGCCTCAGCCCTTCTCTCCTAGTGATGCTAGACCAAAGCCAGTCCTCCCCTGCAGAAAGTTGTGGAAGTCTTCAGCTCAGGGCCTTCTTCTCCTTGTTTCTCAACAGATAGGGGAAGCATTGAGTAAAGACTCTGGAAGTTGGAGTGAGGAAGACTGGCTCTGTTGTTCAATGAGCCAGTGTTGTCACTGCCATCCCTAGTTCAAGACTTTGGATCCTCTGGCTGTTTGAGGCACACAGATTAATTTCCAAACACCCTTTGGGAAGTGGAACTCTTGGATACATATTCCCAGAGCATCTCTCATTTTCCTGTGTCTTTAACAGATTAACATGGCATAAGGTTAATGACTTCAGAGTCATTGTTAAAAGGATTGATTTCCACACAGCTCCCCCCCACACACACACACATACACACACAGACACTGTGGTCACAGAAAAGTAAATGCTACTGGGTGCTTTAACACCAAGTTGGTCAGGCGATTTTCCCCCTCTGGAATCTGGGAGCTATATAGTTTTTTTGTTTGTTTGGTTTTTGTTTTTGTTTTAGCTTTGATTCCTGATTGCCATCAGGTGGTGACCTAAAGTGGTCTTGTCAGAGGTCCCTGAAACTGTTCCCAGAAAACAGGGGTGGCTCTTTTTTTTTGGGGGGGGGGGATTTCACTTGTGACTCTCCAAAATGGTTGAACAAGTGTGGCAACATCAGGACAAGTTTCTGGAAACTCCACCAGGAGAACTTTTTACTAGGTGTAATGTCATAACATTTTCTTATGTTGACTCATTTACTGCATTTGAGACCAAGTGCCTCTCTGTTGGAATTGTGTAATTAGCAACTAGAATTATGGTTGTAATTAGAATACATTAAAGTCATTTTATAAGGCAACTTTCAAGTTGGGAGTTTATGCTCTGAGTGGGTAGGAGTCATAAAGCTGCTGAGAGGGCCAAGTCCAGTTTCTTCCTTCCTTCCTTTTTTTTTTTTTTTTTTTTTGTTGAGATTTAGAGCATTTTCAAAATAGTGACTGCTTACCAGCTGTGAATATTTTCCTTTCAAGTACATTGACTTGGAATTTGTGGCTGAATTTGAGAAACAAAATCCACCAGAACCAGGTCTGTTTTTTTTTTTTTTTCCACCAAGGAGAGTTTATGAACTATATTCACCAAGAGCTGTGATTATTGATAAATGTATTCTTTTAAGGGAGAGGATCCATGAGCACATTTTATACCAGAGCAAGGTACAGGTTTGAAGATCTACTAAATCCAGGGCCAGGTGGTGGTGTACCATGTTAAGAGTACATAGTATGAAGCTCAAGGATACGGGTTCAAAGTACCCTGCTCCCCACCTGCATGGGGATGCTTCCCAAGCAGTGAAGCAGGCTTTTGGGTGTCTTTCTCTCTCCTCTTTCATCCTCTCCTCTTCCAGTTTCTATCTGCCCTATCCAATAAAACGGAGAAAATGACTGCTAGGAGCAAGTGGATTCATAGTGCGGCACCAAGCCCCAACAATAATTCTGAAGGCAAAAGAGAAAAAAAAATCTACTAGATCCTTTGGATATGCGCATATTTATTTTCTAACGAAAATGACAAGTGGTTCCATGAAGTCAAGTCATTTAATAACAGTGTGAGTGGATCTCATGGTATGGTTTCAGAGCCTCCAGAGTGTTATAATTCAGCCTCTCACCTCACCACTTAGGGCTCATGCATACAGCCTGCCATAGCTATGTAGATGATCCTAGAATATGGTGATGTCTCTTGAGAATTTTTTAGGCACAGGTAGTAGTTGATCAGTAAACTGCTTTCCTGTGGAATGAGATACACTTTTTCTTCAACCTAGCAAGGCTAAGCTGAGTGACGGACAATTTTTTTTCCCTAATCTTTTCAATAGCCAGACAAGACAGGCTGTCCTCTTTTGAAGAGGGATCTTGCTTCTGTTTCAAACTTACTGAAATGGCCTCTTGGGCCACAAATCATCTTCTGTGTATTTATTCAGGCTTTGCAGAGACTTCCCAACTGGCAGATGTGTTAATAGTTTGGGACACTCAGCTCAGAATCAGAGGGGAGACCAGTTTCCATTTTGGGAAGGAAGAAAACCTAGCATCTGTGTGCTCAAGGTTGGTTCACACTTTTACCTTGTCAGAGAACATCCTTCTAAGCCTTCTCTGGTGGAAAAGGACTCCATGAAGGCGAGGTCTCCTTCTGGGGGAAGAACTGTGTTCTCTTGACATTCATACAACATGTAGCCGGGAGCATGGAAGATAGCATAATGGTTATGCAAAGAATCATGCTTGAGGCTCTGAGGTCCCAGGTTCAAATCCCTCACCACTATATGCCAGAGCTGAGCAGTTCTCTGGTAAAAGAGAACAAAAACAACCTTCAAACACAACAAAACAAGACATGTAGCCAACTGCAGAGCAAACCTAAAACATTTCAGGATTTGAATGAAAAGGTGTCAGTTCTCTCTTTTGAAACTGATTTGGTTTTCATATTTGAAAAGTAAACTATGTTTGGAGGTGTGTGTGTGTGTGTGTGTGTGTGTGTGTGTGTGTGTGTGTTTCCAACAACTCCAGAGAGCTCTCACATCCAAGGCAAGTTTCAAGACCATTTGGGCTGTGGGTTGTTTCTGTGTAATCATGCTAGTGTCATGGGCCACTCTGACCTCTGTACTAAAGAGGCCAATCCCAGGTGTTGCTCTTGAAGCTGGCCCCTTGCTCAGTTGTCACTGTCATAAACTCCTATGCCCACATGCACCTGCGGCCCTTCCGACACTCTCTGACTCATACCTAAGAAAGAATGCACATTGTGGACTGTGGTGTGGTAGCCACTGTCGCCAGTCTAGGCTGATAAGACTACCCCATGCCATTCCTAAAAAAGGGATCATCTTGGTCTTGGCAGTTTATGGCCACCAGGTTCTGTCCATCCTGTGTCTTTCTCAGGTCTGCGTCAGGTCGAACAGGTGTTAAGCAGCCTTCTCTCCACAGCGCCCCCCCCCCCACTAACCTGTCATTAAAATATTAAAAACTACCAAAAGTTAGCAGTTACTCACATAGTGACTTGTTTGCTTCACCTTGTGAAGAGGTCACCAGAAGCTGTGGTTTTGTGGTTGTACCATAAGCTCTGTGTTCATTTCTCCTGTGTGTTTTCATCTGTCATATCCTGGGTGAGGGTTTGGCCAGGGAGATCACTGGTGACTAATGCCAGCCTGTTCTTAGGGTTTGATGTCCCTGATATTTATTTAATTTGATTTATTACTGGACAGAGACAGAAATTGAGAAGGGAGTGGTAGATAGGGAAAGAGACAGAGATACCTGCAGCCCTGTGTCACCACTCCTGAAGCTTTCTCCCTGCAGGTGGGGACCAGGCGCTTGAACCCAGGGGTCCTTGCACAGGATAATGTATGCACTTAATCAGGTGCACCACTGCCTGTCCCCTCCCTGAATCTTCATCAGGCCTTGTTTGAGTGATGTGTGGCTTTAAGGAGACTGATACTAGGATATTACTTGGGCAGTTGTTTGCCTAATGGTAGAATAGTTCCACAAACACCCCTGAGTCAGGTATCTTAACTTTTTTTTTTTAATTTATTTTTGAGAGTGTGAAAGAGATACCAGAGAGTACTGTTCTTCTCTGGCATATGGTGGTGCTAGGAGTTGAACTTGGCACCTTTGGGGCCTCAGTTGTGCAAGGCTTTTGAGGTGAGCGCAGGTTGGGGTGTACTGTGCCTTCCTTACTTAGTACTGCTTCCTCTCTCTTCACAGCACAGTTCAGAGAGTCAGCATGAATCTTTGAGCTGGAACACCTGGCAAAAGAGGAGTGGGGGTGGCTGTTTTTTGGGGGGAGGGGGATGCTGAGTTAGAAACACAAAGTGAATTGTGGGAAAGGGAGTTGTGATCCACACCAAAGACAGGGAAGTGTCTGGCCTGGAAAAAGAGGGAGAAGGAAGGGGAGGGAATCAGATTCAGGGTCTGGGTGGTGAGCTGGAGGGCTGATTGGGAGATGGAATTGTTAAAAAAAAAAAAAGTCCAGGTCTCTTTGCAGCTTTGCTGTTTTCTGTTCAAATCAATTCCCCATTCTGAGAATTAACAGTCAACACAGAATCACTGGGATGTGTTGGAGCTCCTCAGATATACCCAATAAAAAGGCTTTGTTGCTGTCTGCTTCATTATGGCTTATATTTTTGGAGTTTAGACAACTGAACGGGAAAAAAATATCATTGTCAAGATTAAACAAGTCAAGGAAAAAAAAAGAAGAAAATCCTGAATGAAAGTGTGGTAATTGGAGGGGAATCCTACATAACTTTTACTTCTTTAGGTTTAAAATGATCTTTGAAATGTAAAGACTAAACTCATCAATTAGGATAGGAGAGATGCTCCATTTCTTCATAGGGCATAGCCTGTAATCACGGTTAACGTCTCCCTATCCAGGGGAACTTTCACCCCCTGGATTTCCCAGCCCAGGCTGAGGAGTGTATTTCAAGTTTACCATTTCGTGCAATATGGTTCTTCTTCTTCCTCACCAACTCAAACTTTAGCTCATCCATATGTGGTAGATTAGTTCCACAAACACACTAGAGTCATCATATTTCTGACATTTTTTAAATTTTACTTTTAAGATTTATTTTTGAGAAGGTGAAAGAGAGAGAACAGAGAGTACTACTCTACTATAGTGTATGGTGGTGCTGGGAATTGAACCTGGCCTGTCTGGGGCCTCAGCTATGCAAGTCTAGTATGCAACCACTGTGTTATCCTCCCCAGATTGACCTGTTTTTCAATGTGGTATTTAATTATTTGGGTGAAAGTTATAACTTGATGAACTATTTCTTAGGGGTATGCACTTCTGGGTAAATGCACCAATTTTGCAAAGAAAATGGACTCTTTTTCCAGAAAAATCACGAAATGACCAATGTGAAGGGAAGAGGAGGAGAGAGACTTGCTACATGGAGTTTTTCCTTTGACCGCATACACGTGGATCTCCAAGAAAAGTGTCAGTCATTGTAGATAACAAAGGAATGGGTAGTATGTAAACAAGTAGTGGACCACACATGCTCACCTAGCAAAATCAAGAGTCTACAGTGCTACCCAGCATGCAGTTGGCTTTATTACAGTGGAATAGAGATCCTGTCCCTTTACCAAGAGGATGAATATCTGGCATACTGAGGGCCTCCTAAAACCTGTGGATGAAAAAAAAATATCAGAAAAAAAAAGGGAAGCTATTCCCAAAGTACCCATTTTAGAAGTTCCAAAGTACCTATCTTTGGCGATAACTTTCTTATTTCCGATCATTTTCCCTTCACAGATGGGTGCCTAAGAAAGTTGAGGTGTCTATACACAATGGAATACTACTCAGCTGTTAATCGTGAAGTTATCTTTGTTTCATCTTGGATAAAGCTTAAAGGAATCATGTTAATGAGACAGCCAAAAAGAAAAGAATGAATACCAGATTATCTCATAGGTAGAATTTAGGAAATAAGGGTAGAAAGGGAAAACACAAAGTAAAATTTAGTCTGGCCTGGATGTATTGCACCATAGCAAAGGACTCTGGGTAAGGAGGGAGGGGGCATCACTTCATGTCAGAGTTGAGTTAGGGTACTGGTCTCTATCACTTTTTTTTAAAAAGAAATATTTTCATTTATTTATTTATTTACTTATTATTGGATAGAGACACAGAAATTGTGAAGAGAGTGGGAGATAGAGAGAGGTGGCACAGTGGACAAAGCACTGGATTCTCAACCATGAGGTCCTGAGTTCAATCCCTGGCAGCACATGTACCAGAGTGATGTCTGGTTCTTTCTCTCTCTGCCTATCTTTCTCATATATCAACAAATTCTTTTAAAGAGAGAGACATAGAGACATGCAGCATCCCGGCTTCTCTAGCTTTTATTTATTATTGGATAGAGACAGGTAAAATAGAGAGGGAGAGAGAGACCTGCAGCCCTGTGTCACCACTCATGAAGCTTTCCCTGCATATGGGGACTAGAGTCCTTGTGCACTGTAATGTGTGGACTTAACCAAGTGTGCCACTGCCTGGGTCCTCTGGTCTCTATCTCTTGGGAATAGATAAATCTTCAGGTTGGCACGAAACTTATAACAATCCAGCTTCAGAACCTGTGCTCATAACAATAACATATATGCACGGACATGCATATCTATGCGTATGTATCTGTACTATGCACACCTATGGTTGTGAAATTGAATACAGTAACCATCTGACCACCACTGTACCTGGCAGGTCTGGCATGGGATGACCATTCGTTTTGTTCTGTGAAACAGCATTTTCAACTGAACATGGGGTCGTATATTAATGTAACAGTTCTTTCCGATTAGATAATGTCTTGCTTCTTCTGATACAGTGGAAATGTACATGACTTCTCTACTAAAGACCTGACCTGGTGATAAACAGTAAGCCTGAATGACAATGACTGCATACCAGTTCTCATGCCCCACTCTCACCTTTGCCCTTTGCATGATTCTGTAGCACTGATTTCCAATGGAAATATTACTGTCACACTCTAAGAAAGCACTGAGGCTGTAGTTTTCCTTTCTAATTCTTTAGCTTTTCTTCCTTCCTTCTTTCCTTCCTTCCTTCCTTCCTTCCTTCCTTCCTCCCTCCTTCCCTCCCTTTCTTCCTTCCTTCCTTCCTCCCTCCCTCCCTCCCTCCCTTTCTTCCTTCCTTCCTTCCTCCCTCCCTCCCTCCCTTCCTTCCTTCCTTCCTTCCTTCCTTCCTTCCTCCCTCCCTCCCTCCCTTTCTTCCTTCCTTCCTTCCTCCCTCCCTCCCTTCCTTCCTTCCTCCCTCCCTCCCTCCCTTTCTTTCTTTCTTTCTTTCTTTCTTTCTTTCTTTCTTTCTCTCTTTCTTCCTTTCTTTCTTTCTTTCTTTCTTTCTTTCTTTCTTTCTTTCTTTCTTTCTCATTCTTGTAGAGAAAAGGAGGAAGGTAACAGAGAGAGAGAGACAGAGAGAGAGAGGGAGAGAGAGAGAGAGAGACCCCATAGCACTGCTCCACCATCCATAGAGCTCCTCCAGGTGTTGCCCATGTAACTTTCATGTGGTGCCAGGGCTGGGACTCAGGAACTCATATGGTCAAAGGTGTGCTCTACACACTGGAGATCAAAGATCTTTGTTGGTGCTTTTTTTAAGTCTGGCAAGCACCATTAACCTTTATGGCTATAAGGATCGGGTTGATGTTCCAGGAAGCCCTGTAGGACTAGACTGAGTTTATTGACTTGATTTTGCCTGCGTTTACCTTTTACAAATACTTTAGATCTGACTGGGATAGTCACTCTTGATGGAAAGGTATTGTTTTGTGGACATGCCTGTCCTTTTTTGGCCTTTTCGTTGGGGTCTAAGAAGAAAGGGAGAAAAATACCCTGGTGCAATGCAGACCTGATTAGAGTCCTAATTAGAAAAAAGAAAAAGAAAAAGGGCCAGGTGGTGACACACCTGGTTGAGCATACAGGTTACAGTGTGCAAGGAGCCAGGTTTGAGTCCCTGGTCCCCACCTGCAGGGAGAAAGCTTCACAAGTGGTAAAGCAGTGCTGCAAGTGTCTCTCTGTCGCTCTCCTTGTCTATCACCCCCTTCCCTCTCAATTTCTGGTTGTGTCTATCCAATAAATAAATACAGATTTAAAAAAAAAAGAAAAAAGAAACTCAACTTCTTTTTGTTGTTGTTGTTGTCCTTGTTGAGACTTTACCACTTCTGGCCAAATTTTTTTTTCGGATGGACAGATGGATAGATCGATCAATCGATAGATAGATGGAGAACTCCTAGTTGTGGGTCTGGGGTCTTGAATCTAGACCTCGTGTGTGGTCTGTGAAGCAGGTGCCCTTTCAGGTGAGCTAGCTCCTGCCCTCAATTTCCTGTTTTTATAGTTTAAATCTATACATACTAACACAAATCTTTTTAATATTTATTATTATATACTAACTTTATGTTATTAGTGATTTAATAATGATTGACAAGATTGTGGTAAAGGGGAGTACAATTCCATACATTTCCTGCCACCAGCATACCATATCCCCTCCCCTCCATTTGCAGTTTCCCTATTCTTTTTTTTTTTCCCCAATCATAATTAACTTTATTTTACAAGTTTATCTTTGGTTCAAACCCAGCTATGTATCCAGTGTAGTCTCCCCCACCAGTTCTTTTTTTTCTGTTATTAGGGGGATTAATGTTTTACATTTGACAGTAAATGCAATAGTTTGTACATGCGTAACATCCCTTATTCTTTAACCCTTTGGGAGTATGGACTAAAGATCTCTATGGGGTACAGAAGGTGGAAGGTCTGGCTTCTGTAATTGCTTCTGCACTGGACATGGGTGTCTATAGATCTATACATAACCCTAGCCTGTTTCTATCTTTCCCAAGTGGGGTAGGGCTCTGGGGAGGTGTATTTTACAGATGTTTATTTTAGTGAACTTTTGCAAACATTTTCACTTCTTATTGGGACCAAGGATGAGATATAGATGAATATCTTGGTCACCCTGAATGCTTTCTTTCTTGTCACTTCCTCTTCAAAGACAGCTACTGTTGTGATTTCCAGAATCATCTATTAATTTTGCTTGTTACTAGATTCAATGAAGATGGAACCAGGCAGCATATGTAGTGGATTTTTTGTTTTTAGCACCACTTCCTTTCTTGGCTGAAATCCTTTCTTCCTGTTTTATCCTGTGGTTTCTTGGAGGACCCCAATCCTGCCCCACCCTAGGGCAGGCAACCAACTAGTGTTTGTACTTGGCACGCCTATAATAGTTTTTTTTCAATGCTCTTTGCAAGGTAGAGAATTCTTATAAGTCAGGGAATACTATATTCCCCTCTCTCTCTCTCTCTCTTACCTCAGGGTTATTACTGGGGCTCAGTGCTTGCACTATGAATCCACTACTCCTGGAGGCCATTTTTCCCTTGTTGCCCTTGTTGTTATTATTATTGTTGTCATTATTGGATAGGACAGAGAGAAATTGAGAGAGGAGGAGAGACAGAGAGGGGGAGAGAAAGACAGACACCTGCAGACCTGCTTCACCGCCTGTGAAGCAACCCCCCTGCAGATGGGGAGCCAGGGGCTCGAACCGGGATCCTAAGGCTGGTCCTTGCACTTTGTGCCCTATGCTCTTAACCTGCTGTGCTACCCCCTGCTCCCTATTTCTCCTTAATATCAACCTTTGCTTCCTTTCTAAATTAGTTAACTCTTACTATCTCTTTTTAAATTTTAATTTATTTATTAGATAGAGACAGAGACATTGAAAAAGGAGGGGGAGATACAGAGGGAAATAGAGACACCTGCAGCCCTGCTTCACCACTCATTAAGTTTTCCCCCTGAAGTTGGTGACCAGGGGCTTGGACCCCGGTCCTTGCACACTGTAATAAGAACCCAGGTGTGCTACAGCCTGACCCTGTGAACTCTTACTATCTCCTGAGCATGTTTTTTTTTTTTTTTTTGCCTCCAGGGTATTGCTGAGGCTCCGAATCCAGTGCTCCTGGAGACTATATATTTTTCCCCTTTTTGTTGCCATTGTTTTATCGTTGTCGTGGTTATTATTATCATTGCTATTGATGTGATTGTTGTTGGATAGGACAGAGAAATCGAGAGAGATGGGGAAGACAGAGGGGAGAGACCTGAAGACCTGCTTCACTGCTCATGAAGCGACCACCCTACAGGTGTGGAGCTGGGGGCTTGAACCGGAATCCTCACACCCCTTACACCATGTGTGCTTAACCCGCTGCTCTAAAGCCTGACCCCCCCAGGCATGCTTTTGAGTTTCCATGGAACTCACTGAATTCATGTGACACATAAGTGTCACTTGTGGCTGCGGAACGCAGAAAAAGGAGGTTTGGAGCAGAAAGGGAACTCAATCCTTTATTTGCGCTGACACCTCAGAGTTGGACCAAGTTCCCCAAAGTAAGGGAGCAAGAAAGAACAGGACAAAGGACACAGGTCCCCTCTAACCTCAGCTGGTAAAGTTCTAAAGTGGAGGCTACATTGAAAAATCCCAAGAGAGACAGCCATGTTTCTGGAAGATGGACATTTATTGAGAGAAGCAGGAAGAGAAAAGAGGGAAATACAAACTTTAGAGACATGCAGACCAGAGAGAGGAGACTTACTGATTCCCTATCTTCAGAGGATATGTCTTGACCCTGAGGGTATTCACTTCAGCCTTTGTCTTTAGGGGCTGGTATCTACATTCGTTTGCATTTTATGCCCTTAGCAGTTAGGTAGAGGTAGACACTGGGGCCTGATGCAGTCATCTTGACATTTCTCTCCCTGGCTACCTGCAGGGTGCAGGGGGAGGGGTTGCTATTGTCCTTCTTAGAGAGGAGTCTTTCCCTAAGCAAACCCTTAACAAGACATTGGATTCAAAAGCTGGCAAGATCAAAGCACCTGCCAAATAATGGCCCCAGGCGCTCCCCCCACCTCTTTGGTCCAGAACTGTTCCTGGGAGTTTGTTTCACCTGTGTTCTGAGGATTGTACTTCCTCTTAATTCACTGCTGGGTAAAACAGACAAAAATGTTTATTTTGTTCCCCATTACAATTTGTACATAGCATATGCTTTCAGTCTGTCTCTCCTCAGCATCATATGTTTCGTTTTCCTGCTCTGCTGTTCTCTCTCAATCCTGCTCTCCCTCCTTCCCTCTCTTCTTTCTCCCCCTTCTTTTTCTTGTCAACAGATGTCAGTGATTTTCATTAACTGAATGGGGTTCCTTAGGGTATGCAGGGCTCTTTGGAGTATTCTATTTCTGGATTCCCCCCACCCCCCCCCCCTTGATAGCTGTAATAACTTCAGTGGAAAGAAAACCTCCACCCCTTTAAAGTGTGTCTCCCTAGAAGAATGTTTTCACTATTTATTATATAACTCCTTTAGAATGAGAGAGAAAAAAACAAGAAACAAACCTCCTGAGCTTTATTTTTTTAATACTATGTATGCTGCCTTCAGTTAGATAATATTTCCCAAAATATATCTTGTTAGCAGAGACATGTCTGGACCGAGCATATTAATTATAGTTTCCCAAAGTTAGGAATCCTGTCTCATTCCTCGGTGCGGCAAAACCTGTGCTTCATAGCCATAGTTAAGAGGGAGGGTTCCACTGCATGGCTATAGGTAAGTGAAATAGCACACGGGAAGCTCAGCTCGAAAGGAAAAAAGGAAAAGAAAGAAAAGAGAAGAAAAGAAAAGAGAAAACCTCCACATGATCTAGGTAGCTTCTCTCCTGTTCTGAAACTGGGGCTGCGGGAGGAGTTTGTAAACAGAGGGCCAGCCCTTAAAATATTTATTTTGCGGTTAAAAGCAGAAGTAAACAAGCCAAAGAAGGCAGGCCCGCGGTGGTGCTGGGATGCGTCTATAGATATTTTCAGAAGCTGCTTTCAGCCAGGACTTTGAAAAATCTTGAAAACTGACCTGCTTATTTTGCCTTTGATTCTGTGTGTGCGCCTGCCTGGAAAGGGTGGGGTGGGGGTGAGGTGAGGGTGGGGGTGGGGTCCCTCAACGTCCGGATTTCATCGAGCTCTCTGGGGTGTGCGCGGGCTGGTGGTAACTCTGGGGACTGTGCACCTTTGTGGAAGCGGACCTGGGACCTGGATGGCGGTGCCACCGGCTGGCTGGCTGCTCTCCCCGTCTTCCCCATCGCCAGGGACCTGGCATTTTCCCCCAACCTCCGTGTGCTCAGGAGCCTCGTGATGTGGTGGCTGCCTAAAAAAGCAACAGGGAAAAGTTGTGTCACCCAAGGTTGAAACTTAGGGAAGTGCTGCGGGGCTCCAGGCATGACGAAGCTCCTTGCTGGCAGGGACTCTCTGCTTGCCCCGGGGTCCTGGGGTCCAGCTGGGCCGTCCAGGGAGCGGATGGTGCCAAGCGCTGCTGGTGGGAGGCACCCTTAAGATGGTGGCAGCGGCCAGGAGGAGCCTCGGAGGCGTCCACTGTGTTCCTAAGCCTAACCCCCTGCTACTGGAAGTAGCCTAGGTCATCACTGACAGCAGCTTCCTAGCAGAGTCTTGAAGTCAGGGCTTGACCATCCTCAGACTGACTGCATCTTGAGTAGAAAAGGCTCAGTGCCTTTGGTTTTTGTTTTTAAATTTATTTGTGTGCTTTTTTGTTACACAGCTTGATTTCTGTTCAGATTGCAGAAGGCCTGTTGACAGAGGACAGGTTGGAGATTCATAAAAGCTGAGAGAAACAATTAGAATCTGAGGGTCCACTCCCTGGGGAACTGTAGAGATTTTTTTTCTTTGCCTGTTGCAGCAGACACCTTGACACAGGAGTCATGGTGGTTTTGTGTCGGTTGTAGGTATCACCCAGAGACTCTTCTCACCTGGATCCACCATCATTTAGAGTGTTAAAAATACATGCAGGTGTGAAGTGGTACATACATGCATGTATACATTGGTGAATATAAAATCAAATTTATGTGAACAGGATGCATATGTCAGAATGAGTACACAATATTAACTTTACTCTGTGTGTGTGTGTTTGTGTGTGTGTGTGTAGAATACAACTTTTAATTTCAGGATTTGGGTTATATTTTCTGCTAGCTGAAAAGGCAAGGAAGGCAAGGAAGCACTACAGCTTTTCTCAACTCCAGTTGGGGCAGAGGTGTATTTTATAAGCTAAAGAGGAGATATTTGCAAGACAGAGGTTCACATTCCAATCTATGAAACTGAATGCTTTTGATGACAACTAGGTCAGGTGATATTGAAATATCTCCTAAAAACTACACATTATCTTAGACACGAGCTCTTGAAGCAGAAGACTCTTCCTAGGTGAGAGGAAATACAAGAATGGAGACACTCACTCAACCCTGCTACTGTTTTGATGACTTCCTGACTCTTTTATTTGAGTGGGGAATGGAATTTAAATGTCTGAATGGGAGTTCTCTGTACAGATTTCCTAGATTAGTTGAAGATGTATAAAACCTGTGGCTATCCTCCTTCCTTATCTAATTTTCCTCTCACAGCTGTGCTTTGGATACATGCTGGAAGGATATACAACTCAAATCAGTCTCTGCTGTGATAGACCTTTAGCTTTGCTTCACTGCTTGTGAAGTGTTACCTGTAGGTGGGGACTGGGGGCTTGAACCAGAGTCCTTGTGCGGTGCACTCAGCTTGGTGCACCACTGCTCAGGCCCCAACTTACTGTTTGAAGATAAATTTTCTTTAGAGGCTTGGGAGGAGGCACAGTGGATAAAGCTTCGGACTCTGAATCATGAAGTTCTGAGTTTGACCGCTGGCATCACTTTATCCAGAGTGATATTCTAGTTCTCTCTTCCTGCTCTTTCTTCACATAAATAAATAAACTAATCCTTAAAAATTGAGAAAGATATATTTCATTTTATTTTTATTGTTTGAACTTGTAAAAAAATTGTATATTTATTTATTTATTGGATAGAAACCACCAAAAATCTAGAGGGTAAGGGGAGATAGAGAGAGACAGAGAGACACCTACAGCCCTGCTTCACCACTAGCAAAGCTTTCGTTCTACAGATGGGAAAACGGGCTCAAACCCAGGTCCGTGTGCACTGTGACATGTACGCTTAACCCGGTGCACCACCACCTGGCCCTGATATATTTTATTTATTACACGTGAGAATGAGCTTCACTTCTTCTTCTTCTAGCGTTTGCCCTTCTTCCGTAGCCAGTCAACAGCGTCAGGTTGAGCCTGATGTCTGCTTGTTTCTGGCTTTCAAAGTGACTGGGATCCATGTGGATTCAGTCAGCTTGGAAGGATCGTCAGTTTCCCCAATAAATGGGTACTCACAGGATGCACCACGAGAAGGTCGATCCAATGCATCCCATGAGTTTCACTGGAGATAGAGAAATATCACAGCACCACTTAGCACATACAATAGCTGCTGAAGATTTATTTACCAGGGTCCTCAAGACTGCAAGTCCTGTGCTCTACCAAGTAAGCCATTTCCCTGGCCTTTGGTTTTCACGTCGCATCTTTTGTTGTCTCTGTATTGAACACTTTAACAATGCTATTAATGATCTTCAAAAAGTGAGTGTAAGGAAAATATTGTCCACAGATTAGTTAGGCTCCAAGTGACTAATATTCCTTGATCTAGAATGTTCTAGCTATGATTTCTGTGTTTTATGATCCTTCTTGTCCATGCTTAGCCTACACCCTCCAGGAAAGCTCTCTTTCACCCTTACTGCTTTTTTGCTGCACTGGGCTGGCTTCTGGGTGACTCACCTGGTAGTGTCCATGGGATACTTTGGGTAAATTTCATGATAATCTTTTTACCTGCCTCTATTTTATCTCCTGTACTGGGTGGTAACCTCCATTATGCTTTTTATGAATTCGGTGCTCAGTAAGGGTATTACTTGGTGGCTGTGTTCAGCATCCTTATTGGATTTCTTTAAAAAAAATGTATTTATCCATTTATGATAGAAGAGTAGGGGAGAGAGAGAGAGACAGATATGGAGAAAAAATACTATCTTATGTGAGATGGTGGGGATATCAAACTCGGGACCCCAAGCTTGAGAGTCCAACATGACATCCAGTACTCTACCTCCCAGGCCGCTTAGGGTCCTCCTTTCCTTCCTTTCTCTCTCTCTCTCTCTCTCTATCTCTCTCTCTTTCTTTACTTTTTCTCTCTTTCTTTCTACAAAGTGGAAGGGAGAGAGTGAGGGAGAAAGACCACAACATCAAAGCTTCATTCAGTATAGTGAAGGCCAGGCTCAGCCCTGGGTTACGCACATGCCAAAGCAGCACACAATGCAGTGAGCTGTCTCAGCAGCCTCCTCAGGGTTTCTTTAGAAGCTCTGGTAGCTTTGAAAGTCAGTGTCAAACCAAAAGCCCTTTGAAGGGCAGCAGGGATCCACTCTGATCTAACACTGCTAGCTTAATTCGGTGCAGAATATCCACTTCATTATGTGCCATCTTTTATGAAAAGTGGTTACCCGGTTAAAAGCATGGGTTTGTGAGGCATGAGTTCATGTCTAAGGCCTTCTACCTGTCTCTTCATTGTGTGATCTTGGCCAAATAGCCTTTCTAAGCCTCTCCCAAATGGAGACGGTTGTATTTATCTAGTGTGCTTATTTCATGTTAAATATATATGCAGATATTATTTACTGGTGAAAGATATGAACATGGAGAGAGAGAGAGAAGAGGAGAGGAGAGGAGAGGAGAGGAGAGGAGAGGAGAGGAGAGTAGATATCTCCAGATCAGAGCCCTGTTTATGATGGTGCTAGGGAGTAAACCTGGGACTTCAGTGCCAAAGACATGAAAGGCTTTTGCAGAACCATTATGCTGTCTCCCTAGCCCTGGTGTGCTTATTTTAAAGATAGCATGAGAAAAAAATGCATGGGCCATGTCAGAGAATGTGCCAGCTGCAGTTTGGTCAATGGAAGGACGCAATCAGGATGGACTCAGTCATACTCCATTCATACTGAGTCCCTAGACCACCAGTGACCCTGAGCTTCCTTGGTGTTCAGCTTCACCTTCCACTTTCTCCTGCCGCCACCATGAGAAACTGATCCCAAATGTTGGAAATGACATTATTTATTGTGGTAGCTTTGGATTAGAGAATGAATGGGGCCACAGTACTGAAGTTGCCCTCAATGTGAGGGGGCCCAAGCCCAATCTTAAAGGGTTGTACACATGGCAAAGCAGCACACTATCCAAGTGAGCTGTTTTGCTGGCCCCAGACAGCATCTTTATCCTCAGTGGATAGACACTTAAGCCAAAGCCAGGTTTTCTGTTCTTGGCTATTGTGAGTAATGCTGTGGTAGAAGGGAGCTCACAGGAGTTCAGGTAGCCCTTTGAATCATTCTTTTTTGCGTGGAACCTACATTTTTATTCCAGCTCCTGAGCAGTTTTCCCAAGTGTGGTGGAAATTAAGACTCACTCATAGGATTTGTTTGAAAACAAACAAACTCAACTCACTCAGACTCTACTTCCCTACCCCAAACCTGCAGAATCAGAATTTTAGGAAGAGAGGCTAGTAATCCAAATTGTATTGATAAAGGATATTTTGGGTGTGTCTTATCGACAAATACTGTCTTAGAGGTCTAAAAAGACTCCTAGAAATTATATATAAAAGTGCATGTTTCTGCTACCCATGGCTTCAAGGGCTTGGTCTCTCTAGCACCAGCAAGGTGGGTGACTTAAAGCCTGAGGTACTTGCATTGAAGTTTCCTTTCCCTAGAGTTGTTGATATTTGGTGGTAGAAATTCTATTGATTTTACCCAAAGCCTCCATGTTTACAAAACATTTCTGGTTGATAACAGGTGCCCAGTAAGTGAGACTTCAGGCTCTTTTTTGTCACAACTCCCCCCCCCCCTAAGGCAGAAGTTTGAAGAGTGCCAGAGTTATAATGGCAGCCCGCAGGCCTTGAGATTATGCAAAATGCATATCTGTAACTCTGACCTCTGGCTACTTCCCTGAAGGGCTTGGGGTTTGTACACAGTAGTGACCTGAATATTTCTTGAGGCAGCAGAGAATTATACCTGACTAATGACATTCAGACAAAGACTATTGTAATCAAGGTTTGACACACTTGATGTCTCCCACACCTTGAAGGTAATTTGTGCTTTAACAGTTGCACCTGGATTGTTTTACCTAAAAGCATTTTTGATCTTCCTGTTTCTTGTGCTGTGATATGATTTTTATCAATAAATACTCTGCGAGTATTTATTGATAAAAACTCAGAGAGTTCTGATCAGGGACATACCTATTGTGTTTTATGTAAAAAAGCATCTGTGATCTTCCTGTTCTTTTCGATGTGTTTATCAATAAACACCCTGCCTTGAGTTCTAATCACTGATACACCTGACACTCCCATCTCCAGGTGTCTAGGTGCTGTCCCTCCAGACTCTTCAGATAAACTATGCAGTGACTGAAGTGATTTTTCTCTCAAGTCTGGGACATATCCGATCCCAGGGTCCTGGCCTCTGGCCAGAGTTCTCCTACCTACATAGAAGCCACATCCTTAGAATGAACATTTTATGCCCTGGGTCCTCAGGTTCCTTTCCGGTTCAATGGAATAACCTCCAAAGTCCTCCTGGGCCCTTGCAGTCCACCTGCTTCTGTTCTGTTTTGAAGCCTCCTGTTTCCCCACTTGCTCTGCTTTTCTGCTTATTGACCATCTGGCCTCCATTCTTGCTGCCTTCTCATTAGGGAAAAATGGGGAAGGAAGAGAATCTCAGAGCTTGTGCCTTTGCACACAGCACAGGGGAACTCAGAGATGCCATCCGGATTTGGTGAAACCACCAGCACTGACGTCAGTGGGCAAACATTGTGACCCGTCTGGTGGCTTGTGCCTTGGTTTGTTTGGATGGGTTGGTGAAAGGGCATGGGAGTGGGACTTCTAACACAAGCCTTTGCTAGTCCCTTGTGGGTGGGCATGGATTTTCTTTATCTCGAACATCACTTTTCTGCTTGCATCTGGCGCTGCAGAGTGAGGCTTGGTCTAGGTCTCTGTCTCTCTCTCTCTCTTTCTCTCTCTCCCCCCCATCACAACCCCTCATCTCTCAGGCACTAGGTTGTGTCCCAGTGATTGGTCCTTGACTAGTCCAGTACATTGAACTACTATTGCTGCTTGTAACTTTGTGTTAAGCATGTTTTATAATCTCCTCTGTGGAATTGGGGGTTCAGGCTGCAGACACTGACCTCATTTACATCACAGCAGGCTTTAGGACTTAGGTGTATTTCCCCATTTAACACACACACACACACACACACTTTTCTTCATCCCACTGGACATGAGCAACCTTCGTAAGGAACAAAAATGTGTGTCTTTTTAAAAAAATATTTATGTATGTATTTATTTAATTATTTATGATAGAGACAGAGAAGTAGAGAGGGGAGAGGGAGATAAAGAGTGAGTGAGAAAGGCACTTGCAGCCCTGCTTCACCACTTGTGAAGCTCCCCGCCCCCCGCCCCTGCAGGTGGGGATTGGAGGCATTATAACATGTGCTCTCTGCTAGGTTAAGCCATAGCCCAGATTCCCAATATGTGTGTCTTAAAGAGCAGTGTGGAATGGAAGGAGAGGCCATAATCCTCTTCTGTGAGGTCACTGCCTCCAGGCAAGTAAGGAAACAGCACCTTGAAAAATGTGGTACTGATTTTCAGTGCAAAAGGAACACTCTGGAATCTGATAACAAAACAAAACAAAATGGCTAGATGACAATAGACTTGTTCCCTGACCTTTGAACTGGAAATTGACTTGCTCGGTTCATGCGGCTGGAAGAAATGAGAGTCCTTGCCCTATCCAGTCTGAGCTCAGGGACAAGCTGCTTCCCTCCTGACCATATTGGTCTTTAGGCCATGAGGTACAGTCCAAGGAAGCCTTTGATACACAGGTTGGCCTCCACTGCTGAGTAGTATGTAGTCCCTGTCTAGCCTAGCCGTAGTGATTGTTTTATGAAAGGGTTTTCTTTTACTAATACCATCTCGGGTGTATCTGAATGTTTCTTTAGGGAGCAAAGATTACCTGATTAGAAATAAAGAACTGAAAGCCAAGCCCTGAGGGCTTTTGTTGAAGACTTTGGCTTTCCTGCAATTCTAATTTTAAGCTATTGCTCAGACTGAATGCTTTTGCTTCAGGGATCCTTAATTTTTTCTTTTTTGATTTACTTTTGAATATTTTTTTCCTGTGGTAAAATATACCACATTTAAGTAACATGTTAGTGCTTGGTAAAGAAATGGTTCTGGGGGTGGGGGTATGTACAGTCACAGTGTTCTGCAGCTCTCAGTAACATGTATATTTTATCACGACCATGAAATTACCTTGTATGTTTTTTTTAATATTTTACTTATTTATTTATTTATTTATTTATTTATTTATGACAGAGGGACATTGAGAGGGGAGGGGGAGTTTGAGAGGGAGAGAGGCAGAGAGACACCTGCAGCCCTGCTCCACCACTTCACCTGCAGGTAGGGACCGGGGGCTTGCACATTGTAACATGAGTGCTTAACCAGGTGCGCCACTGCCTGCACCCCCATGTGTAATATACATTATATATCTATCTATCTCTATCTATCTATCTATCTATCTATCTATCTATCTATCTATCTATATTTGTAGTTTCTGGTACTTTATCACTATGGGCTGGGCCAAGTTTTTCTGCTAGAGAGACATTGAGACTGATCAAGAGGTAGAGGGATGGAGGGAAAGACATTATAATACTAAAGCTTACCCAGTAAGAGGAGGGCCTAGGCTGGGGTTATGTAGAAGACAAAGCAGGTACACTATCCAGGTGAGCTAGCTTGCCAGCCAACTGCATATATTCTTTATCAGAAAATGTAACTATTGGAAAGGACCATAATAACCATTTACTAGGGTTGGGGAGACAGCATGATGGTTCATGTCTGAGGCACCAAAGGTCCCAGGTTCAACCTCCAGTGCCACCATAAGCTAAAGTTCAGCAGTGCTCTGGTAAAAATAGTAATAATAATGATAATGATGATGAGGGTAATAATAATAATAATAAAAATATCTATTTGGTAGAGCTTTCTCATTACAAAGAGGGGACTAGCCAATGTCATAGTGTAAATTACTGGCAAGGGCCTTGCTGGTGCATGTTTACCTGACCATACTGATAAATTTGGACAAGTGTCTTTCTATATTGGTAACAAATTCAGTGATATTTCTCTGTGTTTTTTTTTTTTAAATCAAGTAAGCAATCAGTTGTTAAGAGTTAGAGCCCCAAAGCCCCTTCATACACGATCAAGTCTAAATTCATAGGTAGGAAAATTTAATTTTATTTGCGATTTCTGACTGCAAATTGAGCTACAGAAAAGCTGCTAGCTAACATTTTGGTTTCTAAAGCCCAGGAAGATTTTTCCTGAAGCATTTCTTCCAGTAGATCCATGCTTCCCCATGGTTGAATCCAGGTCCTTTGTGGGTGGTGGTTATTAATAAGCTTTCCTTAGGATGTTTACAGTAACTGCTGTGACCTAAATAAGATTGCTGGTATTGTTTTTCTACACAAAGGCAAGAACAGTTTAAAAGAGTATGTTCATCTCCTAGTGCACTGTTGTACTTACCCATGACTAGAAGTACTGGAGCATTGCATTTTCCCCGCATTTTCTCCTAGTTTTTCCACCAGGCGGAGGAAGCTTTCATTGGATGGACTAGAATAGTGCTACGGAGGTCAACATGGAGGGTCTTTGTGTACCAGATATTTTATTTTCTTGGAATACAGGTTCAGGACAGTGTATCATGTGATTATATGTCATGGCCTTTTTTTTTCCCCCTTTTCTTTTTTTTTCTTACCTCCAGGGTTATCGCTGGGGCTTGGTGCTGGCACTACAAATCCACTGTTCCCGGATGGCTATTTTTTCCATTTTATTGGATAATACAGAGATATAGAGAGGAGGGGGAGATAGGGAGAGAGGAAGATAAGACAGTTGCAAGCCTGCTATACCATTTGTGAAACATCCCCCCTGCAGGTAGGGAGTCGTCGGGCCTGGAACCTTGTACTTAATACTAGGTGTGCTTAACCAGGTGCCCCACCACTTGGCCCTACCTTTTTTTTTCTTTTATTAAATATTTTACTTTCAACTATAGTGAGACAAACACAGTGTAATGTAGATATTTACTGTTTTTAAAATATGTCGTTCAGTTGTGTTTGGTTCACATTGTTTCATAACCAGTATCCAGACTGGTTTCATTCTGCAAAACCGATACCTTAGGTTCTAGAGAAAGCATAATGGTTATGTGAGAAGGCTTTAGTGCATGAGGCTCCAAAGTTCCAAGTTTAATTCCCTACACCACCATAAGCCAGAGATGACCAGAGCTCCTCTCTCTCTCTCTCTCTCTTTCTCTCTCTCTCTTTAAAATAAAATAAAAATTGGATGCTCTATGCCCAATTGGAAATATCTACTCTTCTTTCCTCCTCTTCTGAGGCTCTGCCACCTACCATTCTACTTTCTTTTCCCATGATACATGGCTTGAGATGAACAATGTGATTGTATTTACCTTTTTCTGCCTGGCTATTTCACTTATCACAGTGTTCTCAAACTTCATCCGTGTTATCACGTGTCAGACTTTCCTTCCTTTCAAAGACTGAGTGTAATTCCATTGTGTGTTGTGTTAGCCAGCATTCTCCAGAGAAATTGAATTGAAGAGGTATAGTTACAGATTATATGGAAAACTAAAAAACTTAAAGGGATTGGTTTACATGGCCAGGGAGGCCTAGAACTCCCACCCGCTGTCTACAAGCTGGATGCCCAGGAAGCCTATGATATAAGCCAGTCTGACTCCATGTGCTTGTAACTCAAGAGAAGAGCTCAGTTTGAGGCTGATGGGGTTGGAGATGGGGGAGTATGTGTAAGTATCCAGAGTCTGAATACCTAGGAACTAGTTGCTGAGATGTTCAAGGACAGGAGAGATGAGCAATACAACCTAGAAGATAGGGAAAAAGTATTGATCTAAGGTACCCAACAATGCTAATTTCAAAGGATATTTGTGTACCTTTACATTCATAGCAGCTCTATTCACAAGAGCTAAAACATGGGGCCAACTTAAAGGCCCAAACAGGTGAAGAAGTTGTGGAATAGATGCTCATAGAGGAATAGAGGAATACAACTCCAGGTGGATAAAATGGATAGAACGGGAGGTGATTAAGTGAAATCTGGGGTATGCATGCTCCACCACCTAGCCCTCTAAGGGAAATAAATTAGTGAGGAAATTAAAGGCAAAACTAACAACTGGTTGGCTTTTGTAACATAGACTACAAATAATTATAGTGAATGAACTTACAAAAATACAGTAGTCAAACAGAGTCTCAGACTCTGTCAAGACTGTGGGGGTTATTGGAGGGAACTATAGGAGGTAGAGGGAATAGATAGAGGAGTTCCTTTGGTCAGATGATACTGGAACTTTGGATGTTCTTTATTACACACACACACATGTGAAGTGACACCCCCCAAAATTTTATGATATTATAAGTCAGTGTAAGATCAACTCAAATACATTTTAAGATAGAGAAGAGTCAGAGACAATGTGCCCACCCTCATGCCTGTTTAGTGGGTTCCTCAACCATGCAGATAGTGGCTTCCCACCTTGATGAAGGTGATGTTTGTTCACTCTGCTTACCTGTTCTAGAACCACTCCCAGACATACCTGGATAAAAGTTTTCACACAGATATCCACGTATCCCTTAGCCCAGTGAAATGAGGAAAGAAATGAACCATCCCTTATGTGTGTGCTCTTTGATTCATTCACCTTTTGATGGTCATTAGAGGTGCACCCACTATTATGCTAGTGTGAATAATGTTGATATAAATCTAAGCATTGGTCCTTTGTTCTGGAGACAGAAGTCAGTTTTAACATATTGAATTGGTTTTCTCAGTCTGACGTCCTATGTCCATGAAAATCACATGGCTGGATAAAGTGAAGGAAGAGCCCAAACCATGAGGGACTTGAAGCATGAAAGTGTGAATGCAACTGATTTACAAGTTTAAGAGCCATAAAGAGAAAAATAACAACTAAAACAAAACAGAGAACGCCCTAGTCCCTTTAGGTCTGCTTACAGTGTATTTCTGGATAATGTTTTGTTTGTTTGTTTGTTTTTAAAAATGTAACTCCTGTGATAGTCTCCATGACCCTTCCTGTCCACATTTAGAGTGGATTATGCCTTCTTGTGCATGTTGTGATTCACTTTCTTGAGCTCAGACACCCTGCTATTTCTCTCTTTGGATACTCTGAACCTAGGACAGAGCCTGGGCACCAAAGCAAATGCAAAATATGCTTATATGAGTAGAAATTTAACTTCTTTCATTTGGAACATTTTACTTTCCTAGTTAGTCTTGGAATAATCTGACATTTTATTTGTTTTTCTCTGCTTTTTTATGTGTGAGACATGGCTTCTGTTCAGGAGCACAAATTAGGTTTAAAAATAGGACAATTAAGTGTCCATACACCCCCGCCCCCCTCCCATTCCAATACTTTGTGGGGAGTTTGAAGTACATTTAATGAGGCCTTGGTATTGATTGGTGAAATGAATCAGGCCCAGACTACATGTGTCAATTTGTGGAGGCCCCATCTGAAGACAATAATCTTGTGTGGATCTATACCTGCTGCAGCTGGCTTTGTGATAGAAGTATTTGTAGCATGGGACAGAATCCCCCTGTTTCCTAAGATTTGTTTCTTTCATATCCCCTTCCATCTTATGATCCCTCCTGAAACATTTTTGTCTGTTTCCAGAAATAGAACATCTCCCATAGTGGTGTCCAGTTTCTAACAGAGGTCCTGGCTGTGTTGGATATATGCCATTTCCCATTGGTGAGCAGAGGGTGTTGCAGACCCATTTATTTTCAGGTGATAGACAACACTTTAGGAACACATGCCCCAGAATCTGGACACCATTCATTCAAAGAGCACCAGCCAGATGGCAGGCTCCATGCCAGGCTCCAGGGAAACACTGATGAGGAAGAGTCTACGTTCTGGTTCTGGTTTCCATGGAGGGAGCTGACAGTGGGAGAAATAGATAAGGAGGTAGTAACCAAACCTGGGAAGAAAGCAAATTAGGACAGAGAACTGGTTTAATTAGCTGATAGCCTTGGTGGGAACTCCACTCACCTACTACCTGGAGGATGATCAAGAGTTTATCAGTTGATGACAAGCTGGAGAGTAACCTGCAATGAAGTACACCCCATGCAGACGTTGAGATATGAGCAAGAACACTGCAAACCCTGAGAATTCAAGCAAGTCCTTCTGGGAAGAGTTCCCCAGGAATCTCTGTAGTCGTCTTTCCATTCTACCATTCTTATCTCTGCATAGACATTCTCACCAATCCTAGTCTTTAAGCAGAAATGTCTAAAACATGACTCCTCTGTGCATTAATAAGTAGGCCCCCTGATTAGAAGGAATACATGAATAAACAAAGCAGCTAGAATCCAGACTTAATGATAATTAAGTTTAAATCTTGTTTAAATCTTGGACCAGAGCATGGGGTTCTATCATCTGCAATGAAGGCAAGTCTAGAGTGTAAGTACAACTCCCCCCCTTTAAATATCGCACTGCTGTTGATTTTGTTTGGTTATTAAGATAGAAGGCCTTGGAAATGGTCACTTGTGGATTCTGTGATCAGAAATCTACATACCAAATGCATTTGCAATGTGATATATTTTCAGTTTTTAACAGGAAGAAGAGATAAACATATAACTATCTGTGATATGGGTTTTTGAGCAACAAGGCACTGCCAGCTTTATGAAACTTTGTTTTTACAGATGTACATAGCTGAATGGCTAGTATTGGTAGTCAGGAACTTTTTTTTCTCTGCAAGAAACCAGTGGAATTTTGCAGATAATATGCTTGAGAGCTTGCTATAGTCAGGCAAACAAAGCTTTTATTTCCCACTCCAAGTTTGATCATTATTGCTAGTGCTCAGCTTCAGCTTAAGCAGCTGCATAGAACTAAATGTACTTTTCACAAAGGGAGCCCAGAAATTGTCACAGGAAAACATCAGGATGAGGTAGGGGAGACAGCATAATGGTTATTCAAAACAGACTCTCATACCTGAGGATCTGAGGTCCCAGGTTCAATCCCCCACACTACCATAATCCAGAGCTGAGCAGTGCTCTGGTAAAACTAAAAACAAAAACAAACAAATGAAAAATCCAAAACATCTGGATGGTTTGATTCTAACCATTTATATATTGAACAGGCACTGGGTTCCAGCTCTATGTTAGGCTTGTCCTAGGTTCTGGTGATTCACAGTTTGTTGGAGAGTGATTGAGCGCAGCAAAGTGTGTCCCCTATAGTGTCTGGTTCCCCATGGGGTGGTCCATGAAGAATGGGGGACACCATGGTTTTAGGCATTATAAACTTTCTTCAGGAAGATAGAAAGCACATGTGCAGATGAGCGGGTCTTTCGGACAAAATGGTGAGTTGTTGAGGAAGTTGGGCCCTTTTTATTCTGACCTGTTTACTTGGAATGGCCTTCTCATTGGTCTGTTTATGTGATCTGACTCTTCTATTGGTCTTGCCTTCCAGGCGAGACTTTTTAATGCCTGCCACCATCTTCTTCCCTTCTATCTAAACTATACCTGGCTTCCTCTTGAGGCATTCCCTTAAAACACTTCCCACAATTTCATGATCAGAAAAGTCCCAGTGGAACTGGGGTTTAAGGTCCTTTAGTCCTAATCTTCCCCTTAACAAGGTCAGCAAGCTATTAAATTAAGGACCTTTGCTCCCAAATGATCCACAGCAGACTCTAGTGGTGACAGATGGGACAGTGGGATATAGTACACTGGGATAAATATAGCGTGATCAGGTCCTCTAATAGGAGAAGGATGCCCAGATAGTCCCAGAGGGAGAACAAAACTAATTCAGCCTTGCAAAGTTAGGGAATGCATCCCCAGAGGAGAGATAGTTACTTGGATTAGAAAAGTAAGTCAGAGAGAGTGTGGTGGCGCAGCGGGTTAAGCGCACATGGCGCAAAGCAAGCGCAAGGACTGGCTTAAAGATCCCGGTTCGAGCCCCTGGCTCCCCAACTGCAGGGGAGTCACTTCACAAGCAGTGAAGCAGGTCTGCAGGTATCTGTCTTTCTCTCCCCTTCTCTGTCTTCCTCTCCTCTCTCCATTTCTCTCTGTCCTATCCAACAACAACAACATCAGTAACCACAACAATGTTAAACAACAAGGGCAACAAAAGGGAAAATAAATTAAAAAAAGAAAAAATAAATAAAAACATTAAAAAAAAGAAAAGTAAGTCAGGGTCTGGGGAGACAGCTCAGTGGGAGAGCAGAGAGCTTGCATGCCTGAGACCCCAGATTTCATACCTCACACTGCTATATGCCAGAGGAAGAAGCAATAGAGAATTAGGAGTCAACCTGGCAAAAGGAGAGAGAAGAGGATTTTAGGCATAGGGAAGAATTCATCTGAAGCCATGTGAGAAGGAAGGATGGAAGGAAGAGAGGAATGGAGGGAGGGAGGGAGGGAAGGAAGGAAGGAAGGAAGGAAGGCAGGAAGGAAGGAAGGGAGGGAGGGGGGACCACAATTAGATGGATATATGTAGGTAAGTGACTACCATTCTCTGTGGCCAGAGAGGTCTGAAGGACAGAGAAAGCAGGACCAGAGAGTTTGGACACTGCTGGCAATATCAGAAGAGAAAAAGTCAAGGAGCTGGGATTTTATTTTATATTTTTTATTATTAGTCAAGCCATTAAAAAAAATTGAGATAGATAGTGGTTTACAAGATTGTAAGACTAGAATATGATTCCCTACCACACCCACCACCAAGGTATGCCAGTACTCCATAACCATGTTCGTTCTCACAAAGTCTTAGAGACAGTTTGTTTACTTCTGGTTTTGTTTTCTGTTTGCAAGTTCATGTGTTTCAAGCCTCTAAATTCCACATATGAATAAAATTGTCTGGTAGTTGTCTTTCACTTCTTATTTCACTAAGCATAATCACCTCCAATTGCATCCATTTTGTCCCAAAGACACAGTATCATGTATTTTTATTTTTTACTGCACAATAGTATTTTTGTATCCTATCATTTGTTGATGGGCATTGAGATTGCTTCCACTCTTTGGTTATTGTAAATTGTGCAGCTATGAACATAGGCGTGCTTATGTTCCTTGCAATTAGTGTTTTCATGTCTTACATCAATAATACAGGAAATGACAGGTGTTGGTGAGGTTGTAGAGGTTCTACTACACTGTTAGTGGGAATGCAAACTGGCACAGCCTCCCTGGAAAACTGTATGGAGAGTCTTTACACAGGAACACCATATGAGGCAATGATACCACTCTTAGGTGTTTATCTAAAAGGATTTTGTTTTATATGCACTGGGGAGTCTCCAGGGCTACATGAAGGGGAACACTGTCATCTGTTGTGCACTTTTGAGTTTCCAGAGAATTATTTGTAAAGAAATAGTTGGTTGGATGCATACATACATACATACATACATACATAGATCAATAGATGGAGATCAAGAGCTCACTTTGGCATATGTGGTGGCTGTGGTCAAACCTGCAACTGTTGTTAAAATTCAGAGGGTCCAGCTGGCCGGGCTAGCTTCACAGGCAGGTAACAGAGACGACCAGACACACGGCTGGGAAGGGAAGCTGTATTTCTTTATTCAGGAACAACGATTCATAAACTAAACCAAACTAATCACCAAACAGAACTCTGCTGTCTCTTTGCGGCGGCGCAAGCACTCTCTCTTACTCTCGAACTCTGGAACCCTGGAACTCTGCAACTCTTCAACTCTCCAACTGTGGAACCCTCCAACTCTCTCTCTGGAACTCAGGAACCCTCTCTCGGGGTTCCTTGGGGCGGGGCCAAGCGGGCCCGCGAAGTTAGCAGGACTGATCCAATTCTCTTGGCGGGGGAGAACTAGAACCCAATGTAAAGCATACAACAATTCCCCCTTTTCTTTTTAACTAAATGACTATAGTATCAAGGGTGTGGGGTGAACAGAAACATATATCATACAGGCATTTTTAAAAAAGAAACTGGCACAAATATGGAGAAACATGTAAGCAAGTAACAAGAACCAGTGTGCTGCCAAGGGAAGGCCTGAGGGGACCGGCCATTTTTTGCCTCTGTGGGCAAAACTTTATCAGCTTAAAGAAAACATTTCTTGCCTCTGGGGGCGTACTTGCCTAGACGGGAATTTGCATGGGGGTGGGGAACGGCCTAGAGTCCCAAAGGCAGCTGGCTGCAATTTACTTACTATGAAACAAAATTTGTTATTAGCATATTTCTAATAGAGAAGGAATTTGAGACTTTTACATAGCAACAACGTCTTTTTAACCTCTTGTTACACCCATTCAAGATGGAGTCAGGAAAGGAAACATCAGGCATGAGAATAATTAGCATAGCCATTGTGCCATCTACCATTTCTAATAGAGAAGGTAATGGAGAGTTTTACATATCAACAAGTCTATTTAACCTTTTGTTTAGACCAACTTAGTTAAAATATATTGATTGTTAACTAAGTTTTACCTCAGACTTTAAATGTAAGTTAATTTTATCTTTATGAGAATTACGTTGAAAACCTTTTTCATTTAACTTTGTCTAGTAAGAATTTAACCTTAAAGTTACTGTTTACCAAACTTTAAACATACACATAAACATGGACATTAATACACAAGGAGAGAAACCTTTGTTACGAAGACATGTCATTTCAAACACGAATTTAAATCTGTACTGTCTTAGTTGTTGGGGGGGTGCGTTGTCCAGTGGTGGTCTCTTGGGCAGCTTCACTTCTAGGAATTGCAGGTTGCGATCTCTGCACAAATCTCTGCGTACTCCAGCTTGTCTGCCTTCAGACCGGACCGGCAGCTGGAGATCTCGTGTGCCCAGTTTTGGCAGGGAGCCCGGGGGTCCGGGAGGTCCGGGATCGTTCCAGAATTCATAGCAAGAGGGCAGGCACGCCAGCTTTGTAGAAGGCATGGACCTAGGTGCCCAGGGGTGGCGGCCATGATAGGCCACCGCGGCCCTGCCCCATGGACCTGCCATGTCTGCTGCCCTGCTCACAGTGGCCGAGCAGCATGGAGGGATCACGCGTCCAGTGCCCTGCGCCACGCAGTGGAGAGCCGGCTCCTGTGGGCTGGCCTGCGTGCTGGCATTGGGCTCCTGCGTGGTGGAATCGGGCTCCTGTGTGGTGGCATCGGGCTCCTGCGTGGTGGCATCGGGCTCCTGCGTGGTGGCATCGGGCTCCTGCGTGCTGGCGTCAGCCTCCTGCGGGCTGCGGGGCTGTGGGGCTGCGGGCGCGGTGCACGGGGTTGTCTGGGCGTAGCCAGCTGGCTGGCTGTTTAACCAGGTGGAAACAGCAGCTCCACGCCTCGCCTCCCACCCACTGGCTATTCCTGCTGGCTGTTCTGAGTTCGCCCGAGCGAGTGGAAACCGCAGAGTGGTCCAGAGATAAATGTTCCAGAAACAGCAAAACAGTCTCGTGAAGAAAGAGCAGAGGCCTTTGGAGATCTCTTCACAAGCAGAAGAGAAGGCCATAGTGCATAGGTAGCCAAATTGTCTTTACTTATCTGAGAGATACGCAGGTCAGGTCCACATGGGCGCCATTTGTTGTTAAAATTCGGTGGCTCCAGCTGGCCGGGCTAGCTTCACGGGCGGGTAACAGAGACGCAGAGACAACGGCTGGGCAGGGAAGCTGTATTTCTTTATTCAGGAACAACGATTCATAAACTAAGACAAACTAATCACCAAACAGAACTCTGCTGTCTCTTTGCGGCGGCGCAAGCACTCTCTCACTCTCGAACTCTGCAACTCTCCAACTCTTGAACTCTGGAACTCTGGCGGGGTTCCTTGGGGCGGGGCCAAGCAGGCCCGCGAAACTAACTGGACTGATCCAATTCTCTTGGCGGGGGAGAACTAGAACCCAATGTAAAGCATACAACATGCAACCCTTATATATTTCAGTCAGGAATTCTACCACTGAATCACCTCTCCATCCACTCGATTGTAGATTTTCAGATGCTCTGGTTGTCCTGGGAAGCAGTGATAAAGTCTGGACCTGGAGTGATGATAGATGTTTCTACAGCTTTGAGAGCATGATTCTGGGGTCATCTCAATCCCTGTGATAACTCGAGCAGTATTTGGATATCTCATTTAATCAGGGGTGATGAGGGGAGTCAAGAGTGATTACCTGGTAGTCAGGAGGTAGCACAGCGGGTTAAAGCACATGGGGCGCAAAGCACAAGGACTGGGGTAAGGATCCTAGTTCGAGCCCCCAGCTCCCCACCTGCAGGGGAGTCGCTTCACAAGTGGTGAAGCAGGTCTGCAGGTGTCTATCTTTCTATCCCCCTCTCTGTCTTCCCCTCCTCTCTCCATTTCTCTCTGTCCTAGCCAACTACAATGACATCGATAACAACAATAATAACTAAAACAATAAAACAACAAGGGCAACAAAAGGGAAAATAAATATTAAAATAAATAAATAAATAAGAGTGATGACCTGCTGTTTCTGGAATCCAGTTCCATCCCTAGCATCTATACACTGTGACTGGGCAGTATGCTCTTGTGTCTGTTTGCTGTTGTCTTAGTGCATCTTCACTTAATACAAAGGGAAAGTCAGGGCAGTACTTTATCAGTAATCATGCTGGTAAAACTTAGATACCAATGGTAGATTCAGATCTCAATTGTAGGTCTGTTGTTATTTTTTTTAAATTTTTTATTTAAGAAAGGATTAATGAACAAAAACATAAGGTAGGAGGGGTACAACTCCACACAATTCCCACCACCCAATCTCCATAACCCACCCCCTCCCATGATAGCTTTCCCATTCTCTAGCCCTCTGGGAGCATGGACCCAGGGTCGTTGAGGGTTGCAGAAGGTAGAAGGTCTGGCTTCTGTAATTGCTTCCCCGCTGAACATGGGCGTTGACTGGTCGGTCCATACTCCCAGTCTGCCTCTCTCTTTCCCTAGTAAGGTGGGTCTCTGGGGAAGCGGAGCTCCAGGACACATTGGTGGGGTCTTCAATCCAGGGAAGCCTGGCCAGCATCCTGGTGGCATCTGGAACCTGTTGATTGAAAAGAGAGTTAACATACGAAGCCAAACAAATTGTTGAGCAATCATGGATCCAAAGCTTGGAATAGTGGAGAGGAAGTGTTAGGGAGGTACTCACTGCAAAATCTAGTGTACTTCTGCTTTCAGGTATATATTTTGCAGTAGTTTATGGATACGTGTGCACATAAGCTCTCTCTCACAGAAACTGGTGTATATCTAGGTTATGGGACTTTGTTAGAAAGTGAACTACCTGAGATGAAATTAGAGTGTACTATAAAAGGAAAGGTCTCACCTGAGTAATGAAGCCGAAGCGTTGTCATTCCACACGTGAAGTCTCTGGACACAGTCTGAGGTGAAGCATGTTGAGGTGGCAATTCTTGCGTTGGTTAGTTAGGTTGTGATCGGCGGATGCAATATTATTTGGTTTGGATTGGGAGATGCATACGGGAAAGTGGGTCCTATCCAAGGGTTCTAGGACTGGGGGAAGTAGGGGCTCTGTAGTGGAGATGTGAGGTTCCTGCTGTCTTAGGGTTCAAAAAGACAATCGAGAGTTAATGTTATCATCACATTATTTGTTAATTGGGTTAACTTTGAAAAGTCCTTTTGTTATGGTTTGCTGTACAGTATCCAGTATCTTGTATATAGCTGTGCTATTGGATGCTTCTAATCTACTTGGTCTAGGCTTTTGAGAGAGTCCGCATATCAAATACACAGCCTATATATTAAAAAGATTCAGTTTGTGTTTTGAGAAACTTTGAGACATACAATTGATTTTCCCCCTCTCATATTAATTAACTACTGATTTATATGTCTACATTTTGCTAGGTTTGCTAGGTCTGTTGTTATTAACAAGAGGATAACTTTTTACTATGTGTGCCACTGCCTGGCCCTCAGAGAATAGCTTTTTAAAAATATATATTTTATTTCATCCACAGGCAGAACATAAGAACAAGAACAGAAAGGAGAAACACAAAGTGAAACTGGGACTGGGTTTGGTGTATTGCACTAAAGCAAAGAACTCTGAGGAAGGAGGAAGAGGGTGGGCACTTGTGCACGATGATGGAAAAGGACCTAATTTGGGGGGGGGTGAAACTGTTTTGCAGACACCTGCAAGGTGAATGAGAAATTCTTTCCATGTGTCAACAACTGTACTACAACCCCTTAAACCGCTAATAAAAAAATTTTATTTATGTGGGGCCAAGCAGTGGCACACCTGGTTATGCACACATACTATAGTTTGCCAGGACCTAGGTTCAAGCCCTTGTTCTCCACCTGCAGGGGAACAAATTTAAGTGATGAAGCAGGGTTATAGGTGTCTCTTTATCTCTTTCCCTATCTCCCCCTCTCCTCTCAATTTCTCTGTGTTTCTACCCCCCCACCAAAAGAAATCTTTATTTACTTTGGCTAGAGGGAGAAAGACCTGTAGCACTGCTTCTCCACTTGTGAAGCTTCCCTCCACTGCAGGTGGGAGCCAGAGGTTTGAACCTGTGTCCTTGCGCGTAATACACTGTGAGCTGTGAGCTTTACTGGGTGTGCCGCTGCTCCTTCCCAACAAGAGAATAGCTCTAAAGCATTTAACATTTTTCTTTTATTTTAAAAAAATATTTATTTATTTATTTGAAATGTAGGAGGAGAGAGAGAACCAGACATCACTCTGGTACATGTACTGCTGAGGATAGAACTTAGGACCTCATGCTTGAGAGTCTAATGCTTTATCCACTAAGCCACCTCCCGGACTGTATTTCTTTCTTTCTTTCTTTTTTTATTAAAGTACATATATACATGTGCTTTATTTAGAGTTAAGACTATAGGCTGACTTAAATCCTTGTGGTTTACTAGTTCATTTTATTCTTTAGCAACAACAAGCAGGTTTCAGGCACTTGTCAAACAAACAAAATAAACAGTGAATTATTGGATTCAGGGAATTCTTACTGGCATTGCCTGGAATCTCTCAGAATTTAACAATGCTATCAGGGCATTTAACGGTGCCTACCAGATTTCAGAAATAAGACTCTCATTTGTGAGAAAAATTAAATACAGTAAGAAAACCTTCAAGTCATATACAAATGTATTGTATATAATTTCCATGTAGTTTTGATATTAATGCCATATATCCAGAAGGAATATTTTTTGACCTATTCATACTCTGTTAAAAATCAGTGTGGTTTGTTTTTTGTTGTCTACTATTTTATTTTATTTTTATTTTTTATTTAAGAAAGGATAAATTGTGCTCGCTTCGGCAGCACATATACTAAAATTGGAACGATACAGAGAAGATTAGCATGGCCCCTGCGCAAGGATGACACGCAAATTCGTGAAGCGTTCCATATTTAAAAAAAAAAAAAAAAAAAAAAAAGAAAGGATAAATTAACAAAACCATAGGGTAGGAGAGGTACAATTCCACACAATTCCCACCACCCAATCTCCATATCCCACCCCCTCCCCTGATAGCTTTCCCATTCTCTAGCCCTCTGGGATCATGGACCCAGGGTCATTGTGTATTGCAGAAGGTAGAAGGTCTGGCTTCTGTAATTGCTTCCCCACTGAACATGGGCGTTGACTGGTCGGTCCATACTCCCAGTATGCCTCTCTCTTTCCCTAGTAGGGTGGGTCTCTGGGGAAGCAGAGCTCCAGGACACATTGGTGGGTTCTTCAGTCCAGGGAAGCCTGGCCGACATCCTGATGACATCTGGAACCTGGTAACTGAAAAGAGAGTTAACATACGAAGCCAAACAAATTGTTGAGCAATCATGGACCCAAAGCTTGGAATAGTGGAGAGGAAGTGTTAGGGGGGTACTCACTGCAAACTCTAGTGTACTTCTGCTTTCAGGTTTATATTTTGCAGTAGTTTACAGATACGTGTGAAGATATGCTCTCTCTCACAGAAACTGGTGTATATCTAGGTTTTGGGACTTTGTTAGAAAGTGAACTACCTGAGATGGAATTAGAGTATACTATGAAAGGAAAGGTCTCACCCGTGTAATGAAGCTGAAGGGTTGTCATTCCACACGTGAAGTCTCTGGACACAGTCTGAAGTGAAGCATGTTGAGGTGGCAATCGTTGGTTAGGTTGTGATCGGCAGATGCAATATTATTTGATATGGATTGGGAGAGGCATACGGGAAAGTGGGCCCTATCCAAGGGTTCCAGGACTGGGGAAATAGAGGCTCTATAGTGGAGATATGAAGTTCCTGCTGTCTTAGGGTTCAAAAAGACAATTGATAGTTAATGTTATCATCACATTATTTGGTAATTGGGTTAACTTTGAAAAGTCCTTTTGTTAGGGTTTGCTGTATAGTACCCAGTATCTTGTATATAGCTGTGCTATCCGGACTGTATTTCTTACAGACTGGGCATGGGCTAAGGTAGAGAGTAGAAAGTACTGGGCAAGTGTTTGCAGAGAAGCTGTGCTAGGAGTCTCCAGTGTTGTCTACCTCCCCTCTGAAGGTGCTTGGGCTGAGCATGGGATCCCCTTTGCTCAGTTTGTGCAGCTTTGTCATATTTCATTTCAGAGGCACCAAACATAAGAGTTGGGGTCGGGGGAAGGAAATCAGTGGGTAGAGCTTATACTTGACTGTGGCTGAGAGACTGGATTCCATCATCCCTACGCACACCATAAAGGAGCACCATGGACAGCACTAAAGGGACTTCTATAGATGCTGGTCCTTTGGTGTCTGTGCCTCTGCCTGTCTCCTTTCTCATAATAAATATGTCAAAATAAGCAACATAATGGGCTGGAGAGGCCACTAGGTGGTATAGCACAAGTGTGTGAAGTCTTTAGTTTAAAAAAAAAAATCAAAAGCAACCGCAAATTGACACTGAGTTAAAAAGCCGAAGCTACAACTGGTAAAAACTCGATCTCAGAGTGGGGAGATAGTATAGTGGTTGTGGGGACACCAAAGGCCCCAGGTTCAGTCCCCTGCACCACCATAAACTAGAGCTGAGCAGTGATAAAAACAAATAAATGAATGAATAAATAACAGCAACAACAAAACCCAATCTCATTTAAGAGGCAGTGGTCAAGGTGCTGAGTGACAGTGCTTTGGAATCATGGCATCAGAGGATTGGTGTCTTGTGGACAAAAGACAGGAAACCCAGTCTTACATAGTGGGTAGAAAGAAATACTTTGAAGTGGTAAAAGTTTAGCATTTCATGAGTTTGCCTACATGAATCAATACAGACCCTTTACAACTGTCTTGTGGATTTTTGGATTCAAATCATTGCTAGAACTGGTGGGTGAGTCACAGTGTTGTCAGTGTCCAAATTCCCCATGGAGAGCTTCTGTTTGCCCATGTGGCATTTTTTTTGCGGTCTGCATTGTTGTGTCTGATATAATGAGTTTTGCTCTCCTGCAAAACAAAGCTATTACAGGTGCTGCCCCGGGCTGCTTTCCTCTGTGCATGAACTAGAACTAAATAGTTGACAGCTGAGGCTGGAATAGTGAGAGTTGTCCTAAGAAACTGTCTAAAATTGGGCCCTCCTCAATCGTTATGGAACAGGCCATGGCCTGTGCGCCACTATGTTCCATCGCTGGGGAGCCAGAGATGACCCGAACTGCCCCTGCGGCTACAGACAGACTATGACCCACATAGTCAACGACTGCCACCTCTCCAGATTCAAAGGAGGTCTCGAAACTTTACATCAGGCTCAACCTGATGCTGTTGACTGGCTATGGAAGAAGGGCAAACGCTAGAAGAAGAAGAGGAGCTGGGGTTTGATGCACCTAGTAGAGCACACCCTTTACCATGTGTGAGGACCTGAGTTCAAGCCCCAGGGTCCCACTTGTAGGGAACAAACTTCACTAGTGGTGGAGCGATACTGCAAGCTAAGTGTTCCTCCTTGCTGTCTGTTTCCCTCTATTAAACAAAAAATTTTAAAAAGGAATATGCTGGGGCCGGGTGATAGTACACTTGATTGAGTGCATACATTTTTCATGTACACGGACCAGAGTTTAAGCCCCTGGTCCCCGTGTGTGTGTGTGTGTGTGTGTGTGTGTGTGTGTGTGTGTGTGTGTGTCTCGAGTGGGGGGGAGGGGGCAGAGTGCACAAGTGGTGAAACAGTTTCAAGTCTCTCTCCCTCCATATTCCCTCCTCTCTCTCAATTTCTGTCTCTGTCCTAAGTAAATAAATCAAATACAGAGAGAGAGAGAGAATATATATATCTGTTGTCTTTGAAGGTGGTCTGAAATACACCAGCAAAAATGAAATGAATGAGATGGAGAGAAGCAGAAATGAAAAGAAGGCTGTTCATTCTGAAATAAGACAGATTTTGCATAGAATACGATGGAGTTCTTATTTTTCTGACGTAGGGTCTTAGGCATGCACTGCTTCTGGGTGACTTTAAAATTCATGTGGAGAGAAAGAGACAGAGACACACAGAGAGATACTACAATACCAGAGCTTCCTCCAGTGCTACAGCCTCTCCTCCTGTGGTGGCAGGACACACTCCTGAGATGTGAACATTGCAAGGCTCTTGCTCTGCTCAGTGAACTCTTCTTAATCTTTTAACTTTGAAGGCAGAAGGGTTTTCACAAATCACTTGGGTTCATGAACCCAATTTCCAGAGTGTGAAAGAGGGAGGAATTCACACCAAGATGAGGCAATTCTTGGATACCAGTTAGCTATTCCTTTCCTTTCTCTCTGTTCAATCAATTTCTCTGTCTCTGTTCAATCAAAAAATAATAAATAAAAGAGAGAGAAGGAGGCATAGGGGAGAGAGACCTGAAGTACTATTTTACCATTCGTGAAGCTTCCCCCCCCCGTAGGTGTCCTTGTGCATTGTGATGTGCATTTCAACCAGGTGCGCCAACACCTGGCTCCCACTTATGAGATTCTAAGGGTTCTGAGGCGTGCTGTTCCAGAAGCAGGGATGTAAGCCAAATATCTTTTTTCTTAATCACAGACCTCACGATCACAAATATAGTATTTGTTCCGCAAATAGCTCTTGAAAATGTGCTCAGTGCCAGACTCAGTTCTAGACATAGATGTTCTAGCTGTGAGTAAGGCAAAGAATCCTAGAACTGAGCATATTGTACAGCCCGTCAGAGCAGCACTAAGTTTGCCCATGGGGTCTCAGAGGCCTCAGGCTCAATCCTCAACACCGTCATGTGCCAGAGCTCCCTCTCTTTCCCTCCTTGCTTTCTCTCTTATAGTAAATCTTTTTTTTTTCCTCCAGGGTTATCACTGGGGCTCTGTACCTGCTTCACAAATCCACTGCTCCTGGCGGCCATTTTTTTGGGGGGGTAGGACAGAGAGAAATTGAGAGGGGAAGGGAAGATAGGGGGAGAGAAAGTTAGACACCTGCAGACCTGCTTCACCACTTGTGAAGCAACCCCCGTGCAGGTGGGGAGCCAGGGCTCAGATGGGATCCTTGTGCTTAGTACTATATGCGCTTAACCCAGTGCGCCACGCCACACATTTCTCTTTCTTTTTTTAAAAAAATTACATATATATTTAATATTTATTTATTTATTCCCTTTTGTTGCCCTTATTTTATTGTTGTAGTTGTTATTGTTGTCGTTATTGATGTCGTTGTTGTCGGATAGGACAGAGAAATGGAGAGAGGAGGAGATGAAATAGAGGGGGAGAGAAAGTTAGACACCTGCAGACCTGTTTCACCGCCTGTGCAGCGACTCCCTGACTCCCCTGCAGGTGGGGAGCCTGGGGCTAAAACCGGGATTCTTATGCAGCTGGTCCTTGTGCTTGCACCACCTGCATTTAATCCGCTGTGCCACCGCCCAACTCCCCCATCTTTTTCTTTTACAAATAAAGTCTTGAGATCCCTGTCCTTCTGGGCCTACATTTATGTCTACGTATGTGTATGTATATGGGCCATATAATATTCCTGCATATATATAAAGGAAGAAATAACCCCAGAAAGCAGTGTTGATGGTGAAGAATCACAGTTTTGTGTTTGCTTGTTGGATGTGAACTCACTGAGGTGACAATTGAGCAAAACCCTGGAGAGACAGCCGTGCACCTTTCTGTGGGGAAGAGGATTGCCAACTTTTGCATGTTGCCTGTGGGCAGAAGAAGAGGCCAAGAATAAAAACTGTATTAGCCAGAAGGCTAGCAAGCCTGGCTGTTTTCTTACTACTCAGGAGCAAAACCCTTCTTTTTGTCTACTCTAAGAATTTCCAGTGCAATCTGCAGTCATTTATATCTTCTTCTTTCTTTCTTTCTTTCTTTCCCCTTTTGTTGCCCATGTTGTTTATCACTGTTGTGGTTATTGATGTCTTTATTGTTGGATAGGACACAGAGAAGTGGAGAGAGGACGGGAAGACAGAGAAGGGGAGAGAAAGACACCTGCAGACCTGCTTCACTGCATGTGAAGCGACTCCCCTGCAGATGGGGAGGCGGAGGCTGAAACCTGGATCCTTCTGCTGTTCCTTATGCTTTGCACCATATGCACTTAACCCGCTGCACCACCGGCCAACTCCCAGTCATTTATATCTTACAAGTGTACAGCTATTTTTTTATTGCACCCTCTGATGAAAATGAGTATATACAACACCCAGATAAAATTTGCACATACTGAATTCCTTTGTGCCCATGCATGTACCTGCCTTTGGTGTTGCAAACCATTGCCTGATTTACAGATGCAAGCGTAGCGGAGTTTCACTTATGAGAGAGAATGCAAGCCTGAAGCTTTCTGCTTTCCTGGAAGAAAGAACATCTTCCTGCTAGGGAGAGGTTCAACCAGAGCTATTTTGGATCACTTGACACCTGAAATGAGGAAGCAGTACCCGCTAGGCAGATTGGCCCTTTTTGGGGATCTAAAAGGCAAGGGTGAGAATACTGTGGTTTTGTAGTGAGTCAGCCTCACTGGAAGGGGAGTGGTTCTTGTTTCCTCTTCATTATGGATTCCTGTCAGGAAGAAGCCCACCCTTTCTATCTTGCTCTTCAGTGCTGTGTAGCTTGCAGGAAAGGCCCACCAGACCAGGGTTGCTGAGATGGTCTCCCTTCCTGGTTGGGAAGCCATAAGCCTAAAGGAAAATGCGTCTCTGGTCCAGTTTTTTTGGGATAAGATGGGGGGGGGGGGGGAGGAAACTTACTCCTGGCTAGTTCTGCCCTCTATTGGGTACAAATAACCTGAGTTTTGGAGTGAATGAATCTGTGCTAGAACAACTAGCTCTTAGCGAGGAAAAGGGCTCAGGCTGACCTTCCTTAACTGTCTGTGGTTGAGTGAACATCTGTTACAGAAAGACCTTGAACCAGCCTTTGGGGAGGAGAGAACTCTGGCTGTTTGCTGTAAGAGGACCCACCCATCACTGGGTGACCTTGGACCTCAACTACTGCCCATTATATCAAAGGTCAAAGTCATCGGGAAGGGTGGGAGTTAAGAGTCCCTGAGGCTAACCTTCTGTTTCCAGACAAGCTCTAAAGTATTCTCTGCTGGAGTTAACTTTAACCCAATTCACCAGTCTCTGGCCATCCCCTCCCCTAGGGCCATGTCTGCCAGTCCATGCCCAGCTGTTTTGGCTGGGCTTTCTCAGAAGTTTGCCTGTGAAACAGGGAGCACTGTGGAAGGTAATCAGTGAGAAAGCTAAGTGTTTGTTTTTTGTGTGGGGGATATATGAGAGGGAGCACACTAAGGAAGGAAATGCCTCAGGGACAGTTCCATGAAAAAGAAGAAAGAAGGAATAGGCAGAGGACTGGCAGGAAGGGAAGCCAGATGCATCCTGGGGTACTGGTGACTAGGCCAGCCTGATAGGACTGTGCATTCATTCATCTGGTGAAATTTATTTGATCAATCACTTTATGCCAGGCCCTGGAAACCGGGAACACAGAGATCCAGAGAACTGGTTCTCTGCTCTTGCTACTGTGGGCAGAACCACTGATACAGCTACTTAAAGTGTTTCCTTTGAGTTACACTCAGTGCTAGTGATATTGTGCACATAGAAAAAAAATCTGGGTTGGGGGGTGGGCGGTGGCTCAGCGGGTTAAGCACAGGTGGCACAAAGCCCCAGCTCCCCACCTGCAGGGGAGTCACTTCACAGGCGGTGAAGCAGGTCTGCAGGTGTCTATCTTTCTCTCCCCCTCTCTGTCTTCCTCTCCTCTCTCCATTTCTCTCTGTCCTATCTAACAACAGTGATATCAGTGACAACAATAATCATAACCACAACAACGATAAAACAAGCGGGGGGGGGGGGGAAGGTCTCCAGTGCACCAAGTCCCAGCAATAACCCTGGAGGCAAAAAAGAAAAAAGAAAAAGAAATCAGGGCTGTTCAAGTCATTTCTGTATTCAAGGGAGATACTTGTATTCAAACAGTCATTTGCAAAGTACTTTGTTTTATGCCTCACAGCCACCCTGTATGGATCTTCCCATTTAACAGGTCCATCCATCTTCCAGGTTAGGAAACAGTTAAGGCCATTTGCCTGTGATCACATTGCAACGAAGTAGGTGGTCTAAGACCAGAACCTAGTTCTCCCCAGTTCTTCTGTATATTTGGTTCCCTGCCCCCAAGCTCCCACCAACCCCTTAGATAATGGGATCTTACAACTGCCTGATACAGAACTTTCTGAGCAGAAATAAAGTCTGTAACTGGTTTGTCTGGGAAGAAATACTTCTTGTCATACAGGAATGAAAGGCTGGATTTCCTGAGCAGGGAAATGGCCATCAGCTCAAGGAAATGTGTGACCTGTTTGAAGACATATATTGGTAGGGTAAAAAAAAAAGTACTAAAAATAAGATGACGCCTTGTAGGCTTGTTTTGTCTCACTAGTCCATTGTGAGACATACTCAGACGTATTCACTGTGATCTGTGGGACATTCTGTGCTTTTCTTTTTTGCCCTAGTGGACAAGGCTGTGGAATCCTTCCAGTCTAGCTCCCAAGGACTGAAGCAGTGTGAATATTTGGAGGGGGGGGAAAGGGGGGTGAGGGAGGGAGGGAGAGAGAGAGAGGGGGTTGAGGGAGAGAGGGAGGGAGGGGGAGAGAGAGAGAGGGAGGGGGGAAATCCAGCAAGAGCCTCCCATGTCAGAATTTTCTACCTCACAGCCCTCAGACTTGTTAGGATCTGTTTCTACCCCTAATAAACTGCTGGGCCGCCTCTTGGCATCATGGGATGTGAAGCACAGAGCAAACTGGCCTCTCAAATCAACTATTGTTACCAGCCACCTGTGTTATGGGATCACTTGCACCCCTCAGTTCTTGATCTTGCAAGCTTGTAACTTATACATGTATTTAGTTATTCACTTATTGATTCACTTCTGTATTTGTTCACCAGACTACTGCTCAGCTTTGGCTTCTAGTGGTGTGTGTATGTGTGTGTGTGTGTGTGGGGGGGTGTTTGAACCTGGAACTTTGGAGCCTCAGGCAGGGAAGTCTTTCTGCATAACTATTCTGCTAACTCCCCAACTCTAGAAGTGCATTTTAAAATTTTTCCTTAGATTTCTTTATGAGAGAAAGGGGGAAGAGGAGAATGAGAACCAGAACTTCACCCTGGTACATGCAGTGCTAGAGATTCAACTCTGAACCTCATGCTTGAGCGTTCATAGCTTTATCTATTGCACCATCTCTAAGGTCCTTAGAAACTTATTCTTTAAAAAGGAGGAATCTGGGGCCAAGTGGTGGTGTACCTGGTTAAGTGCTCAGATTGCAGTGTGCAAGGACCCAGGTTCAAGCCCCTGGTCCCCACCTGCAGGGGGAAATGTTCACAGGTGGTGAATCAGGTCTGCAGGTGTCTCTCTGTCTCTCTCCTTTTCCATCTCCCTCTCCCTTCTCCATTTCTCTCTGTCTCTATGCAATAATAAATAAAAATAAAATGTAAAAAAAGGAGGAATCAGGTAATTTAGTTGATCGATTTCCTCTTCTTTTCTTCTTCCCTTTCATCCTTCTTTCCTTTCTCTCTATTCTCCTTCCTTCTTTCCCATCCCACCCTCCCTCTTCCTGTCTTCCTTCTTTTGCTGAGTCAACTTTTTTTTCAAGTCCTAATGCATTATTGTGGAGAACCTGGGGGGTGATTTTACACATGTATGCATAATTGTATTTACTGTAAACATTATCCCCCACAATTTAAAAAAAAGATATTTCAAAGCAGAGTTTTTAATAATGCAAGACAATGTCTAGTTGTGTCCTGGGGGAGAGAGAAGAGACCAGGAATTTGTGGCAGAACGGGAACGCAAATCTTTATTCACGTGGGCGCCCCAGAATTGGGTGCGGGCACAGTGGTTCGGTCCACGTGGAACTAGCAAAATGGCCGCTTCCCACTATGCCCAAGAGCCCTTCTCCAGGTCCGGTAGTGGAAGAGAGAAGGGCAAAGAGAGAGAGAGAGTCAACTATTTTAAGAAAAGAGTTATACAAAAAGACTCCTCCACACTGATGTGCAGTTTAACCTCTTATTCTCGACCAGCAATTAACGGATAACGTGGGGAGATAACTGGAATCGGTTTGTGACAAGGAATGTAAGAACAAAATTGACTGTGATTACATACAGCACACCCAAATGATGATTATGGGTCTGATAACCCAAATTATGCAGATTGAGATCACAGGGAACACTGGGTATCATGTTTTTCTAGGCATTGTTCACTGACTCTTTTTGAAACTCTTATCACTGGTAATCATTCTGTGGGCCCTCCTCCTCAGGTTTTCATGAAGAGTTTTAAACTGCAGCAGTGCAAAATTCCCTGCCTGGCATGGCAGTGTGGAGTATGGGTTCAAGTCATGGCATGTTTGATGGGATTTTTTTTTGGGGGGTGCTAGAAATATTGATGTCTAGAAGTCTCCACTGGCAGTTTGGTGTAAGTGATGTTTCTCACATCCTTGTTGTCTCCTCTGTCGTCGTTCTAATGAAGGAGGGACAGTTCTTTATCCTTCCAGCTCCTTCCTTCTGGAAAGAGGAGTAAATGAATGTCAGCTGAACAGGAGAAAGAGCTAATTTAATTATGTAAGCATGGAGGCCTTGCACTGACAGGAATGATACAAAGATGTTCTGGCAAAATGAGGTTTATTATGTGTCCCCCTGAGCAAAAGAGGAGACAGGGGTCTGCGCCTTCCAAAAGGGAGGAAGGCAACTCACAGGGACGAGAGAAGATTCAATGTTGTGTACACAGATGAAGTTCTATGAAAGGCCAGTGGGACCTAGGGAGGGATCTGAATGATCTGGCCTTGCTACATTCTCCCGTATACTCATACTCATTGGAAGGAACTTTGTTTTTTTTTAATTCTTATCCTTTGGATATTGCAAGTTGACTTAGATGGGCATTTAACTTTTAGAATTTGTAAATCTTTTGTTTCTCTAGTTGTCTTAGTCCACTAGAGCTGCTGGAGCACAGAGCCATAAATGAGGATACTTATAGACACAAGACATTTTTAAATCTCATACTCTGAAGGTTGGAATCCCAGATAAGGGTGCCAACATGGTTGGGTGAGAGCCCTCTCCTGGACTGCACACATTTCTCTGTGTTGAAATGGTGTGGGGATGCCCACTGCTTAATGCCACAGAGCAAAATCATAAAAATCTGTACTGTAGTCTGTCACATGCAGGGAAAAACTGTATTTTGTAGGACTGTATGATACTGAGAATTCAGTGGGGGGGGGTCTACCTTCCCACAGAGCATTTTCTTGTCTTCTGCTTCATGACTGATTAAAAATAAATCCTCTAGGCAGGAAACTGGGTATTTGGAGACCAGGATTTTTCTCCTTTCACAAAGCTTCCTCCTGCCTTCCTTTTAAAGAGAGAATGTGTAATTTATGACCTCCAAGTTCTTCCCTTAAAAAATGATTTTTTTAAAATGTTTTATTATTGGATAGAGACAGAGAGAAATTGAGAGGAAGGAGGCGATAGGGAGGGAGGGGAGAGAGAGAGAGAGAGAGAGAAGAGAAAGAGAGAGAGAAAGAGACTTGCAGCCCTGCTTCATCACTCGTGAAGCTTTCCCCTGCAGGTGGGGACCAGGGGCTTAAACCTGGGTCCTGGGAGCAATATTATGTGTGCATTTAACCAGGTGCACCATCACCTCGCCCCTAGAAACTATTTCTTTATAGAGACAGAGAAAGAGAGAGAGTTAAAGAGAGAGAGTAGATAGCATAATGGTTATGCAAAAAGTCTCTCAGGTCGGAGGCTCCAAAGTCCTAAATTTAATCTACCACCATAAACCAGAGCTGGCCAGTGCTCTGGGAAGGAGAAGGAGGAGGAAGAAAAAAGGGGAGAAGAGGAAGAAGAGGAAGAGGAAGAAGAGAGACTATAGTCCCAAAATTTAAAATTTATTATTGGCTACAGACAGAGAGAAATTAAGAGGGGAGAGGGAGATAGAGAATAAGAGAGACAGAGGCACCGGCAGACCTGCTCTACCGCTTGTGAAGCCTTCCCCCTGCAGGTGGGTACCAGGGGTTCGAATCCCGCTTCTGGATCACTGTAATGTGTGCATTTGTCCAGGTGTGCCACCGCCTGACCCCTCAGCAACCATCTTTAAATGATCTAAACTAAAAAAAACTTAAAAAAAAAACTGGAGAAGGAGGGAATGGTTAGTCAGGAAGATGATTAGGAATGTCTCTGTAAAACAAGGCAGACAAATTTAAATCCCTTTAAGGAGATTTGGTCTTCCTAGGAGGCACTGTTTAAAAAAAAAATTTTATTATTTTTGTCTCTAGACATCCAGATTTTGAGAGGAAGGAGGAATAGAGAGGGAGAGAGGCAGAGAGAAACCTCTAGCCCTGCTTCACTACTCATGAAGCTTCCTCCCTGCAGGTGGGGACAGGGGGCTTGAATCTGGGTCCTTACACATTGTAACATGTTTGAACAACCAGGTGTGCCACCACCCGGCCCCAGGAGACACTCTTAAAGGAGTTATTTATAGTCAAATAATCTTTTTCAAGGAAATCTTATAACTACCCCCCCCCATGAAGTTAGTTAGCTTTTTGCTTAAGGCTTACTTTGGGGTGGGAACAAATCGCTTTGAAGATTGGGAACAGGTAGGTTTTATGAAGCTTTGAAACCTCTCTTAGCCCTTAGCATATAATATACCCTTGATGAATATTTGTTGATTGGTAGTGGGATTCAGCTGGGGGCTGGCATGTGGATAGTATAAATCTGGAAATTTGAGTGCTTTTGGGTTCTTGGCTAAGGATAAAAAATTCTCTAAAATTTGCAAGTCTCCTAGCCTAATCAGGTGTTATGTAAAATTTGTATCTTTATTTGAGAAAATATGTCTCTGCCAGCAGATTCTGACAGTTGGAACATGAATATATAAATTAATTCGCCGTGGCAGAGTTCTGGCACAGGTCTGTGGGATACTGCCTACATTACCCCCGGAGCTTCCTTGTGTTGGGCCATTGTGAGCATGTTGATGGCTTTCCTCCTTGAAGAATTTCTCTCTTAGGAGTTGTGTGCAGAGGTTCATAAAGTCATGTTCTACTTTGAAAGCCAGATCCTTGAGAACCAAGGATGAATCAAATAACTGGTTGGTGTTCAAAGCCAAGAAAAGGGAAGCCAGTTTAGGCAAGGGTGGAAAATGGAGAGATAGCAAGAGGAAGGAAGAGGTGGGAAGTAAAATCATTGTGAGCTGGAGCTTTTGAGCCTGGATGTCTTTTATGACCTGGCCAGAAAGTTAATGGGAGTATATGTGTGTGTGTGGGAGGGAGGGGAGTCAGGTGGTGGGACACCTGGTTGAGTGCTCCTGTTAAAATGAGCAAGGAAGTGGGTTTGAGTCCCCAGTCCCAGCCTGCTAAGGGAAAGCGTTGTGAGTGGTGAAGCAGTGATGCAGGTGTGTCTCTCTTTCTCTCTATCTCCACCTACCTTCTTGATTTCTGGATGTCTTTTTTGTTGTTGTTGTTGCCTGGGTTATTGCTGGGGCTCCGTGCCTGCACTACAAATCCACTGCTCCTAGAGGTTATTTTTTCCATTTTTTTTGTTGCCCTTATTGTTTATCATTGTTGTTGTTATTATTGTTGTTCTTGCTGTCATTGTTGAATAGGACAGAGAGAAATGGAGAGAGAAGGGGAAGACAGAGAGGGTGAGAGAAAGATAGACACCTGCAGACCTGCTTCACCACCTGTGAAGCGACCCCCCTGCAGGTGGGGAGCCTGGGGCTCTAACCGGAATTCTTATGCTGATCCTTGCACTTTGCATCATGTGCACTTAACCTGCTGTGCTACCTCCCACCTCTTTTGTTTAAAGTTTTTTTTTAAATTATCTTTATTTATTGGATAGAGACAGCCAGAAATTGAGAGTAAGGAAGAGACAGAGAAGAAGAGAGGCAGAGGGACACCTGCAGACCTGCTTGTGGGGACTTGGGGCTTGAACCTGGGTTCTTGCACATTGTAATATGTGTGCTCATCCAGGTGTGCCACCGCTTAGCCCCTCAAAGTTTGTTTGTTTGTTTATTTATTTATTTATACCAGAGCACTACTCAGTTCTATATAGTGGTGTGGGACATTGAATCTGAGACTTTGGAACCTCAGGTATGAGAATCTCTTTGCATAACCATTAAGCTATCTCTTCCACTCCCTGGCTGTCTCTATTCAATAGATAAGACAGTAAAATAAATAAATAAACAAAGTAAATAAATAAATAAATAAATAAAGGTTAATGGGGGATGGGAGCAAGCAGTAGCACACCAGGTTGAGAGCATACATTACCTGCTCAAGGACCAGTGTTCAAACCCCAGGTGCCCACCTGCAGAGGGGAAATGCTTCACAAGGGGTGAAGCAGGTCTCCAGGTGTCTCTTTCTCTCTCTCTCTCTCTTTATCTCCCCTCAGCTGTCAGTTTCTATCCTATCAAATCAAATAAAAAGGACTTAAGAAATAAAAGGAAAAAATGGCTGCCAAGAACTATGGATTTGTAATGCTTGCATCAAGCCCCAGCGATAACCCTGGTGACAGTAAAAATAAATAAATAAATAAATAAATAAATAAATAAATAAATAAATAAATAAAATTAAAAAAAAAGTTAATGGGTCCTCCCCTTCCACTGATTCAAACTTTCTACTCAAATTGGCTTGGGATTTTGATATTAAATAGTGGGAAAAAAAACACTTCAAATGTCTATGAAAGTATATGGGATTTTTAACAGATAGGTAGGGAATTTAATACAAACAAAATAGAAATATAGACTCATATCTTAGCTTTTATGGTGGAGTCATAACTTTTAAGTTTTTTTATTATCTTTATTTATTTATTGGATAGAGGCAGCCAGAAATCAAGAGGGACTTGGATGTAGAAAGGGAGAGAGAGAGAGACAGAGATACCTGCAGTACTGCTTCACCACTCACAAAACTTTCCCCCTGCAGGTGGGGACTGGGTGCTTGAACTTGGGTCCTTGGGCACTGTTAACATGTGAGCTCAGTCAGTTGTGTCACCACCCTGCCTCTGGTAGAGTTATACCTTGATGAAACTTGTCTTAAACACTTATACTGACTGAGTACCTTCTTGGGGGGCTGGAGGGTGGCAGAAGACATTCTAGGTATATTTTATAGGAAAGAGAAAACCAATCATGTTGAAGTGACGTCAATGTTTATGAGGGAAAATAACACAACAATGCTCTTCACTCCTGGAAAGTTTATGAGTCAGCTGCATGTCAAAGCAATATCATAGTAACAGTGTAAAAAAGACAATTCATTGTTTTCTTGTATAAAATCATTAGCATTCTAACGTATTTATTCATTTGGAAACCACCATTGAAAAGAGAACAATTTGCTTGCTCTTTCACATGACTCTGATAAGTCCAGAGGCCAGCTTTGGAGACTGGAGAGTTATGGGTAAATGGATTTTTTCTTTTTTTAATATTTATTTATTTTCCCTTTTGTTGCCCTTGTTGTTGTAGTTATTATTGTTGTTCTTGATGTCTTTGTTGTTGGATAGGACAGAGAGAAATGGAGAGGAGAGTAAGACAGAGAGGGGAAGAGAAAGATAGATACCTGCAGACCTGCTTCACTGCCTGTGAAGTGACTTCCCTGCAGGTGGGGAGCCAGGGCTCGAAATAGGACCCTTACTCTGGTCCTTGCGCTTTGCGCCATGAGCTCTTAACCCGCTCCTCCCCTGGGTAAATGGATTTCTTATGTCATCTAGTTTTGTAAAAAAGCATGGAAATCATTCTGAGAAACAAGAAGGAGGCAAGTAGGTGGACAGATAAGGCGTCAAGGCAGAGTTCCTGTTGGGGTGCCAGGCACATACCTAGGGGCACAGAGACACTGATGCATCATGACAGAATACACATTCCCCAGGCACACAGGTATACAGGAAATGGGAGTGTAACAGGTGTGGGTGTGGTTTAGAATGGCAAAGGCGGGGCTTGGGTGTTTATAAGCTAGTCCTATGGGTATAGCTGGTGTTCTCTGCCTAGGTGAGCCAGTCAACATGTGAGAAGGCAGTCTCTCTCTTTCTTGCTCTACCTAAGGTGAATGCTTTCTGCTTTCCTGAATAAAGTTTAAAATTCCTGAAAATCGTGCTTTCTCCTCAGCTCTTTGTTGGGATTATGTGTGATGAACTGCCTGGCCGTAATCCCCCCCCACACACACACATCCACACCCCCTTTGCTTGAGAGGGAGAGGGAGAGGGAGAGAGAGAGATCACAGCAACAGAGCCTCACACTTATTTCTGCATCAAGGAGAGGCTTGTACTAAGATCTGGATAGGAAGCTAGTCACAGCACTCTCCTTCCTCACTCCCACAGCACTTGTCTCTTTCATAAGCTTTCTCAGTGTGTGTTGTTTTTTTTTTGGGGGGGGGTTTGGTACTTTGTTGTACAATCTAAGAGAAATTCAGCCTCTAATAATAGTTATCTTAGGGAGGAGAAAGAGCACAATCTAGAATTTGCATTTCACATATCCCTATAAGGATTCTTCTTTTGTAAAAATAGCCCTGCAAGTGGATCTTTATTCTTTCGTGAAGCTTGTAGTGGCCACCCACTGTCAGCTCTGGGGACAGTAAGCTGTGTGAGACACGCCCTACTTTCCAAGAGTTCACAACCCAGTGGGCTCAGGGAAGGGAGTAGGCAGGCAGAAAGACTCCCAGTAGGGTCCAGAGCGGGAAAGGAGGGAAGAAGGATGTGGATTCCTGCTAGACATTTTCGCAAGGGACCAGTGGAGTTGTCCTGGCTGATAGTCAGGATTTGTGGAGGAGACAGACACAGCATGTGAACCAGTGGCTGACTATAAGAGGTAGATTTTTGTTTCTAGTGGGTAGGACTTTGGAGGGGTCAAGTTGCTCATGCTAGTTGAAGCCAAGTTGGGCAGGAAAGCCTGAGATACTGAACCATTGACTTTTGGACAGTCTTGGTGTTACCAGGGGACCCCTAGGATACCACCCCCAAGAGTCCGTTTGGCCTTGGCACCAGGCTGCCAAAGATTTCACAATATAGGGCAGGCAAAATAGAAAGTGGAACAAGAAAAATTTATTAAAATGAAAGTTTAACTATGGTCTATGTGTCGGTCGAGTGTTCAGCTCTTAATCCTAAGGTCCAGAGTTCCACTCTCAGCATCACATGTGCCTAAGTGATGCTCTGGTTCTCTCTTTTTCTCATTGATAAATAAATAAATACATTTTAAATGAAAGTAAACACACACACACACACACACACACACACACACACACACGATGCATGTGAGTGTGTGATTACTAAGAAATCCTAAACTCTGAGTCCAAAGAAAGAAAGAAGTAGGCACATCCATGAAATTGGTAAGGAAACGTATAAAGTACTAACAAGAAAAATGGAATCACTCTTGTACAGGGTAGAAGGATGTCTAAGCCAGAAGTTATTCAGAGAGTAAGAGGCAGGGCCATAAAGGTTTTTAGATCTTGGGATGCATGAGACTGAAATGCAGACAGTTTTTTTCTTTGGCAGCCTTGTGATAAGGGGACTGTTTCACACAGGCAGATACTTTAGGTTCTGGTATCGAGTATTTGGTTTGATAGGATAAAAAGGGAAACACACACACACACACACACACACACACACACACACGAGTTGAGGTAGAGTCAAGTCCTTGCCCTGCCCTTTTAGGTATGCTGTGACTCTGATAACTTGCATAACCTCTGAGAGCATTAGGTTCATTATTAATTGAAGACAAATGATAGTAGTATCTCCTTCAGAAGAAGTTCATGAAGAAGATGGAAGATAATTTGTGTCAAGTGTTTAATAAAGGACTTGCCATATATGAAGCATTGAATACATTTTGGCTACTAACATTCTTATTAATGGTCAGAGGACTGTCTCCTCCATCACAGCAATGGCCTCAGACCTCAAGTCTTAATGAATCTCTCTTTACTCAGAAAGAATGCCTCTTAGTTCAAGGCTGTGGTCATCATTAGTATTAGTCATGTTCTAGAAGGAGAAGTCAAAGAAGGAGCAGTAGCAGTGATCTTTATTGATTTTTTTTGTTTATTTATTGGGTAGAGAAGGAAGGGGAAGATAGAGAGAAACCTGCAGCCCTGCTTTATTGCTTATAGACCTTCGCTCTACAGCTGGGGACTGGGGACTTGAACCTGGGTCTTTGCTCATTGTATCATATGTACTCTATCAGGTATGCCACTGTTTAAACCTCACAATGGTCTTTAAAGTGTATCAGAAAATAGTTTGAGCATGAGACTAGTAGGAAGAGGCATCTAGTGAACGCTGATGGTCTCCCCCCCAACCTCCCAATGTTTGGTGTGATCAATTGTTCCTGAGACAGTTGAGGTTCTTTTGGCTACCTCATTGATCACATCCTCCTCCCTTCTGCTTGTAGGTTGCTATGAATCCACTGGGTTGGAATCAAGTCCTTTGTTCTTGTGTAAGAGTGACTCCATTTCTCTTGTATGCTGCCTCCATCAGAGCCCCATGAATTAAGACTAACCCTGTACTAGGAATGAAGTCAGAATGCATCCTGATTCTTACCACAACACACAAATATTCATGAACCCACAAATACAACCATTCATGTCATTTGAACTAGAAAGCACAGATAATTTATCTGTTTTTTTTTTTTTAAATCATTGGTCCTGCACAAATCTGCTGTTAATAGGATAGTAAACTAAGACATTCTTTCAATGGCAAACGCTAGAAGAAGAATGGGAGATAAGATGCTCACAACAAAGAGGGTGATGTGGATTTTCTCTTGGACCCCAAGATCTGTCCTGCATCTCTGCTGCTGGGGCTTCACTTATATGTCTTTTCCCCTTCATACATTCTTGCACTACTTTACTTAATGAACTTGTTTGCTCTCTCCCTCTGTGCCTCCCTCCTTCTCTTTCTCCCTTCCCTTCCCTTCCCTTCCCTTCCCTTCCCTTCCCTTCCCTTCCCTTCCCTTCCCTTCCCTCCCCTCCCCTCCCCTCCCCTCCCCTTCCTTCCTTTCCTCCTTCTTCCCTTCCTTCTGCCTCCAGAGTTATCACTGGGGCTTGGTGACTGTGAATCCACCATTCCCCACAGCTATCCCCCCTTTTATTCCCTAGGACAGAGAGGGGAGGAGGAGAAAGAAAGACACCTACAGACCTGCTTCACCACTTGTGAAGTGTCCCCCCTGCAGGTGGGGAATGGGACCTCAAACTTAGGTCCCTTGTGCATAGTATTATGTGTGCTTAACCTGGTGTGCCACTGCCCATCCCCCCACTCCGACTTCTTTCTTTGAACTCAAACTACCTTCTGAATTTGACATGAATGTGTCCATGCTGGCTTTATATTGCTGTGACATTAGGAATTATCTGGAAAGACTGTTATTTGATTTTTATTATTTTACATAGAAGACCTTTTGTTTTAGTCATGTATAGTTCACTTTCCTTCCTCAAAATTTCCCTAACATTGAAATTAAGATATACTTGCTGCAGTAAATGAGATAGGGAACTCAGCTTTAGTTCTTTGCTTTGGACAAGACTGGTATATTTTTGTTGTAAAATAAAAGGGATTAATATTTTTAACATAGTAACTCAATTATATTTGAAATTGATTTTTTGCTTGTTCTAGGTAGCAAGACTCCATTTTTAGAATCTTTTCCAATACACCTACAGGCCAATCATAAGTATGTGTGTTGCCAATTTCTGCACCTTGATTGGATGAGTTTATTGATAAATCTTCCAGAATTTTTTTTGTTCAACCCTTTGCTAAATTCAAAAACCTGACATTCTGATTATCAGGTGGGAAATGTTCGTGAGAAATACAATTCACAAATGGTCTTAAATGAAATATCACGCATCTGTAGACTATGCTCTCACATTTATGCATTTGAGCATGAAATAGTGTCCTAGTTTTCATTTTGAGTTCTGGAGCCTGATATTTGTAAAGTATGATGTCTTCTCTTTAAGTGTAATTGCATAGTTTTTGAAAGGATAGCTTGTTTGTGGGTTTTTTTTTCTCTTCAGGTTAGATCATACTGTTAGCATTTGCTAATGATGACTCCATGGCCTCATCATTGTTTGAGAGAAGATCTGTGGTGGTTTTTGTTATTTTTAAAACTGTTTGTGGTACAGCCATTTATGACATTCCCCTTGTCTTTCTTTCCCTTTCTTTCTTTCTTTCTTTCTTTCATTTCTTTTGTTTTCCTTTTTCTCTCCCTTGCTTCCTTTCTTCTTTCTTTTTCAGTTTTATTAGTGATTTCCTCTTGTTTTTATTTTTTTTTGAATTTTTATTTATAAAAAAGAAACATTGACAAATAGGATAAGAGGGGTACAACTCCGTACATTTCCCATCACCAGAACTCTGTATCTCATCCCCTCCCCTGATAGCTTTCCTATTCTTTATCCCTCTGGGAGTATGGACCCAGGGTCATTATGGGGTGCTGAAGGTGGAAGGTCTGGCTTCTGTAATCCTCTTGTTTTTCTAACAGTGATTTGTCTGTCTTTGTGGGCTGATAAATGATGCCATCTTTATCTTCCAGATTGTACGTCTGGCCAATCAGTGCAGATATTATTTATGGCTGTGGTGCTTGCCAGCTAAGAGTTCAGAGACATTGGTGATTGGAATGGTCATTATTATGCTGCTCTCTGGAGGAAGTAGGGACACTTGAGCTTTTGACACCTGGCCTTGTGTTTGGCATCTACTATTGTTGACTTTAACGCATCTGAGACACTTATTACCACATCCCAGAATGGCATGGCCTCCTTGTTCAATTGTTGTCATCATTCAGATCTTGGCTGTTGGCAAGAAAGTGTTGCAAGGGATGAGTTGAGATGATTGACATCAGTGGAGATTCTCTGTTGCTCATTAATGCAATGTTGACATATTGGTTTGATGTGTGTGCCTGTGTGTGTGTGTGTGTGTGTGTGTGTGTGTGTGTGTGTGTGTCTGCCTGCCTGAATATAATTGCTGACTTGACTTTTGCTTACCTTCATTTTTTAATTTAAATATATTTGGTCTTAATAGTTATGTTTAGCCTGCCATTTTCTCATAAACATTTCATTATTTGTGAACTATGATGCCAAGTACAGGGTAGTGAGAGATTATTTTATCTTTGAATTTTAAACCAGTAAGGGAGTCAGTGTGTGTTGGTGAGTTAGGTACAATGTATTAGAGGAACAAAAGAGGAAAGAGATATTACTTTTTTACAGGCTCAAGGGAGGTAGTGTTTGTCATGAGTCTCAGTGGCTGAATAGAAATTTTCCAGATTGAAATGTGTGTGTGTGTGTGTGTGTGTGTGTGTGTGTGTGTGTGTGTGTGTGTGTGTGTATGTGTTGTGGGGGGCAGTACTTGTCAATATGCAGAATCGGAGGATGATGAATTTGGGAAATATGTATGGGGGGGAAGAGAGAGACTGGAAATAGAGACCTGGATCAGACCAAAAAAGTCCCCACATGTCATAATAATGAACCTGACTGCGTCTCAGCGCATTTATATGGGTAAGTGGAAAGTTCACATTGAGTCCTGTGAAGAGCTCTCTGGTGGCAGCATGGAGGAACTGTGGTTGAATTAGTGGTGGAAGGGAGGTGACCTAACTCAAAGAGCCTGAAGCCAAATCAGAAAGACATGAGTTGGGGGTAGGGCGGTAGCATAGCTGGTTAAGCGAACTTGGCGCAAAGCACAAGGACCAGTGGAAGGATCCCGGTTTGAGCCTCCACCTCGCCACCTGCAGGGGAGTCGCTTCACAGGCGGTGAAGCAGGTCTGAAGGTGTCTGCCTTTCTCTCCTCCTCTCTGTCTTCCCCTCCTCTCTCCATTTCTCTCTGTCCTATCCAACAACAAATGACATCAACAATAACAATAATAACCACAACAAGGCTACAACAACAAGGGCGACAAAAGGGGGAAAAATGGCCTCCAGGAGCAGTGGATTCATGGTGCAGGCACTGAGCCCCAGCAATAAACCTGGAGGCAAAAAAAAAGAAAAGAAAAGAAAGACATCAGTTTGAGTCCTAGCTATGCCACTTGTTGACTATGTAACTTTGGCTAAATGATAGAACTTCTCTGATTTTTAAATTGCTTATCGGTGAAGTAGGGGCACATGAGACACATGATTATTATATGTACTAGGTAATAAATGTCAGTCTTAGTCACATGTGACATATGGACCATGCCTGGCATGTGATAAATGCTCGGTAAGTGTTATTTTCTTGCCTTCTTCTCGTCTCATATTTTACACTCTAGCCTTAAAATGGTGTCTGGGCTGGTCTGCTTGTTCTGAGATCTTCCTCACAGCCTCTGTCTAGAGCTTATTTTCCTGCCAAGGCATTGTGGTGTTTACTTGGATTTCTTAGCTTTTGACTCTTCACTTTCCAGTTTGACTTGGAAAACTAAAAGGTGTTGATTTGTAGACTGTAATGTACCTTGTCTCACCACAGATTTTAATTATGTTCCCCATGAAGATGAACAGTAAACTGTGTAGCCAGGAAGTTTTTTCACTAACTCTAGTTATTCTGTTATGAACTGAATTAAGGATTGCTATCCTTCCCACTGGTTTCCAATGATACTCAACACTCACCCACTTTCCAAAAATACAATGACTGATTTGCTATAAACACCTGGTATATTTCATTCCATTTCTACACTCCTTTTACTGTCTGTAATTTTCAAACCTTTGGACCAAGTGAGTAGTTGAGAGTGCATTCAGACATGTTCAGTGCCTTCCCTGTGTTTGCTCTCAGAAGGGCCAGATCAAGAAAGCTCTCCTGTGTCATAACAATGAGTATGACCTTATCTCTTGGTAATGGAGAATGGGCTTCATCAATAGAACAAGTGAAGATAAGTGTTGGAGAGGATGTGGACAGAGTAGAACTCTCTACACTGCTGGTGGGAATGCAAACAGGTATAAGCACTATGGAGATCAATATGGAGAATCCTTAAACAAATACAAATGGAAATACCATTTGATCCAACAATTCCACATCTAGGCATATGCCTAAAAGACATAATAACACACTCCCTATCAAAGTTTTCTTGTCATTGCTCCAAGACACCCCTTTAACTGTTCTTCACCCACCACCCTGCCACACTCACACACCTTGTCCCTATTACCTGTGATAAGTACCATAGTTTGAAGGATCTAAAAGTTATTTTTGGAGACATCTGGAAGCATGGCTATGGAGTAAAACCTCTCTTACATTGCTCATCTTCCCCTCATCAACTAGAAAAAGCAAAGAAAAATCACCTGAAAAATAATCAGTATACAACTGGGATTTCTTCAGAAACTCACTAATCCATAGGTGATTGCAGACATGTGTAATTAGTGGATGGAAAAGGCATGAGAGAGATTTCCAGGACGCAAAAAGCCCTACTCAGTGATGCATGGCAGCAAATTGGGAGTAGAACACATTGCTGTAGCAGGAAAGTAGACCTGGATGTTTAACCTTTGAATTCACGGGCAACAGGATTTTGAACTGCCCACAAGGACCCACTAGTGTTTAAGGGGAAAAAAATCTGACTGAAATTAAACCCTCCAGTCTTCTTAGACTTTCATAGCCATAAAGAAAAATAAATCCTAGCCAACTTCAGGTAGCATGTCAAGGGATGAGCAGATGAGGTATTGCTCTACCTGGACTAAGTTAAAGCAACAACAGATGGAAAAAAAGAATAATAATAATAACAAAACCCCTAAAATTGGTCAACTTACAACTGGAATTTCATAAGTAACTATTAGCCACAAGTGGGTACAAACAAGCATGATCAGGAGTGAAGAAGAGGCTCTTAAGAATTTAGAAGCCCTACCCAGTATCAGTGGGTGCCACTTTGGTACTTACAAAATAGAACACATAGTTGGAGGAAGGATGTATTTTGGGAACACTAAACTGTAACCTCAGGGGTGTGAAAATAATAAACTGTCTACAAGGGTCATTAGGATTTATGACCAAAACCTGACTGAGAACTAATCCTGCTTGGGCTATACAGGCACTGACTTCTAGCTAGGGAAGTACATCCTCCCCCCCTTTTTTTTTAGAATACTAAGGAGAAAGGAGAACAACAGCAGTGAAGTGAAACCCTATATTGATTATTGCCATATAAGACACTAAACCAGCCTGATGACACTGAATGAAATCTGCCTTTCTCTATCAGGATATATAAACAGGGAATCCAGCATGCTAGCTAGCTACAGTGCCTACTGCTGACTCAATAACAGCAACAAATCCATACTAAATGTAGAAACTGAAAAATACACAGACAGTGATGACAGAAACTCCAAATGACCAGACAGACACAGATATGGGGAAAATGATAGAAACAAAGTTGAAAAAATCATTATAAAATCAGTTCAAAATTCAGAGATAATTTTATCAAAGACAAAGTATAGGAAAAAAACTCCAAATAGACTTGCAATGCATGACAGATGGTTTGAATGAAGATCAGGCTGAGGTAAGAGGCACAGGAAGTAGACAAGTCAGGTGGAGGAAGAGTATCAATGCTAGAAGACACAACCGCCAAATTGAATTTAATGCTATTGCAGAAGAAAGGTTTAGAAAAATGAACCAATTCTATGAAATATCAGACTCCATTTGAAAGAAAAATGTAAGAGTTATTGGGGTTCGTGAAGAAGAAGAGTCAGAGAGGAACAGAGAACGTATTCAAGTAAATTCTAGCTGAAAATTCTCCACAATTTAGAAATGTACAAAACATAGAAATTTAAGAAGCTGAACAGACACCTGAATTCATGAACTGAAAAAGACAAACACCAAGATACATCATAGTAAAGCTATAGGAAATCAAAGACCAGGAAACATTTTGCAGGCTGCTGTGGAAAAGACTTAATTCACATACAGAGGCAGAATGATCAGGCTTTCATTAGATTTCTCATTACAAATGCTAGAGCCAATGAAGAAGTAGAATGGCATATTCAAAGTATTAAAGGATAAAGATTGCAGCCATGAATATTGGATCCTGCTAAATTATCTTTCAAGAATGAGTGAGAAGTAATCTTTTTTTTTTCCAAACATTAAGAAATTGAAGGAATTTGCCATTACCAACCCTGCTTTGCAAGAATTACTGAGAGAAGTCGTACATGGAAAGAAGCAAAGGAATTCTCACTTTAGAGATGATCAGTAGATCATCTCTAGAACCAGGAACCAGGTTCTAGAACTAGGAACACAAAAAGAACAGGCAAAAATAGACATGGGAAAGGGAAGTGCAAAATTGAGCAATATAGTTCAATACTGGTGAACCAAGTCTAATTTTTTAAAATAAAAAAAATACTGTTCTAGTTACTGTACCTTAGACACACTACTTACGATAACTGAAGAGCAAAATATAGCACAAAAACAAATAGGAAACATATATACAGTAGGCAAGACCATTATAGAAAGCCATCTACATAAAGTAACAGAACTAGACAGGAGAAGAGTCAACAAGATCAGAAAACCACCTATGAAACTAAAAACAGAATGGCTATAAGTAAACCACATTTATCAATAATTAGCCTAAATGTGAATGACTTAATTTAGCATTCAAAAGATTCGGAATGAATGAATGGACTAAAAGGAGAGACCCATGTATTCCCTGTCTCCAGAAAACACACATACAAAAGAAAGACAGACAGGAACTCTAGGTGACAGGCTGAAACAAGGTTTTCCAAGCCAATAATGCAAACAAAAGAGCAGGGGCAGCTATTGTAATATCAGATAAAATAGACTTTTAGGCAAAGAAGGTAAAAAGAGAGAGACATGGACACTGCATATTGGTGAGAGGATCAATTGAATAGGAAGACATAATGATTGTCAATATACATACTCTCAATATTGGACTACTACTCTGTAATTAAAAAAGATCATGTATCCTTTGGGACAAAATGGATGGAACTAGAGGTGATTATGTTCTGGAAGATGAATGGCAACTATCAGAAGGTTTCACTCATGTGGAATCTAGAGGTCTGATACACATGATCTTGGGAAAAAAAACAAACAACAAATAAAACAGAAGCAAGCAAACTGCCTCTAAGACTTGTGAAAACTATGGTGGTTATCTTTGGGAATTGGGAGCGTGGGGACACAGAACTTTGGTTGTGAGTGTGCTGAGGAACTATACACTGAATTTTACAATCTTGTAAACTACTGTCAATCTCAATAAAAATAAGTTATTTTTGATAGCTTGTTTGTTTTAGAAAATTCTATTGCATATATGAGCAAATCCATCTAGTATTTGTCTTCCACTCTGTACTTATGTGACCAAATTTTGTTTATCATCACAACATTCTTTTAGACAATTGCATTTACTTTTTTTGTTTTGACTGTAGATGATGGGGGAAGGTGGAGTAGACACCACAGCACTGAAATTTTCCCTGTGTAGTGGTGGCTGGGCTGGGACCTGGGTTGTTTGCATGGCAACCCAGGTGAGCTATCTGCTATCCCAATCTTTACAGCATTCTTAAAACATCCTGTGTAAAGCCTGCATGGTGTCCAATCACATCCTTATATTTATTTGATATGCTTTTGTCTTCTTTGGAACTCTGTAGTTCTGTGAATGAGGATTGTGGTAGATGCTCTTGTTAATACTGGCTTTTTTAGTGAAGATTTTGACCCCACTCCCCCCTGCCCTCCCGTACCCCTCCACCATAACAGTCTTTTACTTTGGTGCAACACACCAACTTCAGTCCAAGTTCTGCTTAGTATTTTCCCTTATGATCTTGTTTTTCAACTTCTGAGATTTCTGTATATGAGTGGAATCATCCCATATTCATCCTTCTGTTTCTGACTTATCTTGCTTAACATGATTCCTTTAAGCTCCATTCAAGGTGGGCTGAAAATGGTGAAATCACCATTTCTAATAGCTCAGTAGTATTCCATTGTGTATAAATACCACAACTTGTTCAGCCACTCATCTATTGTTGGAAACCTGTGTTGCTTCCAGATTTTAGTTATTACAAATTGTGCTGCTATGACAATAGGTATACACAAATCTTCTTGGATGGGTATGTTTGGTTCCTTAGGATATATCCCCAGGAGAGGAATTTCAGGGTCATAGGGAAAGTCCATTTCTAGCCTTTTGAGAGTTCTCCAGACTGCTCTCCACAGAGGTTGGACCAATTTACATTCCCACCAGCAGTGCAGGAGGGTTCCTTTGACCCCACATGCTCTCTAGCAGTTTTTGCTGCTATTCTTTCTGATGTATGATACTCTTCCAGGAGTGAAATGGTGTGTCATTGTTGTCTTTATTTGCATTGCTCTGACAATCAATGACTTGGAGCATTTTTGTTATACGTTTGTCAGACTTTTGCATCTTTTTTATGGTGCATATTCTGTTCAAGTCCTCTCTCCATTATTGGATGGGATTATTTGTTTTCTTGTTGTTGAGTTTGGCTAGCTGTTTATATATTTTGGTTATTAGCCTCTTGTCTGATATATGGCATGTAAAGATCTTCTCCCACTCTGTGAGGAGTCTCTTTGTTTGGGTAGTAGTTTTGCTGTGCAGAAGCTTTTTAATTTGATGTAGTCCCATTGGTTTATTCTTGCCTTAGTCCTCTTTGTAATTGGATTTGTATCATTGAAGATGTCTTCAAAATTTATGTGGAAAAGAGTTCTGCCAATATTTTCCTCTAAGTATTTTAACATCCAAGTCCTTGATCCATTTGGAACTTACTTTTGTGTTTGGTGAAATATAGTGGTTCAGTTTTAAACTTCTACATGTTTCAACCCATTTTTTCCAATACTATTTATTGAAGAGACTCTGCTTTCCCTATTTAATAGTCTGGGCACCTTTGTGTGCCCAACAATTAGATGTTCATAGGTGTGGGAGCTTACTTCTGGGCTCTCAATTCTATTCCACTGGTCATTGTGTCTATTCATGTTCCAGTACCACACAGTTTTGATTACAATGGCCGTATAATACAATTTGAGAACTTGGAGTGTGATGCCTCCTGTTCTGTTCTTTCTTATTAAGATTTTTTTGGCAATCCTAGGTCTTTTCTGGTTACAGATAAACATTTGTAGCATTTGTTATATTCTCCTAAAAATTTGGTTGGGGTCATGGTGGGGACTGCATTAAATTTGTATATGGCTCTGGGTAGTATATTTATTTTAATGATGTTAGTTCTTCCAACCCATGAACATGGATTATCTTTCCACTTCTTTGTGTCTTTTTCTTTTTTTATTTATAAAAAGGAAACACTGACAAAACCATAGGATAAGAGGGGTACAGCTTCTCACAATTCCCACCACCAGACCTCCGTATACCAACTCCTCCCCTGGTAGCTTTCCTACTCTTTAACCCTCTGGGAGTATGGGCCCAAGATCATTGTAGGATGCAGAAGGTTGAAGGTCTGGCTTCTGTAATTGCTTCCCCGCTGAACATGGGCATTGCCAAGTTGATCCATACTCCCAGCCTGCCTCTCTCTTTCTCTAGTGGGGAACGGCTCTGGGGAAGTGGAGCTTTGTGTCTTTTTCTATTTCCATGAATAGTGAGTCATAATTTTTAGTATTCAAGTCTCTCACCTTTTTGGTTAGGTTTGTTCCTAGATATTTTATTGCTTTTGTTGCTATAGTAAAGGGAATTAATTTCTGGATTTCATCTTCTTCCAACTTAGTGTTTGCATAAAGGAATGTTACTGACTTTTGTATGTTAATTTTGTAGCCTGACACTTTACTATATTGCCTGATAATTTCCAAAAACAGCCTGCTGGATTCTTTAGGTTTTTTCTTTGTATACTATCAGATCATCTTCAAATAGGGAGAGTTTGATCTCTCTTCCAATATATATGCCTTTAATTCCTTGCTCCTGCCTGATTGCTATGGGAAGAACTTTTTTTTCTTTTTTATTTAAGAAAGGATTAATTAACAAAACCATAGGGTAGGAGGGGTACAACTCCACACAATTCCCACCACCCAATCTCCATATCCCACCCCAGCCCCTGATAACTTTCCCATTCTCTATCCCTCTGGGAGCATGGACCCAGGGTCATTGTAGGTTGTAGAAGGTGGAAGGTATGGCTTCTGTAATTGCTTCCCCGCTGAACATGGACGTTGACTGGTAGGTCCATACTCCCAGTCTGCCTCTCTCTTTCCCTAGTAAGGTGGGTCTCTGGGGAAGCGGAGCTCCAGGACATATTGGTGGGGTCTTCAGTCCAGGGAAGCCTGGCCAGCATCCTGATGACATCTGGAACCTGATGACTGAAAAGAGAGTTAACATACGAAGCCAAACAAATTGTTGAGCAATCATGGACCCAAAGCTTGGAATAGTGGAGAGGAAGTGTTAGGGGGGGAACTCACTGCAAACTCTAGTGTACTTCTACTTTCAGGTGTATATTTTGCAGTAGTTTACGGATACGTGTGAACATATGCTCTCTCTCACAGAAACTGGTGTATATCTAGGTTTTGGGACTTTGTTAGAAAGTGAACCACCTGAGATGGAATTAGAGTATACTATGAAAGGAAAGGTCTCACCCGAGTAATGAAGCTGAAGGGTTGTCGTTCCACACGTGAAGTCTCTGGATACAGTCTGAATTGAAGCATGTTGAGGTGGCAATCATTGTGTTGGTTAGGTTGTGATCTGCAGATGCAATATTATTTGATATGGATTGGGAGAGGCATATGGGAAAGTGGGCCCTATCCAAGGGTTCCAGGACTGGGGTAAGTAGAGGCTCTATAGTGGAGATGTGACGTTCCTGATGTCTTAGGGTTCAAAAAGAAAATCGATAGTTAATGTTATCATCACATTATTTGGTAATTGGGTTAACTTTGAAAAGTCTTTTTGTTATGGTTTGCTGTACAGTACCCAGTATCTTGTATATAGCTGTGCTATTGGTTGCTTCTGGTCTGCTTGGTTTAGGCCTTTGAGAGAGTCTGCATATCAATTACACAGCCTATATATTGAAAAGATTCACTTTGTGTTTTGAAAAACTTCGAGACATACAATTAATTTTCCCTCTCTCATATTAATTAACTAGTGATTTATATGACTACATTTTACTAGGAGTGTACATAAACACCATTCCCACCACCAAAAGACTGTGACCCATCCCTCCCACCCACTCTTACCACCCACTGGCCCAGGAAGCCGCATGTCTACCCCTCACCACAGGGTTTTTACTTTGGTGCCCTACTTACAATTTGGTCAGGTCCTGATTTTAGTTTCCCTTTCAGATCTTCTTCCTCAACTTCTGTTGATGAGTGGGATCATCCCATACTCATCTTTATATTTCTGACTTAGCTCACTTAACATAATTTCTTCTAGCTCTGTCCAAGATGGGTCAGAGATGGTGGGTTCATTGTTCTTGATAGCTTCATAGTATTCCATTGTGTATATATACCACAGCTTTTTCAGCCACTCATCTGTTGTTGGGCACCTGGGTTGCTTCCAGGTTTTAGCTATTATGAATTGCACTGCTATGAACATAGGTTGGGTGTTATGGAGTCCTTGCGGTATAACCCCAGGAGAGGGATTACTGGATCATATGGAAGGTCCATGTCTAGCCTTCTGAGAGTTTTCCAGACTGCTCTCCACAGAGGCTGGACCAATTTACATTCCCACCAGAAATGTAAAAGTGTTCCTCTGTCCCCACAGCCTCTCCAGCATTTGTTGCTGCTGTCATTTTTGATGTATGGCATTCTTACAGGAATGAGGTGGTATCTTAGTGTTGTCTAAATTTGCATTTCTCTGACAATCGGTGACCTAGAGCAGTTTTTCATATGTTTGTTAGCCTTTTGGATCTCCTCTGAGGTGAATGTTTTGTTCATATCCTCTGCCCATTTTTGGATGGGGTCATTTGCTTTTTTGGTGCTAAGTTTGCTGAGCTCTTTATATATTTTGGTGATTAGTTTCTTGTCTGATGTATGGCATGTGAAGATCTTCTCCCATTCTGTGAGGGATCTCTTTGTGTGATAGTTTCTTTGGATGTGCAGAAGCTTTTCAATTTGATGTAGTCCCATTGTTTGTTTCTGCTTTAGTCTTCCTTGCAATTGGGTTTGATTCATCAAAGATGTCCTTGAGGTGTAGGTGGGAAAGTGTTTTACTAATGTTTTCCTCTAGGTATTTGATTGTTTCTGGTCTGACATCTAGGTCTTTGATCCATTTGGAGTTGATTTGTGTTTCTGGTGAGATAAAGTGGTTCCGTTTCATTCTTCTGCATGTTACAACCCAGTTTTCCCAGCACCATTTATTGAAGAGAGCCTCCTTTTTCTATTTAATCCTTTGGGCCCCCTTATCAAAGATTAGATGTCCATAGGTGTGGGGATTTATTTCTGGGCTTTCAATTCTGTTCCACTGGTCTGTGTGCCTATTTTTGTTCCAGTACCATGCTGTTTTGATGATGATGGCTTTATAATATACTTTAAGGTCTGGGAGTGTGATGCCTCCATTTCTGTTTCTTTTCCTCAAGATGGTTTTGGAAATTCTAGGTGTTTTCAGGTTCCAGATATATGATTGTAGTGTTTGTTCTATTCTCTTAAAGAAGCTTGGTGGAACGTTGATGGGTATTGCATTAAATTTGTATATGGCTCTGGGAAGAATATTCATTTTGATGATATTGATTCTTCCAATCCATGAGCATGGGATATCTTTCCATTTCTTGGTATCAGTTTCTATTTCCTTGAGTAGCGACTCATAGTTTTCAGCATACAAGTCTTTCATTTCTTCGGTCAAATTTATTCCTAGGTATTTGATTGATTTTGCTGACACAGTAAATGGGAGTGAACAATCTTTTTGATATGTTGCTATATCCAGTTGGCCAAGATCTTGTTTAATATTTTGGCATCTATGTTCGTCAGAGATATTGGTCTGTAGTTTTCCTTTTTTGTTCTGCCACTATCAGCTTTTGGTATCAGGGTGATGTTGGCTTCATAGAAGGTGGAAGGGAGTATTCCTGTTTCTTCAATCTTATGGAAAAGCTTAAGAAGTATGGGTACTAACTGTTTCCTGAAAGTTTTGTAGAATTCGTTTGTGAAGCCATCTGGTCCAGGACTTTTGTTGTTGGGGACATTCTTAATAACGGTTTCAATTTCTTTGTCTGTGATTAGTGCATTTATATTTTGTAGTTGTTCTTGGTTCAGTTTTGGAAGGGCATATGCTTCTAGGAATTGTTCCCTTTCTTCCAGATTCTCTATCTTGGTGACATATAGTTCTTTATAGAAGTTTCGCAGGATTCTCTGGATTTCTGTGGTGTCAGTTGTGATATCTCCTCCATCGTTTACAATTCTATTAATTTGAGTCTTCTCTCTTTTTTGTTTGGTGAGTCTGGCTAGGGGTTTATCAATTTTTTTTAAACTTTCAAAGAACCAACATTTGGCTTCATTCATCTTTTGTATGGTTCTTTGATTTTCAATGTTGTTTATTTCTGCTCTAACTTTAGTGATTTCTGCCCTTCTGGTTGCTTTAGGGTTCCTTTGTTCCTCTTCCTCTAAGTCCTTGAGGTGTCCAGTAAGGCAGTTCATTTGCGCTTCTTCTTGGTGTTTAATATGTGATTGTATGGGTATAAGTTTCCTCTCAGAACTTTTTTAGCTGTGTCCCAAATATTTTTGTAGGTTGTGTCTTCATTTTCATTTGTTTCCAGGAACATTTGAATTTACTGCTTGAGTGAATCTCTGACCCAATGGTTCTTAAGGAGTATGTTGTTTAGTTTCCAAACTCTGTGACTTTTAATAATTTTCTTTTTGTTGTTAAATATTAGTTTTACTCCACTGTGGTCTGAGAAGATACTTGGTATGATTTCGATGTTCTTGAATTTATTGATGCAGTCTTTGTGGCCTAACATGTGGTCTATCCTTGAATATGTGTTATGTGGATTTGAAAAGAACGTGTATTCCAGTTTTTTGTGGTGAAGGACTCTAAAAATGTCCAAGAGGTCTAGTCTGTCAATCTCTTCATTCAATTCTCTTGTATCTTTATTGGTTCTCTGCTTTGTTGATCTAAGTGTGAGAGTGGGGTATTGAAGTCTCCCACTATTACTGTATTACTATTGATGTATTTTTGAAATTCTTTCAGTAAGTGCTTGACATATTTAGATGGTCCCTCATTGGGTGCATAGATGTTAATAAATGTTAAGTCTTCTTGGCTGATTGATCCTCTAATCATTATGTAATGTTCTTGCCTATCTTTTATTACTTTATTACTTTATTTAATTTCAAATCTATCATGTCTGAGATGAGAATGGCTGTTCCTGCCCTTTTTTGTGGTCCGTTAGCCTGTATGATAGTTTTCCATCCTTTCACTTTAAGTCTGTGTTTATCTTGTTGTGACAGATGGGATTCTTGCAAGCAGCATATGGTTGGGTTATCTTTTCTGATCCATCCCCCCACTCTGTGCCTTTTGATGGGTGAGTTTAAGCCATTCACGTTTATTGATATTATGGATTTAATGTATTGTAGTGCCATTGTTCAAAAAAATTTTTTTTTGTTTGCTCTGATATATTGCAAGTATTATAATGATGTTCCTGTTTATAAGAGGTCTTTTAGAACCTCTTTCAGGGGCCGGTTTGGTGATGGTTGCCTCCTTTAACTGTTGTTTGTCTAAGAAGTTTTGATCCCTCCATCTAGTTTGAATGAAATTCTAGCAGGATCTATTATCCTTGGTTGAAACCCTTTTTCATTCAGGGCTCCATAGATATCTTGCTATTCTCTTCTGGCTTTTAGAGTTTGAGTGGAGAAGTCTGCAGATAATCTTATGGGTTTTCCCTTGTATGTGACTTTTTGTTTCTCTCTTGCAGCTTTTAGGATCCTTTCTTTATCCTTACTTCTTCTCATTGTGACTATGATGTGTCTTGGTGTCTTCAGGTCTGGGTTGATTCTGTTTGGTATTCTCTGGGCCTCTTGAATCTTGATTTCCTTTCTGTTATTCGGGTCTGAGAAGTTTTCTTCTATTATTTCCTCTAGAATGTTTGCTTCCCCTTCCTCTCTTTCTTCCTCTGGCAGGCCAATTATACGAATGTTACTTCTTTTGAGATCATCCCATATGTCTCTGTTGTTGTTTTCAGTGTCTCTCAATCTCTTTTTAAGCTCTTTCACCTCTTTCTTCATTTTCTCTAACTCATCCTCTGTCTGACTAATTCTGTTTTCTGCTTCTGTTAGTCTGCTTTCCCTTGCCTCAGCTTCTTTCTTCATTACAGCTATTTCAGCTTTCAGTTCTCTAATTGCCTCAAGATAACCAGTATTTTCCTTGGGGGTCTCAACTGTTGTTTCCCTAATAGTGCCATTCCTTTACTCCAATGTTTTTTTTCATTTCTGTGATTAATAAGTTTATTATTGCTTGCATACTTTTCTTATCTATGGTTACTTCTGGCTGATATGTAGTTTCTTCTGGGCTCTTGTCTTCATTCATTGGAGTAGCAGTTTTATTTGTTTTTGATCTACCCATTTTTTTGATTTATGTGTTTCTTTTTTATGCTCTTTTTTCCTCAGTTGTTGTGTCTCGAGTACAAGCAACACTGTACTAAATACCTTTATGACATTTGCACTCACCAACCTCAAGAATTACAGTAACAACTGAAGCAAGTATTGAAACAGTTTAATCACTACCAGTTAGCCAAACAATTTCTCCAGTCCGTGAAAAAATAGTAACCAAATCCCAGTGAAGAAGAAAGAGAAAAGAAAGAAGGGATAGCAAGAATAGACAGTTATGCGAATCTACTATCCACTGTAAATTCTAGGAGTAACAAGAGGGGAAAGGGAAGTAGAGCAGAGATACACACATAGAGAGTCCACTCTGAGTTAGATTTCTTCCCCAAAATAATTCACAAATTCAGAAAGGCAAAGAAGAAGGAAGGAAGAAGTGTATGACAAGAAAAAAAAAAAGAAAACAGAGACAAGAGAGAGAAAAGAGAAAAGATAAGAAAAAGAGCTGTAATTAAAGAGCAGTGAAAGGAAAAGTTTTTTTTGATTACTTTATTTTTAATTTAATTTAATGTTTTTAATTAGCTAGGAGTAGGAAGGAGGGGAGAGTCTGTAGAGGAGGTAGAAGTAACGAGACAAGTTCCTCCCACTATAGATAAGATGCCCACTACCCTAGCAATGAAAGATACCCTAAGAGTTAATTCTGATCAACCTAAAGAGGGGAAGATATATGCCTTTATATAATATTAATAATAAAATAGAGCAGGGTAAAAAAAAAAGCCTGTCCCAGATTACCTCAAACCTCATGATCGGAGGCAGCTGATTGTTAGAAAGAGAAAAAAAACCCTCAGGACTAGACAAGCATAGCTGAAATAGACAGTTATGCAAATCTACTATACACTGTATATTCTAGGAGTAGCTAAATGAGGAAGGGAAGTTGAGCAGAGATACTCACAGTGAGAGTCTACTCTGAGTCAGAATTCTTCCCCACAATAATTTCCAAATGTGTATCAGTGAATTCAAAAAAGGACACTGTTTGGTGGTGTGGGGGATGGAACCTGTGGCTTTGGAAGCTGTAGGATTAGGGAAGAAAGGATGACAAGAATGAGAAAAAGAAAAAAAAGAAAGAAAGAGAGAAAAAAGAAAAAGAAAAAGAACAGTCATAAAAAAGCAGGAAATAGTTTATGTATTTATTTATTTTTAATTATTTAATTAGCTATGCGGGGTGAGGTGGGGGGGTTGGCTACTTAGAAAGAAAAAAGTCCAGAGGTTTCAGAAGGGTATAGACTTAGAATGAATGATACTCCCTGGTGGACAGGAATCTTGGTAAAGAAAGATGCTCAGCAGGGGAGCCTGCTAGGAGCTGGTCCCCAGGGACTGGTTATGGGGGGAGAAGGGGGAGGAGGTGTGCTTAATAATTTTAAAAGAAAAAAAATTTCCCTTTTTTTCTACTCTATTTTTTAACCCAAATTAAGTTATATTCACCCCCTTGGTGTCACCGCTCGGACTCCTTATTGATTGGCCTACTAAAGGCAGAAAATCCTACCGTTTCCAGAAGATGTGGTCAGAGCTCAAGGCACTAGCAGCTTCTCAGTCTGCCATCTTCTGGGAACCCCCCCCGTATTTAACCTTCTATTTCTGGCTTATCTCACTTATTATAATTTCTACAAGCTTCACCCAAGATTAGGTGAAGAAGGTGAATTCATCATTCTTAATAGCTGGGTAGTATTTCATTGTGCATATTAAGACAGTTTTCTCAGTCACTCATCTTTTATTAGACACCTAGTTGGCTTCTAGGTTTTGGTAATTATGAACTGTGTTACTATGAACATAGGTATATTCACATTATTTTGGATGGATGTGTTTGGTTTCTTAGTTTATACTTCCAGGAGAGTAATTGCAGGGTAAAAGGGTAGGCTCACTTCTAGTCTTCTGAGAGTTCTTCTGACTTCTCTCCATAGGGGTTGGAACAATTTACGTTCCTACCAGCAGTAAAGGAGGGTTCATTTGCCCCTACAATCTCTCTAGCATTTGCTGTTGCTATCCTTTTTGATGTATAACATTCTCACAGGGGTGAATTGATATCTAATTTTTGTCTTTATTTGCATTTCTCAGACGTTCAATGACTTGGAGTATTTTTTGTTCATATACCTGTTGGCCTATCTTTTTTTAGTAAATATTCTGTTCCTATCCTCTCCCCCACTTATGAATGGGGTCATTTTTTATTGTTGCTGCTGAATTTGGTGAGCTTTTTGTATTTTTTCATTATTAGTCTTTGTCGGATGCATGACAAGTAAAGTTCTTCTATTATATAAGGGGTAGCTTTGTCTGGGTGGCAGTTTCTTTTGCTGTGCAGAAGCTTCTTAATTAAATGTAGTCTGATTGGTTTATTATTTTTTTTGTCTTCTTTGCAATTGGACTTGTGTCACTGAAATGCCTACAAAATTTAGGTGGAAAAGAATTCTGCCAATATTTTCCTCCAGTTATATGATAGTTTCTTTTTTAACATCTAAGACCTTGATCCATTTGGAATTTCCTTTTATTTATTTCTTTTTTGATTTTTTATTGCAACCAGGGTTATCACTGGGACTATGTGCCAGCTCTATTATCCCACTGCTCCCAGTGGCCATGTTTCACTCCCTCTTTCCCTCCTTTTCTTTCCTTCCTCCTCCTCCTCCTCCTCCTCCTCCTCCTTCTTCTCCTTTACCTTTCTCTCTTTCTCTTTCTTCCTGTTTTTTTAATTTTATTTATTTATTCATGAAGAATGATAGGCAAAGTGAGAGAGAAAGAATCAGATAGCACTCTGATATATCTGCTGTTGGGTACTGAACTCCAGGTCTCACACTTGAGAGTCCAACACTTTATCCACTGTACCACTTCTCTGACCACCCTATTTTATTTGCTATAACAGAGAGAAATTGAGAGAGGAGGCATTGAGAGGGACAGTACTATTTCACTACTGGGTAAGTGCCCCTCATGCACTTGGGAAACAGGGGCTTGACCAAAGTATGCTGTGTGCTCAACTAGGTGTGCCACTGCCCAGCCCTCATATACAAAATAAATGTTGTGATAGTAAATTTAGTTGTATAGTATGATACCTAAATATAAAATAAATAAATAAATAAACAGAAAATTATCTGTCCACAGACTACTGTTAATTGTTGTCTGACTTCTGATATGAAAATTCAATTTTAAAATATACTGAATTCAGGAAAATTTCAAGTAATAAGAATGTTTGAGAAAAGAATATTAATGGAAACTTTTGCTTGCTGTTCTTTTTATTTTTATTCTGATTGACCAAGCTTTAAGATAAGGATCTCATTTCAATGTCAAATGGTGGATATCATTCTTACATCATTTGTTTTATTTTCTTTATAGTCGTAATTTAACCTGAAAATTTGAAGTTGATTTGGAAGGCTTATTGAGATATATTCCTCAGAAAAAGTTGTGACTTATTGAAAGTATGCAATGTGATAATTCAGTATGTATAATATAAATTGTAAAAGAGAACAGTAATGAAGACAACTGTAAAATTTAAAGTATGTGAATATTGAATAGCATGTCACGAACAATCAATTGATCAAAGAAGATGTATAAAATTAGGTTGAGACAAATGAGAATGAAAATGCACCATACCTAGATGAAGTGTCGCAAAATAAATTCTGGGTGAGGATTGACAGTGATAAATGACTTTTGTAAAAAGAAAATATCCGAAACAAGTAGTCAAATTTTATATTTCAAGGAACTGAAATCTGAACAAACCAAATGCAATGTTAGCAAAGACCATAGGAAAAAAAAAAACAACAAAATAAGAACTGGGATTTGAAAATAAAAGTAAAATTTACAAACATTTACTAGACTAAGAGCAAAAAAGTGAAGACACAAATAAATAAAACTAAAAATGTAAGAGGATGCATTGGTACTGCTACTGTAGAAACAGTAAATTGTAAGAAGCAAGTATGAACAATCATACATCAAGTTGGATAGTCTAAGAGAAATTAATATATTCCTAGAAGCATTCAACCTACAAAAAATCAATCACGAAAGAATAGAATGTTTTAGGTGCAGAGTGGCTCAGTATTAGAGCACTTGATTGGCATGCGGTACCAGAGTCCCCAGCATCCAGCTATGGTTCTGCTATATACTAACATTAAGCAATGGTTTATTTTCTTTCTCTCACTCAGATAAATGAATAAGTAAATAAATAAAACTTCTGCAAAAAAAGGGCTGGGAGATAATTCAGTTGGTAAAATATAAACTTTACCATGCACAATGACCCCAGTGCACTACAGAGGAGCAACATATATGGCAATGTGTGGTCACTGTACCTATCTTAAATTTACAAAAAGAGATCCCTGGGGGTGGTGGATTCATGTAACTGCAAAGTCAAAGCAAATATAAAATAATTATACAGCTGGGGGGAAGTAGTATAATGGCTATGCAAATAACTTGCATGCTTGATTGCCAAAGTCCCAGGTACAATCTTTAGCACCACCAGAAGCCAGAGCTGATCAGTCCCCTGATCTTTGTATCTATTTCCTCTTTCATTAAAAAAATAAATATTTTAAAATATTTTAAAGAAGGGAGTCAGGCAGTAGCACATCGGGTTAAGCGCAGGTGGCACAAAGCACAAGGACCAGCATAAGTAAGCATCCCGGTCGAGCCCCTGGCTCCCAACCTGAAGTGGAGTCACTTCACAGGTGGTGAAGCAGGTCTGTAGGTGTCTATCTTTCTCTCTCCTTCTCTGTCTTTCCCTCTTCTCTCCATTTTTCTCTGTCCTATCTAACAACAACATCAATAACAACAACAATAACTACAACAACAATAAAACAACAAGGGTAACAAAAGGGAATAAATAAATATTAAAAATATTTTAAAGAAGCTTTAAATAATAAACTAATAATAAAAACAACAACAACAAACAGCAACAGAAAAGTTAAAATTTAGGAGATAAAAATCAATAATTCTCCACAAAATTCTCCACAAAATCCAAGGCTAGATGGTAGCATCACTAGGAATTCTATCACATACTTCATAAAGGACTTCCTAAATGTTATTTCATATATGCCATGCCTGTAATAGTGGAGTGCATGAATTTATTGCATGATATGTAAATTCTCATATTCAAACAATGTGAATAGAGGAAACAGATTTTATAGATCATTGCATGGCATCTGAATGTAGGTTCTAAAACAGATTCCTTGCACTGTCTAGTTTCAATTACAATTCTTTCTCCAAAAAGAATGACAACAAAATGGGGAAAATGGCCTCAAGGAGCAGTGGATTTGTAGTGCAGGCACTGAGCCCCAGCAATAACCCTGTAGGCAAAAAAAAAAAAAATCCTATAGACCACTGCTAGTGGGAGTACAAATTCCTGCAACCATTATGGAGAATTCATGAACAAATACAAATGGAAATATCATGTGATCTAACAATTCTACGTGTAGAAATTTACCCAAAAGATATAATAACACTAATTAAAAGAGATAAATGCAACCCCATGTTCAAAGTGGCAAAAACTTGAAAACAACCAAAATTTCCTTCGACAGATAACTGGATAAAAAAGTTATGGGGCATGTACTCAATGGAATATTACTCAGAAATAAAAAAGATGATATTGTGTCCTTTGAGATAAAGTGAATGGAATTGGAGAAGATTATGCTTAGTGAAGCAAGTAAGGAGGTGAAGGGCAATTACAGGGTGGTTTCACTCAAATGTGGAATATAGACAATTGACCGTATGAATTTGAGAAAAAAATGTCAATTTAAGGAGTTGGACAGTAGTGCAGTGGGTTAAGCGCACGTGGCACAAAGTGCAAGGACCAGAGTAAGGATCCCAGTTTGAGCCCCTGCTACCCACCTGCAGGGTAGTCGCTTCACAGGCAGTGAAGCAGGTCTGCAGGTGTCTATCTTTCTCTCTTCCTCTCTGGTTTCCCCTTCTCTCTCCATTTCTCTCTGTCCTATTCAACAATGACAATATCAACAACAATAAAAACAACAAGGGCAACAAAAAGGAAATAAATTTAAAAAATGTCTATCTGTATCTAAGACTATGGGAAAACTATAGGGGTTATCTATCAGGATGGGGATGGAGACACAGACCTTTGGTGATGGGAGTGGTGAGAATAAAATAAAGGAGATATAATGACATTTGCCACTATATTCTTCAGTATCAATTATATTTTAGCAGTGATTTTGGAAACATAAAAACTATAAGTAAAAGATAAATTTGAAATGCTGTAAACATTTGCTTGTATAAAGGCTTTTTGTTCATAAAAGTATTACATATATATATATATATAATTAACTTCTGTGCATTTTTGGTTATTGTCAGATTATGAACTCTTGATTGAGGATAGATAAAATGAAAAGGGTAAACATACATTAAGACTAAAATAGCATGTTTTATCTCAGAATAAAAATAGTCCTGTAGAGCTAATTTCTGTGTGCATAACTATGGATCAGATAAATGTGGCTAGAATGTTTTTTGATTTATGAATCATGTTATGCATCTAAAGGTTTCGATTCTTTACAAGTGAATATAAATACTTTGGATGCATTGAGGTGTCACATGTCAAATGCAGATGTCTAGTGTCCAGAAGACCTGTAGTAAAAGTCCAATATTAGCCAGGTAAATCATAGAAATGTCCTTAAAATCAGATAAGAACATCATTCATCAGACATACAGAATACTGATGGCTTGTTTTGTTGTTTACAAAATTCATACCACTTTGATTTTAGCTTTAATGTTTTGTGTCAGTAAAATGGTTGCTGAGGTAGAAGATTGGCAATCAGAAGCATGATGGTATAGCTATTCTTTTTTTTCTAATTTTTATTGGGGGATTAATGGTTTACAATTGGCTTTAAATACAATAGTTTGTATATGCATAACATTTCACAGTTTTCCACATAAGAATACATCCTCCACTAGGTTTTCCTCTGCTATCATGTTCCATTACCTGAACCCAACCCCTCCTACCCCAGAATGTTTCACTTTGGTGCAATACACCTACTCCAGTCCAAGTTCTGCTTAGTGTTTTCCCTTCTTATCTTTTTTTCAACTTATGCCTATGAGTGAGATCATCCCATATTCATCCTTCTGTTTCTGACTTATCTCACTAGCAGCTTCTCAGTCCGCCATCTTTGGGGAACCTCGGGAAGAACTTCTAATACTATGTAATGGTGATAGTGGGCAGCCATATCTAGTACCTTATCTAAGGGGAAATGCTTCCAGTTTTTTACCATTGAGTATGATGTTAGCTGTAGGTCTGTTATATATGAACTCCCCTATCTTGAGGAATTTTCCATCTATTCCCATTTTTTGTAGTGTTTTGATCATAAAGGGATGTTGGATTTTGTCAAAAGCTTTCTGTGCATCTATTGATATAACCATGAAATTTTTAATTTTGCATTTAATGATGTGGTAGATCACACTGATTGATTTACGTATATTAAATCAACGTTGTACCCTTGGGATAAACCTAACTTGGTCATGATGAACGATCTTTTTAATATACTGCTGTATCCGGTTGGTTAGAATTTTGTTCAGTTTTTTAGCATCTATGTTCAAGATAGATATAGGTTTGTAGTTTTCTTTTTGTTTTTGTTGTTGTATCCCTGTCTGCTTTTGGTATCAAAATGATATTTGCTTCATAGAAGCTGGCAGGAAGTATTCCTGTGTCTTCAGTCTTTTGGAAGAGTTTTAAAAGTAGAGGGGATTAACTCTTCCTTGAATGTTTTGTAGTATTCATTTGTAAAACTATCTGGTCCAGGACTTTTACTCTTGGGAACGTTCTCATTAGCTGTTTCAATTTCTATGGCTGTGATTGGCCTGTTCATATTTTCTAGTTCCTCTTCAATTTTGGAATTTTGTAGGTATCTAGCAACTATGGAGACCTTTTTTCTTTTCTTCTTCTTTTTTAAATATTTATTTAGTTTCCCTTTTGTTGCTCTTTTTTTTGTTGTTGTTATAGGTATTATTGTTGTTATTGATGTCATTGTTGTTAGATAGGACAGAGAGAAATGGAGAGAGGAGAAGACAGAGAGGAGGAGAGAAAGATAGATACCTGCAGACCTGCTTCATCTCCTGTGAAGGGACTCCCCTGCAGGTGGGGAGCTGGGTGGCTTGACCAGGGATCCTTATGCCGGTTCTTGCACTTAACGCCATGTGTGCTTAACCCGCTGCACTATACTGCCCAATTCCCTGAGAACTCTTTTTCTTAACCACTCATGTTATTTGGGCACTGGGGTTTTTTATGTACATTGGCCATTACACACAGTGCTGCCATGAATACAGGTGTTCTTGGCACCTCTTTGGATAAGTACATTGGTGATCTTGGGATAGACACCTAGGAGAGGCATTGAGGCCAGTATTCTCTTTTATATCTATGGCAGTGGAATTTCATTGAGTGAAATAACATTATTGGAGGACCTACTGCATTCACAATACATCTCAAAAGTGACTCTCTCTTTGAGACCTCAGGAAGGTAGGTGCGAGGAATAACATCATTGCAAGACTGGCCAGCTCCTCATGGGGCGTGAGCGCTTCCACACTACGATCATCATCTCTGGCATTATGCTATTCCACTGCAGAATACTGTGCCCCAGTATGGTTCCGTAGCCCCCATGTCCACTTGGTCGATTCCAAATTATATTCCTCCATGAGGATAAATTCTGGAACCATCTGTTCCACCCCGGTTCCATGGCTGCCAGTTCTTAGCAACATCGCCCCGCCAGATATTCGTCGGGATGCGGCATCATCTAAGTTCATTTCCCACGTCTATGCTCGACCGGACCTGCCAATATACGCGGATATCTTCGCCCACCCTGTCCAACGCTTGACGTCTCGTCATCCAATCTGGTCTCCTACGCCTACACTGAACTTCTCTGTTCCAGACTCTTGGAAACAGAATTGGCAGTCAGCTGAGGTAAAGAACAAACACTTCATCACAGACCCCTGCAAGCGTCAACCCGGCTTTGACCTAGCAAGTTATGATTGGGCCCACCTCAATCGCTATCAAACAGGCCATGGCTGGTGCGCCGCTATGTTCCATCTCTGGGGAGCCAGAGACGACCTGAACTGCCCCTGCAGCTACAGACAGACTATGACCCACATAGTTAACGACTGCCACCTCTCCAGATTCAAAGGAGTTCTCGAAACTTTACATCAGGCTCAACCTGATGCTGTTGACTGGCTACGGAAGAAGGGCAAATGCTAGAAGAAGAAGACCTCAGGAAGATTAGACCCACTCTGGCTGGTGAGATGTCAGATAGGCAGTTAGTTTTTGGGGTCCCTAGCTCAGTATAAATGTGGGTCCTTGACTCATGCATGGGCCACCTGTTCTAGGAAGAGGAACACATACCAGGTCCCTGAAGTGGAGTTTCTTGTCGTTTATTTCCTTCCTTCCTTCCTTCCTTCCTTTCTCCCTCCCTCCCTTCCTTTCTTTTTTAAATTTATTTTTATTATTGTATAGAGACAGAGAAATTGAGAGGGCAGGGGGAGATAGAGAGGAAGAAAGGGAGAGAGACAGAGATACCTGAAGCCATGCTTCAGCACTTGTGAAGGTTTCCTTCTGCAGGTGGGGATTAGGGGCTTAAACCTGAGTTCTTGGGCACTACAGTGTGTGTGCTTAACCAGGTTCACCACCACCTAGCTCTATTTCTCCAATTTCTTTAGTAAAGCACACAGCACTCCTGGACCAGCAGCCCAAAGATGTGGTCTGCGTAGCCTTGGATTAGGAGCTAGTACCAGGCGGTGGTCATTAGCCGGGGGAATCCTGAAACTATTTTCTTGAGTACTCTCTGTAGAGTTGAGAGTGCACATTCCAGAAGACTGCAGTTTATCTCTGCTCCAGCATTCATTAGGAGCCTGTGCTAAACACAGAGGGGGAAAAATAGAAGTCTTGGGCTGGTATTTGCCCTTCCTGTGTCTGCCGATCTATTGACCCACAAGGCTGCATTACCAGGGCAAATGTATCCCTGAGAATGGCCAGCATCAGGCTCCTGTGTTGTGACCTGGAAGGATTTGAGTGTTTCTCAATTTCTTTCTGTACTCTGGACAAATTCATACTCCTGAAGGGTGAGTCAGAGAGTCTCTGGAAGATGATCTGGAAGAAAGGCTGACAAGTTACCACATTATCTCCTAATACTCCCTGACTGTCTCCTCAGAACTAGAACTTTCTCTTTGTCTAAAGTGTTGGGGAAGGAGTTATGGTAGCTTCTTGGTCACCAGCACAAACCTGATAAGGACTTCCCTAGAGAGACAACGAGATGGACTGGGCTTTGAAAGTCGCTTCTTCACTGAGTTCCACCTATGTGTCTTGAACTCTGATAATGCTGAGTTGGGGGAAAGGGATGAATGCTTTGGGTACTAAATGTGAATAACTAGTATTACCTATCAACTCAATTTAAATTATTTATTTATTTATTTATTTATTTATTATTGGATAGAGACAGAGAGAAATTGAGAGGGGAGGAAGAGAGAGAAAGAGATACCTGCAGCCCTGCTTCACCACTTGGGGAAGCTTTCCTCCTGCAAGTGGGGACCAAGGGCTTGATCCTGGGTCTTTGTGCATTGTAGTGTGTGTGCTTAACCAGGTGCACCACTGCCTGGCCCCTCAACTAAATTCTTTAAGCTTAATTAAGCAATCAATTAATTTCTGCAGTGCTTGCATCTCACACACACATGATTTCATTACTCTCGGGGAGGCTTTTACTTCCTTCCTTCCTTTTTCTTTATCTTTCTTTTTTAACTAGAGAACTGCTCAGCTCTGGCTTTTGGTGCTGTGGGGGAGTGAAACTGCAACTTTAGAGCCTCAGGTGTGTGTGTCTTTTTGCATAACCAGTATGCTATCTACCCTCGCCTGCCTTTTTCTTTCTTTATTATGACGGAGGGAGGTAAATAGATGAGAGAGAGAGAAAGAGAGAGAAAGAGAGAGAGAGGAGAAGAAGAAGGAGAAGGAGAAAGAGGAGAAGAAGGTGAAGAAGAAGGAGGAGGAGAAGGAGAAGAAGAAGGAGAATGAGGAGAAGGAGGAGGAGGAGGAGGAGGAGGCATCTTCTCCTGTTCCCCTGTCCGTCCTCTTGGCATCCTTCTCTGTTTAAAGGAGATTTATATATTCACTTTTATGAGAGAATTTGGGGCCTCTCTCAGCTGGGGCATATACTATGCTGGGGATTGAGCCCAAGTCTCAGGCATGTGATGTCTATGTTGCTTTTTTTTTTTTTTCCCTCCAGGGTTATTGCTGGGCTTGGTGCCTGCACCATGAATCCACCGCTCCTGGAGGCCATTTTTCCCCCTTTTTGTTGCCCTAGTTGTTGCAGCCTTGTTGCGGTTATTATTGCCATTGTTGACGTTCTTTGTTGTTGGATAGGACAGAGAGAAATGGAGAGAGGAGGGGAAGACAGAGAGACAGGGGAGAGAAAGATAGACACCTGCAGACCTGCTTCACCGCCCGTGAAGCGACTCCCCTGCAGGTGGGGAGCCAGGGCTTGAACCGGTATCCTTACGCCGGTCCCTGCGCTTTGCGCCACGTGCGCTTAACCCACTGCGCCACCGCCTGACTCCCTCTATGTTGCTTTTTAAACTTTACTTATTTTATTTGCTAGAACAGAGAGAAATTGAGGGGGCAGGGGAGATAGAGATGGAGACAGAGAGCTTTACAGAAGTAGCCTGGTTTCACCATTTGTGAAGTTTCCAATATTTGACCTTCTTACTTTATATGTTCAATAACTTTATATTTCAATAGCATATTCACATGGGAAAATTATAAATGTATATACACACACACACACACATATATATATACTGAAGGTCATGTACTGAAGAAGAAAGAGAAGGAGAAGGAGAAGCAGAAGGAGGAGAAGGAGAAGCTCTCCTGAGGTACTTGTGAAGAAGAGTAAGCCCAATCACTGAGTGTGCATCAGAGAAGTCCCCGACATCAACACTTGACTAACAAACAACAATAGGGGGAGTCGGGCTGTAGCGCAGCGGGTTAAGCGCAGGTGGCGCAAAGCACAAGGACCGGCACAAGGACCGGCATAAGGATCCCGGTTCGAACCCCGGCTCCCCACCTGCAGGGGAGTCACTTCACAGGCGGTGAAGCAGGCCTGCAGGTGTCTATCTTTCTCTCCTCCTCTCTGTCTTCCCCTCCTCTCTCCATTTCTCTCTGTCCTATCCAACAACGACAACAACAATAATAACTACAACAATAAAACAACAAGGGCAACAAAAGGGAATAAATAAATAAAATAAATATTAAAAAAAACAACAATAGGATTTGAGCAACAAGAATAAAAATAAAATAAAAATCACCATGTATTTTTATTATTGGGCAAAGGCTTTGTGAGACAGAAAGGTAGGCTTTGCAATAACAAAATGGGTACCAGGAAAAAAATCAAGAGCTCTGGACTACATCCCCAACTCTGTACTCACTGAAGAGGCAGGACAGAAGTGGGACCTTTGTTATCTTTCAATGGAGAACACAATGAACTAGAAAGTGTTCCAGTGGGACAAGAAAATGTCTGTTGCATACACACATACACACACACACACACACACACACACACACACACACACACCACTTACCTTGTAACAGGGACTGTTCTCAGCCCTGTCTTCTGAAATGTTGTGCTCAAGCTGACAATGACCTTTGGAGATCCATGCTATTTAGTAGACCCTATTTTTCACAGAACAAATCTGGCCCACACCCTTAGATTTCAGAGAGCTCCTGTTCCTGTTGATTTCTTTCATGGTTGTTTTCTATCTTCAGCCCTATCCATTGACCATTCATGTGTTGTCCTAGCTCCACCTTGTTGACCAGGGATTGGTAAATGCACCTTGGCATTGATTCACTTGGAATGGTAGAGTTGATGTAGGTTTTGTAAGCAGCACAAAATGTCCTGAGTAGGGAGACATCATGGTGACTCTTAAGTGAGTCTAATTTTGGGAATTCCTTTTGGTGTTTGGCCTTTTCTCAAGATGGCACCCATGTTAGCTTCCTAGGGCTGTTGTAATTTAACTTGAAAAGGGGTTAGTGAAGGCTGAGGCACGTAAAAGGATTCACAGTGGGCATCTGGGAACGGGGTTAAACAATACAGGGTTTATTAGGGTGAAACAGGTAAAAGGTAAAATAAGCAATTATCATCAAGTGTTAAGAGTACGCTAGGTCCATAAAGTCTGAGTATAGTTATCAAAAGTTCATTTTTCAAATTCTAGGAAAGATAGGAAAATATAAGAGTGAGAAAGAAGAGACACCAAGGACAGTCACAGTACTCACTGTTCTTCCCCTGTTGTTGTTCATGTTCTCTCACTTGGTGCCAGGGCTTAACCCTAGGGCCCTATGCAGGGTAAAGACTTGGATCCTGTTGACTAGCTATCTGTGGACCCTTTGTCATTTGTTTCTCATGAGGCAGTGGGAAGCCATTTTGGAGTGTCTGGGTATGAAGTAAACATTCAGACAAGGAGCTCTGGTTCTGAACACAGAAAGCTTCAGAGCTTCTCCATGCTGGGTGGAACCACTTTTCCAGTCTCTCCCCTCTTCTAGATATCTTCCTTTAGATTTATTAGCATTTGGGGCCAGAGAGAACTCACTGGGTAGGATTTTGTTTTGCCATGTGGAGTTCCCAGCATCACATAGGAAGTGCTGTAGCACTGAGGAAGGCTCTGGTGTTGTAATCTCTCTGCATGTATTTCTTCCCGTCAGTGAATGAATGGACAAATGAATGAATCAATCAATAATATGACTAACATCTGTTTTAGACCTTGGTATGAGAGAGCTCCCTCTTACTGTCTTTGTGTGTGTGTGTGTGTGTGTGTGTGTGTGTGTGTGTGCATACACTTATGCTGAACTCCTGTCTCTCCTTGTCTGTGATTATATCAATTTTGTGTGGGTGAAATGCACAGATAAGGTCTGTGATATATAAGCCAGTGACTGGAGGTAATATCTCCTCCCAAGAATTTATGGAAAATAATACTTATGGTGGATTTCTCTGTGTCTGTAGGGGTTCTGCCCAAGACTTCTGTCCTGGGACTACAGCCTTGAGTCAGGGGATGCAGATTTCCACTTCCTAGGAGGAAGGGATCTCTGGCAGGTCTGGGTGGTTTTGTTAAGGGTGACATGTAACTGTTGCAGTAAGGTTACCAAGAAGCACAACAGTGTTTTAAAGAAGTGCTAATTAACATTTGGCTGGCAAAGTATAAGGACTTGAATGGGAGTGTTGACCCAGATACTTAGGCAGATTTTAAAACTGAAAACCACGCTTCTCTCAACAACATACTAAGCTGATATATTATTAGTAACTTTTCTACATGTGGGCACTTGAGATTCTCAAGGGCTGTAAAAGATTGAATCCTTGAGTGTTGACCTGTGTTTCATTTAATGGAGCTCCTCCTTTGGAGGCTGACTTTCCTGATCTCTAATTTAATTTTTGAATCTTTATTCTTATGCACTACAACCATATATATATTGAGTAAATAGGTCTAAAAATGGAAAACATTTGAAATGGTGCAAATTGATGATGTGTTAAGTATCACAATGTGAAGAAGGTGGTGTGAACATCCAGAAAGAGTTGAAGATTAAGGAATTGAAGGTAGAGCCACTGGGTAGTGGCTCACCCAGTAAAGCACTGGGTACCATGTGCAAGTACACGGGTTTAGACCCCAGTCCTCACCTGCAGGGGAAAGCTTCACAAGTGGTGGAACAGTACTGCAGGTGTTTCTTACTCTCTCCTTTTCTCTGTCTTCACTCTATAGAAAAAACACAAAGGGGGGCTAGGAAGAGGGCTGGACATTGGTGTACCTGCTTGTTATCACATGTTATCATGCCCAAGGACCCAGGTTCAAGCCTCTAGTCTCTACTATGGAGGGGAAGTTAAACAAGAGTTGAAGCAGTGCTGCATTTGTTTCTTTCCCTGTCTCTTCCTATCTCCCCCTTCAATTTCTCTATGTCCTATCAAATTAAAGAAATAACAATAAATAAATATTTTTTTAAAATTCACTGGGGATGGTGTGGTTATGAAGGACTAGAGCCCCAGCAATAACCCTGGTTGGCTAAAAAAGAAGGAATAGGAGATAAGCGGAGTGGGGGAAGAGGATAGGAATGAATCTTCTGTAGCAAGAATAAAGTTTTGTAAATTACTGAGAGTGATTGCAGAAAAGGTCAAGGAATTTTGAACTAAGCTGGAGAGTAAGTCCAGGTTGCTTTTGAGAAGTCGTGATCTTTTGAGTACTATACTTTAGTATACTAAAGATGGGACCCTGGTAAAAAAAAAAAAAAGCAACTCACAGAAGGACTCCCTCATTGTTTAATAAATCTCCTTGTCCAAGTCCAGGCTGTTACCAGGCTAAGAAACCCTACAACACTTTCCTCAAGCCATGTTCCAATGATGGCTCATCTCATTTGATGACCAAGCACCAATAGTAAAACTGACATAAAGGAACACTCACTATAGTGAACAGCTCAAGATCCCATTCCCTAAAATGGGTTTTGTTAAACATTCTAGACTTTTTAAAAAAAATTCTTTATTGGGGAATTAATGTTTTACATTCAACATTAAATACAATAGTTTGTACCTGCATAACATTTCCCAGTTTTCCATATAAAAATACAACCCCCACTAGGTCCTCTGTCATCCTTTTTGGACCTGTATTCTCCCCACCAGCCACCTTATAGTCTTTTACTTTGGTGCAATATGCCAATTCCAGTTCAGATTCTACTTGTGTTTTCTCTTCTGATTTTGTTTTTAAATGTCTTCCTGAGAGTGAGATCATCCCATATTCATCCTTCTGTTTCTGACTTATTTCACTTAACCTGATTTTTTCAAGCTCCATCCAAGATTGGCTGAAAACAGTGGAGTCACCGTTTTTAATAGCTGAGTAGTATTCCATTTTGTATATAGAACACAACTTGCTCAGACACTCATCTGTTGTTGGACACCTGGGTTGCTTCCAGGTTTTGGCTATTACAAATTGTGCTGCTAAGAACATAGGTGTACACAGATCTTTTTGGATAAAGGTGTGTTGGGATTCCTTAGGATATATCCCCAGAAGAGGAATTGCAGGATCATAGAGTAGGTCCAGAGGTTGGACCAATTGACATTCCCACCAGCAGTGCAGGAGGGTTCCTTTGACCCCACAACCTCTCCAGCATTTGCTGCTGTTACCTTTTCTGATGTATGACATTCTCACAGGAGTGAAGTGGTATCTCATTATTGTCCTTATTTGCATTTCTCTGACAATCAAAGACTTGGAGCATTTTTTCATGAGATTCTTGTCCTTTTGGATCTCTTCTGTGGTGAATATTTTGTCCATGTCCTCCCCCCATTTTTGGATGGGGTTCTTTGTTTTCTTATTGTTGAGTTTGGAAAGCTAGATGTGGAAAGATGTTCCATGTTCATGGAATATATCAATTTTAACATCATTAAAATGAATATGCTACCCAGAGCCATATACAAATTTAATGCAATCCCCATCAAGATCCCAACCAATTTTTTAGAAGAATAGAAAAAAAATGCTACAGATATTTATCTGGAACCAGAAAAGACCTAGAATTGCCAAAACAATCTTGAGAAGAAAGAACAGAACTGAAGGCATCACACTCCCAGATCTCATATTGTATTATAGGGCCATTATCATCAAAACTGCTTGGTACTGGAACATGAATAGACACAATGACCAGTGGAATGGAACTGAGAGCCCAGAAGTGAGCCCCCACACCTATGGGCATCTAATCTTTGACAAGGGTACCCAGACTATTAAATGGAGAAAGCAGAGTCTCTTCAACAAATGGTGTTGGAAAAAATGGGTTGAAACATGCAGAAGAATGAAACTCAACCACTGTATTTCTCCAAATACAAAAGTAAATTCCAAGTGGATCAAGGACTTGGATATTAAACCAGAAACTATCAGATACTTAGAAGAAAATATTGGCAGAACTCTTTTCCACATAAATTTTAAAGACATCTTCAATGAAACGAACCCAGTTATAAAGAAGACTAAGGCAAGCATAAACCTATGTGAGTACATCAAATTAAAAACCTTCTGCACAGTAAAAGAAACCACTACTCAAACCAAGACCCATCACAGAATGGGAGAAGATCTTTACATGCCATACATCAGACAAGAGGCCAATAACCAAAATATATAAAAAGCTTGCCAAACTCAACAATAAGAAAACATTCTAGACTTTTCAGTGATAAAGATGGACATAGGTTGCTTATATGCTTCTGGTTTCCAAAAGGCTGGTTTGTTTTACAGAGCAACATTTGAGATTAGAGCTAACTTGGGAAAACACTTCTTGGGGAAATTATATCCCAAGTCATTCCTTCTCTTTTCTTCATTTAAAGAAGCTAGCCAGTTCCACATTCCTGTGTAGGCTGAATACACCAAACAGAATTTCTCACTGACTGGGAGATTCTGTTCCCCTCACTGAGAAAGTTTAGCATTAAAGTACATTACATCCTAGTGCAAGGAGGCGATTCCTGGAGAGTGATTTTTTTTTTTTTTGAGGCCTCATTCTAGATAGGCAGGTCCATTTTTAAGATACTGGCTCTGTGGTTGTGGGGTGAGGGAGCCAGGGAAAACAGGGGTGGAGCTGTGGTGGGAGAACAGGTGGCGCTGAGAAGGAAAACCCCATCTCCTCCCCCCATTTTGTTTCCCTCCTCACAGCTATTCATGCTTAGTGACTAAATGTGTGGAGGGCGGGCAGCGAGATTTACATGAACTTACTGTGGACCAGACACTGTCCCACATGCTCTCTGTCCCCTTACCAATGGCCTGATTTGGAATAGAATCATTTGAGGAAGGAATTCATAAAAGGTGAGATCAGAGACCTATAAGGAGAACTTCAAGAAGAGCTTGGACTTCCAGAGCTCTTAGCTTAATGATTGCTGGTAAAATGGAAGTTGAAGTCAAAGGACCTTCTGTAGAGGCATGGCTGTGCTAAAACTTGGATTTAGAAACTCCAGCCTCTGGAACTTAAAAGAGACCTCACTTTATGTTGCCCAGTTTATGGAATTATGTCACTGTAACCGGGAAATAAACACACATTTGGCATACAAAGGATTGAGGATAGCCCTGGCTGGGAGAAGCTCTTAGATGCCTTGATGCCTTTTAGAGGCTGAGAAGTTCTGTATTCTAGAAGAAACCAGGTCTTACAGCATTGATTTTTGGTGAGTCGTTGTGAGGCTCTGTGCACTGAAACATTATACAGATGTCTGAGTGTGACTTTTACCCCCCCTCAATATTCCAGAGGTGTATGTATGTAGAATCATGAGAAATGGAGATAAAGTTTGGTCGTAAGCCCTCTAACACTAGGTTGCTTGTCCTAGGCAGTCTCTTCTCCTCCCCCATTTAGAGACTCCTTTGATCCCCCTTATTCTGGAGGCGTCTCTTTTTGATTCAAAGAATATTACCTGGACTTGCATCAGTGCAAGACTATCTGGAAAGAGAAAAAGCCACCGTGGCTCTTCCCTTGAGTCTTTTTCTAAACTCAGAAGTTGACATGACTATATATTCATTTTCCCTGGAGAAGGTGGTCAAACTCAGGAAGGTTTCTTAAGCTCCCTTGTGGGATCATCAGACCAAGAGATGCTTCCCCATGCCTTAGTTCTCATAGGAATACCTGGAAATGAACTTGCCTTCCTGAAAGGAGTCTCAGACAGTGGTTAATAGGGGTGCACATTCCTCTCAAGGTTATTTTTCAGACTGTCATAGATTTTCTGAATTACTTTCTTCATTTACTTGGGCTTGGAGTACTGTAGAAATTGATAACTCAGATTTCCAAGTCAATATCTAAGTGTTTAAAGACCCTTGCTTCCCTTTTCAAAATACACCTAATGTGTATCTCATTGGCTTTTTAATCTCATGGGCTTCTTGAATTGTTAATAATGATTATGAAACTGAAAGGTAGGCCATGCTTACACCACCCACATCTTCTCTTTGACAATGTGTGGTTATTGCATTTTTTTTACTCTGAATGGTCTTAGATGATTCCCCAAATGCCCAGAAAAAAAATTTTCTTGCTGCTAAAGGAAGTCCAAGAGAACTTCTGTTTGTTAGCCTTTAGCTCAGGTTGTCAGTGGAGAATAACATCCACCTAAACCAGCATGAAAATCACTAACACTCCATGAGAGCATATGATGTTCTTCTCACGTATTTGTCAGTGTATTGAGGCCCTCTGTAATGGATGAGGGAACCACTTGTTGGAGTCCATTCTAGGTGTGAGGGGGGAGTCAAGCCTCAGCAAGGTGACACCACTTGCCCAAGGTCACATCATTTGAAGTAGACCAATATCAGTGTTGCATCCTGGTAGACTGTGTCTCTTGATCTCATTTCTAACAATTAAACCATCAGCCCAGGAGCCCCAAACCACTTTCTCCCCCCAAAAAACTTAAGAATTCCAGAGAATGAACTATTTCGTGGCAATTTTTTGAAGCACTGTGGACTTGATTAAAATTTTCCTGGAGAGGGTATTTTGTTATTCTCTGGAAGTTTACACCTTGTCTATTTTTATTGTATGCACTGCCATTTATGATGATTTTATGTGGTGGTATTTTTATCTTTTTTCTTTCCGTTAGCTGTCATTTTTATCTACAGAACCTATAGCTGGTTATCTGTGCTATTTTCTCTCTTGACAACTAAAATATTGACAATAAACATTTCAGTCACTGCTTGCAGCTTTGGAGAAAATGTGCCGAAACACATTTATGTAGTTGTATTTTGGAAATGGTTTGATTTCATAGTCAAGTGACAGATGTGCTCATAACAAACTGGTATTCCTACACCCATTTCCATCTCACTGGAGGAGTAAAGTGGTCTGGTTTTGCCCAGTGACCCCCCCCCCCCGACACCACCCACTAACACGCAGAGTTTACACCTTAGTGCTTGAGCCCTGCCAAGTCCTTATTGGGCCCAACCCAGTCTGGGGGCCTCATTTTCTGAACCTGAGACTAATTGATCTGCTGATTCCCTGCTGCAGCAAACATACACACTGACAAAAGTCCGTATGATGGAGGTGGAATTACAAGGCATCTGCTTTTAACAGTCAGATATAAACTACTTACTGACTACCTACTAAGTGCTGAACAAGCACCAGAGGGCTGGAGGATGACAGGGCATTGAGGTGCTAAATGAAAATGGGTGAATATAGTGGAAAAAGACAAGAAGCAAGTGCTCATGAGGGTGCAGAGGGAAAGGAACCATTCAGCACTGTTGGAGAGAAAGCACATTGGTTTGGCTCCTGTGGATAACAGTGTGAAGATTTCTCAAGATATTAAAAACAGATCTACCACCTGGTCCAGCAGCTCCACTCCTGGATGTCTATTTGAAGAACATAGAAACTAGAATCCAAAAAGGTACCTGTATGTTTTTGTTCATTGCAGTACTGTTTACCACAGATAGGATGTGGGAACAGACCAGTGAACCAAGGGGTAAGGAAGTTGTGATCTTGATACACAATTGAGTCCTATTCGATCTCCAGGAAAGATGAACCTCACCTTTTGCTAAAACCTGGATGGAACCAGAGGGAAATCATGCTGAACCAAACAAGTCAAAGGAAAAGACAAATGCTGGCTGATCTCACTCAAGTGGGACATAAAAAATAGACAAGGAATAGACAAAGTCAATGGGAAATACACCCTTATAAGGTGATCAGAACTGTGCTCATCATACAAGGACCCATTAATGGAGGGAGAGTAGAGTTTTGGTGGTAGTTGTGGTCACACTTATTTTGTGTCCCTAAAACACCTATGATCTTGTAGACCAACATCACTACAATTAAAAAGAAAGAAGAAGAAAGTAAGAAGCAGGAAAAGTGTTAGTCAAGAGGTGCTTAAAACAGAGATTTGCCCTTGTCCAGGGCTTCTGAGAGGGCATCTTCAAGAGGCTGACTCTTCCCTGGCATGTGGTGGGGTGGGGTGGGAGGGTGGGTACCTGGTGAGTGGAGAGGACTGAGTTACTGGTGAATGATGAGTAGATGTAAAGGGAAAAGAGCAGCATGATAGAGAAACAAAACCAGGAAGGTGGGAATAGACAGAGAGAGAGAGAGAGAGAGAGAGAGAGAGAGAGAGAGAGAGGAGTGCAGAGGATAGCTGCACTCCTTTTTGCATTTCGACTCTCCATAACAGTGGGAAGTCATTAAAGGCTTTTAAGCCTAGGGTGACATGCTCCAATTTGCATTTACATGTTGAAAAGGTCAGTGCAGTTACTCTTCATGCCACAAATAATTCGTGAGCACTTAGTACATTCCAGGCATCCTCTCGGGCTGTGGGGATAAATCAGCCACCACCACTGCCACCTCCACCTCTCCAACCCCCATTAAAACAAATTTCCTGCCACTGAAATTTGTATTTTAGTCAAGGAGCCAACAGATGAATGTAGAGCATGCCAGGTAGTATGGAGGTTATGAAGAGCAGCAAGGGATTCAGGAATGGGCAGTAGTGGGCACAGTGCTAATGTAGATGGTGTAAGGGAAAGTGAAATTTTAGCAAAGGTCTAAAGAAAGTAATGGATGGAGGAATGAGAAAGAAGAAATGGTATATTCATGGTCAACATTAAAACTAATGGGATGGAGTGGTGTGAGCAAGGGACAGTTGTGGGGCTGCCGTCATTGAGGTTGTAGAGACCCATGTCATAGAGAATCTTCTGGCCAACTTAAAGACTTTAATATTTAGGCCAAGTGATATGCAGAACATTGGTGGAATGATAGAATGAGAATGGTGTTTTTCCAGAACCACCACTCACATTTCCTGTTTGTTCTGCTGAAACTGACTCCAGGGACAAAAATGGATATATGGAGATGACAACTTGGACAGTAGTGCTTAACTTCTAAGGCTGAATTAAAGCAACATTTGCAAAAAAAACAAGCAAGCAAACAAACTTATCCTAAGGTCTTGTCAATCATTATTAAGCCAATAAAAAAATCAAGTAAAAACTCACCAATTTACAACTGTGCTTTCTTAAGTAATTCAGTTAGCCACAAGTGGGTATAGGCAAACATGGTCAGGAGTGAGAAGAGGCTCTCAAGATTTTAAAGCCTTGCTAAGTGGCGGCAAGTACAATTTTAGTACTTACAAAATGCAGCACATGGTCAGAGGAAGGAAGACAGGGAATTTGAAGACCTTAAAACTGTAACCTCAGGAGTGTCAAGATTTTGAATGGCTCACAAGGATCAACAGGATTTATGGCAAAAAACTGGAGGAAGAACTAAACCTGCTTGGGCTACATAGGCATTGGTTCTCAACTAGGGAACTAAATCCTGCTTTTGTGCTTTGAACACTAAGAGAAAGATGTTCTCCAAATCTGTTACCCAAAAGAGGGGGGGATTTTTAACATGGAGACCCTGTATTGACAGCAAAGACACTAAACTACCCTAGAAACACAGGATAAAAGTCTCCCTTCCCGTATAAGGATATATAAACAGAGAAATTGAACACCTTAGCCCTAGCACTTCTGGCCAGCACAACAACAAAAGCAACACTAAATGTGGACAGACAACAATGTCAGAAACTTCTAATGTCCAGACAAACACATATCTGGGAAAAAAGTGACAGAGATAGGGTTCAGAAAACTTATGAAATCAATTCAATAATCTAAACTCCATTTACAGACACAAATTCAAGAACACAGAGACCATTTTACCAAATAATCTCAAAATACAGGGAAGTTGGATGATAGTACAGCGGGGTAAGCACATGTGGTGAGAAGTACAAGGACTGGAGTAAGGATCCCTGTTCGAGCCTCTGGCTCCCCGCCTGCAGGAGGGTCACCTCACAAACGGTGAAGCAGGTTTGCAGGTGTGTATCCTTCTCTCCCCCTCTCTGATGTCCCCTCCTCTTTCCATTTCTTTCTTTGTCCTATCTAACAATGATGACATCAATAACAACAACAATAATCACTACAACAATAATAATGAAAAACAAGGGCAACAAAAGGGAAAATAAATAAATATAAAAAAAATTTTAAAAAGAATTTCAAAATACAGGGAAAAAGCTCCAAATATTGCTTCATAGAATGAAAGGCACTCTGAATACAGTTCAAGCTGATGTAAGAGGCACAGGAAGTAGACTAAATCAGGTGAAGGAGAGAATATCAATGCTAGAAGATATAACTATAGCACTCTGAATTTAAAGCTGTTGGAGAGGTAAGCTTTAGGAAAAATCAAGCACTTCTCTGTGTAATTGCAAACTCTATTTGAAAGTTGAATGTCAAAGTTATTGGGATCCCTGAGGAAGAAGAGAAGAGAGGACCAGAGAACATATTTAAAGAAATTACAACAGAAAATTTTGCAAACCTGAGCAATGTTCATAACATGGAGATACACACACATAAGTTGCAAAATACAAACAGCACACACAAAAATGCATCACAGTAAAACTATAGGAAATCAAGGACTAGGGAAAATATTGTAGGCTGCTCTGGAAAGGGAGAAAGAAGTATACGGAGGCAGAACCATCAGGTTTTCACCATATTTCTCATAAGAAACTCTAAAGGCAAGAAGGGAGTTGAATGGCATATTTAAAGTATTAAAGGATAAGAATTTCCAGCCTTGAATACTGGATCCTGCTAAATTATAGCTCAGAATAAGGGAGAACTAAAGCTTTTTTATATTTATTTATTTTCCCTTTTGTTGCCCTTGTTGTTTTTCATTGTTGTTGCAGTTACTAACGTTGTCATTGTTAGATAGGACAGAGAGAAATGGAGAGAGGAGGGGAAGACAGAGAGAAGGAGAGAAAGACAGACACCTGCAGAACTGTTTCACCACCTGTGAAGCAACTCCCCTACAGGTAGGGAGCCGGGGGGCTCGAATCGGGATCCTTACGCCAGTCCTTGTGCTTCATGCCACCTGCGCTTAACTGCTGCGCTACCTCCCGACTCTGAGATTATTTTTAAAGACTCAGAAACTGAAGGAATTCACCACTACTAATCCTGCCTTGGAAGAATTAATGATAGGAGTCCCACATGGAAAGAAGCAGCAAAGGAATTCCAATTTTCAGTCAGATGATCACTATTAGAATAGAACCAGGGACAGAACAAGAGGGACAGATATAGGAAAGTGGTGAGCAAAATGAACAGAACAATATAGGCAAATTAAAGGAAAAACTATTGCAGATATTATAACTACAAAACAAAATAGGAGACATATACAGGGGGCAAGACTTTTATAGAAAATCATGTACAGGGGCCGGGTGGTGGCACACCTGGTTGAGTGCACGTTACAGTACGCAAGGACACAGGTTCAAGCTCCTAGTCCCCACCTGCAGGAAGAAAGCTTTGCGAGTGGTGAAGCAGGGATGCAGGTATCTCTATGTCTCTTTATCTCCCCCACTTTCAATTTCTGGCTGTCTCTGTACAATCAATAAAGATAATAAAAAATGTTAAAAAGAAAATCATCTACACACAGGAAAGTAATCAGAAAGAAACAGGGAAAGAGTCAGCAAGACATAAAACAACCTTGAAACTAAACCCAAAATGGCTGCATTTATCAGTAATAACCTAAATGTGAATGGCTTAAATTTGACAGTCAAAATATTCAGAGTGACTGAATAGATTAAAAAGCAAGAACCATCTTTTCTAAGTCTCCAGAAAACACACATCCCAAATAAGATAGAAAGAAGCTCCAGGTGACAGGTTGTAACAAGATATTTAAAGCCAATAATGCAAACAAAAGGGCAGGTTCAGCAACTCTAATGTCAGATAAAAAAGACTTTCAGGCAAAGAAGGCAAAAAGAGACAGACATGGGCACTACATATCAGTCAGAGGATTAATCCAACTGGAAGACATAACCATTTGTCAATATATACACTCCCAGTATGTGTGTACCCATATATATATATATATATATATGGACTTAGTGACCTCAAGGGAGACATTGATGACAACACAGTCTTAGTAGAGTATGTCAACATAATACTTACCACAAGAGACAGATCATCAGGACAAAAAAATATCAACAAGGAAATAGAAGCCTTAAATGAAGTCATAGATAAGATTACTTTAATAGTTGTATTCAGAACCTGAAAAAATGTGTATTATTCAAGTACATATGGAATATACTCAAGGATTTGCCATATGTTGCGACACAAAGACAGCCTTCATAAATATGTGAATAATGGGGGGCAGAGCCAAGATGGTGGCGTGACTACAACTCTTGGCTTTCTCTCTGCAATGCAACGGCTTGAGTGCTGGGAATATAGAGTGAGGGCAGCATTTGCAGCCACCAGGTTCCAATTGATACCATGATCCCAACTGGGCTTCCCAGGGCAGATGACACCACCATGTGTCCTGGAGCACCACCTCCCCACTAGGGAGAGAGATAGAAAGGCTGGGAGTCTGAATTAACCTGGCAATGTCCATATTCAGTAGGGAAGCAATTACATAAGCTAGACCTTCCACCTTCTGCACCCCATATTGACCTTGGGTCCATACTCCCAGAGGGTTAAAGAATAGGAAATATATCAGGGGAAGGATGGAATATGAAGTTCCGGTGGTGAGAATTGTGTGGAATTGTACCCCTCTTATCCTATGGTTTTGCCAGTGTTCCCATTTTATAAATAAAAACTTAAAAATATGTTAATAATGAAATAATGTAAAGTGTCTTCTTGACTATGAGGTAGTGAGGTTAGAAAACCAGAAAAAAAAAAGAAAAAAACTTCAATATTATGGAGATTGAACAATACACTTCTGAATAATACCTGAGTCACTGAAGAAATCAAAATAGAACATTAAAATGAAGAGACCAACTACCAGACCCTTTGAGATGCAGCAAAAGCTGTCTTAAGAGGCCAGTTTATAGCAATACAGGCTAATATTAACAAACAGCAAAGATCTCAGGTAAGCTACCAAACATCACAGCTGAGCCAACTAGAAAAGGAATAACAATGACCTAAAAGTCAGCAGGAGGAAGGAAATAGTCAAAATCATCATAAATTAATCAAATGGAACCCAGAAATTTGATTCTAAAGGTTAATAAAACTAAGAGCTGGTTCTTCTAACTGATAAATAAAATTGATAAACTATTGGCTAGACTCACAAAAAGGAAAAGAGAGAAAGCTATGTTTTAAAACGGTCAGGAGGGCAAAGGTAGATAGCATAATGGTTATGTAAAGAGACTCTCATGCCAGAGGCTCTGAAATCCCAGGTTCAATCCCCTGCACCACTATAAGCCAGAGCTGAGCAGTGTTCTGGTTAAAAGCAAACAAGACAAAACAAAACAAAGCATAATCAAGAAAGAGAGATGAAATTATAACTGAAGATGGGTGTTGGTCTGCTTCTAAATTCTGCTTCTAAGATCCCTTCTGTGTACTGCTTAATCACTGTGGTCTATTTACATAATTACTGTGTTACCTGGGAACCGCCTTGCCTGCAGGGCATTGGTTTAATCCCACTGGTTCAACTCTGTTTTTGGCCCACCCCTTCTCCTAGTCACACCCTGTTCTCCACCACTAGTTTGCATTATTTTTTGACTCCACCCTCTCTATGTCACATCCTGTTTCCATCCTACTTGGTGAGTATAAATACAGCTGCTCTTCTGATATAACACACTGTGGAATTGCCTTCCGATTCCGAGAGTCCCAGAGTCTCTCTCCTGCAAAGCTAGCCCGGCAGTAAGATTGAACTGCGTCCCACTCAGCCATGAGTCCCTGGTCGTCTCTCTCCCACCTGAGAAGCTAGCCTGGCAGATGGGGAGATACATAGAATCATATAATGAATATTATGATCATTTTTATGGAAATAAATTGGACAACCTGGATGTAATGTCTCATAAAGACTGTGATGTTGTCAAGTCACTTCAGTTCCTTCAGAACTCAGTCTCCTCTGTTCAGAAGCCAGAGAATCACACTTCTCTCTAAAGTTGGCCAAGAGGGTCAGATAAGGTCATGCATGAGCCGGTGCTTTCCAAACTGAAGATAGCTCTCTTGTCAAAGGGATACTTGGTATTGGACTTCCAGCCAGAGTGTGCAAAGGCCTAATCCTTTCTCAGTTCATGAATTTGTGTGAATGTCCCTGAGATGAGAGGATAGTAAGTGAAATTTGGTCGCTGTTCATGATCTCTGTGCCTTTGTGTCTCCAGGCATTTTCTTATATTTTATGTATTGAAAGTAGAGACAAATAGAGTGTGAAAGGGGAGATAGATAGAGAATCAACACTGCTTCACTTTACTTTGTAGGTAGGAACTGGGGGCTTGAACCTGGGTCATTGGACAGTGCAACATGTGTGCTCTACTGTGTGTGCCACCATCTGACTCTCAAAGGGGGAAGAGTATTCTTATGAAAATGTCTGATTGTCTGTGGGTTACAAGCCTTCTTTTTGAGTCTGAAGTGAGTCTTCCTTTTATCATTATTATTTCCTTTAATTGAATACAAGTTGTGTTCTAAGATTGTTTTTGTTTCAGAGGTAAAATTTTTCTTTTCCAAATATGTGTTTGCCCACCTTGCCTATTGACAACCAGCAAGTATGTTCAAACTATTTTGTCCTAGATGCTGAAAGGGCTTCTGACTTGAGAGGGAGGGACAAAGTAGTCAAATCTTATCAGTGTGATTCTTGTGTCTGGCCTTCTTTCTGTACATCCATTTAAGATTCTTGAATACAGTAAGTGTGGTAATTAATATAGATGAATTTGAATGCCCACTTATTGAGTGTTTCCACTTAACACGAAAGAGTTACTTAACTTCTGTAAGTCTCTGCCCATATGCAGTATAAGGGCAATAAGAATGTCAGACTTTGCTGGCTAGTCTGCAGAATGACTGACAATGGTACATGTTATGTGCTTAACCCAGTGCCTGGTGCACTCACTACTGCTTAATAAGTGGTAGCTGCTGTACTTATTGTTTATTGATTCTGGCAGACCTTTAAACATTTCATTGCTAGAATCCAGACCCTAGCCAATCTTGGGAGAAAAAGTACAAAGACGTTTGAACTTGAGCCCTTATTCTCTGACATATTCTTCAAGGATGGGGCCAGAACCTTGTTCATCTCAGGGCTAGTGTGTTGGTCAGAGCAGGGTGACTGTCAGAAGCCATAGATTGTGTGGGCAATAACATGCCTAGCTGTGTGTCATTCTTTGTACACTTACCAAAAATCTACTGTAGTATTTGGTTTTATGTATTGTTCAGAAAAGAGAGACTATAGAAGACCCAATGGTTGGCCTTTGAAAGGCCTGCTTACAGAGTTGATCCTTAACTGGCAACAAGGAACTTGGATTTCAGGAGGATTTGCCCTGTGTGTGTTGGACTAGACCTGTGGAGATATTGTGATCTTGCCTTATTCAGGTAGGGGGATCCTGGTAAGTGCTATGCAGAGTCACCAGCCCCAGAGAGAAATCCCAGTCATGTGGTCTAATGCATTTCCTTCATACGCTGACATTTCATGTGTATCATCTCAACTCTTCTGCTGTGGGAACTGGACATGTTTTGTGGGTTTTCACTGGCAGATGACTTTTGAAAACTGATGCTTGGTTTCCCTTGCATTTGACCCCATGCAGTTTTTCCTTTGATTGATTCTGCTTTGTATTCATTTATTTATTTGTTTTACTTTAATATTTGGGGTTGGGCAATGGGACAGCTGGTTAAGTGCACATACTGGTGTACAGCAAACCACGGTCCAGTTTTTGATCTCCATCTGCAGGGGGTAAGCTGCATGAGTAGTAAAACTGGTCTGCAGGTGTATGTCTTCCTTTCCTTCCTTTCTCCTCCCTTCTCAATTTTTTTCTGTCCTATCAAATTAAAAAGAAAAGAAAAAAAGAGAAAAAAGCCACTAGGAGTGATGGATTCATCATTAAGGCACCAAGTCTGGGTGATAACCTTGGCTGTAATTCAAAGAAAAATATATTCAAGACTGTAAGAATAATGCTTTGTTGAATTCTGTGACTTTTTCCCCTAATAAATAAATTCAGGCTACGTTATTGAGGAACTCGTGACACAAGGAGAGAGGTAGAAATGTAAGACACAGTCTTTGCCCTTTGGAAGCTCGGGCTTTACACAATAAGGCCAACTTCAAAACAGAGCAGGATGTTAATACAGTAGACTTGGTGTAGACCCAAGGGAGGTTATTGCTCCTGTCCTTTGGTAGTTGAGAGAATTTAGTGGAGGAGTTAATATTTAAGTTGAATTTTGAAAGGAGTTGGCTACATGAAGCAAGAGTAAAAGGCATTATACATCTTTAAGGTCTATCCATGCTCTTCCAAATAATTTCAGAGTCGACTTTCATCTTTCTTTAAATGTCTTTTATGTGACTTAAAAGGTACCACTGTAGCAAGAGCTCATGATTTGCAAAATTGAGGGCCCCAGAATTGAATCCCAGAATTCCATACAGTCAGAGTATATCTCTGATTCATTACGTCAGTAGGAACATCTTTAAAAATTTTTCTCTCGTTTAGCAACTGTGGCTTGAAATTTGAGGAATATCAGAAAGTAATCTAGGTTGCTTACCATAAGGGGCCTCAAGAGTGAATGTGAATGATCACAACTTTTTTTTTGAAAAGATTTTATTTACTTATTAATGAGAAAGATAGGAAGAGAGAAAGAGCCAGACATCACTCTGGTACATGTGCTGCCAGGGACTGAACTCCGGACCTCATGATTGAGAGACTAGTTCCTTAGCCACTGTGCCACCTCCCGGACCACGGTCACAACTTTTAAAGTAATTTTGGCAGTTTATTGGGTTCAGCCAAGATACTTTTGAGGAAATCACTATTACAGGTGTGACTGACACTATGGAGATGATATGAGCACATGAGCTAGTGGCAACTGGAAGTCACAAAGCATTACACCAAAGACAGTTCTGGACAGAAGACAGTTCCTTATTTTCTTTTCTTTTTAATGTATTTATTTATAAAATGGAAACATTTTGACAAGATTATAGGATAAGAGGGGTACAATTCCCACAACCAGAGCTCCATATCCAATCCCCTCCCCTGATAGCTTTCCCATTCTTTAACCCCGTGGTAGTATAGACCCAGGGTCATTATGGAAGGTATGGCTTATGTAATTGCTTCCCCTCTGAACATGGACATTGGCAGGTCAATCCATACTCCCAGCCCGTCTCTCTCTTTCCCTTGTGGGGCAGGGCTCTGAGGGAGCAGAGCTTCAGGACACACTGGTGGGGTCATGTGTCCAGGGAATTCCTGCTGGCATCATGGTAGCATCTGGAACCTGGTGGCTGAACAAAGAGTTAAATATAAAGCCATAGAAATTGTTGATTAATCATTAACATAAAGGCTAGAATATTGCAGATAAAGATTTGGGTTCTCTGTTTTGGAAATAGCTAGTAGGTTTATTTTCGATATATTACAAAAGGCCCATGACTTTATTAGCTTTTGCTTGAGCCTGACATCTGATATGCAGGTGGACACAGGTTGTTTTCTGGGGAGATGATGTCATGGCTGGAAGAAGAGCTAGAAATCTGGATCAGGGAAGAATGTTGCTCCCAAATATGGGAAAAGTGTATAAATATTGTTGACTGTAAACTCCATCGATTTGATCTGGGGCCCATATTCAGCATAGCAGCCTATGTAAACTCTACAACCCTATAAGTCAGAATTTGTACTCTGTGGTCATCAGTAAGAACATTCCGAGTTGCACTAATTTCAGGACCTATCTTCCTCAGGTGGAAGATAGAGTATGTTATCCAACTCCCCTTCAGAGGATGGAAAATTCTCTGCCATTTTTGACCACATGGAGGGCAAGGTCCTATGAGGGTACCTAAAGGCGTCCATTATGTTGTTCCTGATGGAGATGACCAGTGATAATGAAGAGAGGGATCTATTCAAGGTCTAGGATCATTGTGTTTGTGTGGGAATCCCAGGACTCCCGGACTAGGGCCCCCGATGATGGGGTTGCCTGATAGTGACTAAAGAGTCATCATTAAAGTATGCCATTCACTTACCCTTATTTAGCTTTTATAGTCCTTACTTTGATAAGGTTAGCTTTGGAGTGACTGAGGGAAGTGTAATAGGAAGTAGGTGAGGAGGGTATCTAAGTCTAAGTAAAAACTATTTCATTATGAACTTTATTGTGGTGTCTTTTTAGGTCTTTCTACTTGCTTGCTTCATTTATTGACTCATTGCAAACTATTGTACACTTTTGCTTTAAGGTATATATTTTGCCCTACTTTATGGATACATGTGTACATCTGCCATACCTCATGGGACCTGGTCTATAGGTTTTGAGGCTATGTTAGGAAGTGGACCACCCAAAATGGAATTAAGAAGTCCTATGAGAAAGGATAGGTCTCACCCATGTAATGATGCTGAAGGGTTGACCTTCCACGCCTCATGTCTCTAGACACATTCCAAAGTGAAGCATGCTAAGGTGGTACTCATTGCATTGAATAGGTTGGGGTCAGAAGATGCAGTCTCAGTCAGTATGAATTGAGAGAAGCATGCTGGAAAGTGAGCCCCTCCCTAGATATTCCAGGACTGGGGGGATTTTGCACTTTATAGAGGAAGCGGGAGGTTCCTGCTGAGAAGACAAGTTTCTATTGAGACAGGGACAAACATTCCAGGAAGAGGAACTAGAGTGTACAAAATCCCACAGTAAGAGAGATGAGGATGTGTAGTGAACAAACTAAGTGATGGCAGATGAAATGTGTAGAAAAACTCTGGGATCAGCTTAGTGTTAAACAAGTGATGGGTTTATTCATAAAAACAATATCAAGGTGAGCAAGTAAAAAGGCCTAAGAGAGATGTCAGAGACCAATTTTCTGTTGGGTAGCTACCCATGAAACCAAAAAGCCCAGTGATCAGGAGGTACACCAGTCAGTGATCGCTGTGAAGGAGATGATCCCCAGAGAGCAAGCTGCTGCAGGTTCCTGTTTATATAGTCCCTTGTACCCACAATCCCTTGTGCAATTACGCAGATCATGGTATCCGTTTTCAGGCTCGATGTCAGCCGCATGTGTGGTTCCCAACTTCCTGTTGCCTACCGGTACACTGTGTCACAACAGAAGTGGAATAGGCATGAGCTATATTTTGATATGTAGGAAGATTAAGCTTGACTAGGTTGATTTTGTTGAGGAATGGGAGAGAAATTGAAGTAGGCTTCATAAAAGTCATTAGACCTGTTAAAAACGCAAGTAAAATTTGGGTGGTACAACTGTATAGGGAGAACATGATCTTAGATGAAAAACAAGAGTGCCCTAGTTAGATTTCTTCTGACTCCCTCTTCCGAAGAGTGAGGATAATAGATGAAAAGAGGGAGAAGGCCCTCATAGTGTTGAATATTTAAGGGACACATACGTGATTCTTATAGTTTCTTTCTTCCTCTGTGATCTGTTAGTCAGTTTGATCTTGGGTAAGCTCTGCTGTAGTCCTAAGGGGTGGTCACCCTTGGAATTCTGTAGAATAGCTAGTCATTTCATGCTTATTTCCACCCCCTCCATATCTGCTTTGCACAAGTCTCAGGTGAGAAGTATTCACCAATGGTACAATAGGAACTATTCTAAGTTTGACATCCATGATTTGTGTTTGCCTTCTTCTAAAAGTCAGTCAGTCAGACTTTGGAGAGTTCCTTTTGTCATTTACCAGTTCTGTTCCCCAAAGCATATACCACATAAAATGCTAGTATTTCAACTTGTGAAATTAGCAGTGAAGTGATTCATGATCAAATATTTGGGAGCTTTTATTCTCCCGAACCCTTGGAGATTCATAATCTAGACTAGTATTTAAAGACCCTAATGAATGTTATTATAAGGGTAGGTTTGTGTAAGCAAACATTTCCAAGGTATATTTAACCTTTGAAACCTTTCCCCTCACTTAGTCTCTACCAAAAGTGCTTGGCTAAACACTGGGAAGTTTTGGTTATTTAACAGAAGAAAAGCATGTAGAGTTTTTCTTAAGCAGTTTATCTAGAAATTTTCATTTATTTACCTAAAAGAGGTACACTTTCAACATTAATGTGTCTTGATTTTACTGAAATAATATTTCATTGCATCTCTGTTTAAATACCATGGATTACTACATTTGACTAAAATAAGCAAATTAAAATGTTTTATTTAAGCTGCCATTCTTATGCTAAGTGGCAACATTAGGATATTAACTAATAACATTTCATTTTGCTTTGGAAGAATTCCCATAACTAAGATTAGAATCTGCAAAAGAAAACACACATTTTCTAAGTTCTCTTGCTCTTATTTTAATTAAAACATGACAGTGTAAATTTTAAATGCATCATTTTATTTACACTTACAGTAGTGATAAATTTCTTTGCAAGCACATGTGATCATTCATAAAAATAACACTATGCATAAACTGAGATAAATTGTAAAAATTTAAAAGTACTAATAAACACAGTATGGAGCAATAATGAAATGAGAAATTGAAAGAAAAAAACAAATTTGTAACATACACTTTTTAATTGACACTTTGCTGAGGGAAGTGTAAAATTCAGTAATGCAGACATTTTAATAAGCAAAAGAAAGAAATATAAACAGGTTAAAATGATGCTTGAAGCTGCCACAGAGGTGCCTAAAGGCAGATGCAATAATCCAGGTATTTGTTCTACTAAGAAAAGAAAACCAAAAGTAATGAATTACCCTTGTGCCTATATGTTTTTAAATTGGAGCAATGTCAGAAGCCAGAAGGGGTGGGCAGAAGGAAGCACTAGGCCTAAATGCAGAAATAAAGAGACTGGGAAAAAGATTGATAAGCTCTATAGTTGATCTTTGGGGAACAAAAAAGTAGAAATCCAAAAGTAGCTGTTTGTCTAACTGATAAAAAAGGAAACACAAGTTCATTAAATTAGAAACAAGATAAGCAATCTGATAAGAAATGTAAATTATTGGGAAATTTTCAGAGAAACAGTACTCTCTGTGGTGCACTAATAAATCAGGCAAATATGAGTGGAAATGAATGACATGTGGCAAATTACTAAATGTAAAACTCTTGTCTGATTAAAGAGAACATATAACTAGCCTGATTACAGAGGAAGAACCAAAGGGTTATTAAAGATTGGCTGTGAAACCTTTAGAAAACTGGTGGTATTTGGACCACATTTATTAGTAGAAATATCACAAACTCTGAGAGCTGGATCTTCTGGAGGTGTGGCTATGGAGCAGCAGCTGCTTCACACTGCTCCCCTGCTCAACTAGAAAAAACAATGATAAATATCCTGAAAACTCAACAAAATACACCTAGGATATTCTTTTAAAAACTCACAAAAACCACAGATGAGTGCAGATACATGTGGTCAGTAGCTGGAAAAGGGGTGAGGGAGAGATTATCAGGATTCAAGAGGCCCTAATTAGTAATGATTGGAACTAAATACAGAGCTATACAACAGAGCACATTGCTGGTGGCAGGGAGAAGGTTCTGTTGTGCTTAACCTGGGAATTCTTAGGCAAAAGGATACTGACCTGCCCACAAGGGCTCAATAGTATTTTAGGGGAGAAATCTGGCTGAATTTAAATCACTTTGATAGTCTCAGGCTCCCACAGCCATCTAGAAAAATAAATCCCAGGGGCAGAGGGTAGTTAGTATAATGGTTATGCAAAGAGACTCTCCTGCCTGAGGCTCCAAAGTCTGAGGTTCAATGTCCCACCACCATCACCACAAGCAGGAGCTGAGCAGTGCTCTGGTAAAAAAAAAAAAAAAAAAAAAAAGCAGAAGAAGAAGAATAAAAGAAAAGTAAATCCCAGCCAACTTCCAGTGGCATGGCAAGCAACTAGCAGCTGTGGCACTTAACTCCTGGGATGAAACTGAAACAACAACAACTGTAAAAAGTAAATCACCTAAAAACTTGTCACTTTACAACTGTGACTTCTCAAGTAACTCACTTAGACACTAGTGGTTGTATCAAAATGTGCTTAGTGGATGGAAAAAAAGGAGTGAGGGACAGACTTAAGAAGTCTAATTCAAGGTTCTTTGAACTGGTAAACAAAATTGACAAATGCTTGGCCAGACTCACTAAAAATCAAAGGGTGAACACTCAAATCAGTTATATCGTGAATGGAAGGGAGTGATCACAACAGACAGCACAGAAATTCAAAGCATCATATATAGCTTATATGTGTGTCACAAAGGTAGAAAATGTGGAAGAGGATGATATATTTTTAGAATCATACACCCTGTCAAGACTAAGCCAAGAGGAAATATGAAACATGAATAGACCAATTGTTATATGGAAAACTAGGAAATCTTAGGCATGTACAAACTATTGTATTTACTGTCAAATGTAAAACAATTCCTCAATAAAGAAATTTAAAAAGAAGAAGAGGTACTAACAATACTCCTCAAGCTCTTCCAAAAACATCAAAGACACAGGAATTCTTCGTAACACCTTTTATGAAGCCAACATTGCACTAATACCAAAACCAGACAGAGATGCAACAACACAAAGGGAGGCAGAAAGAAAGAAAATGACAAATGTACAGTGTTGGTATGCTTCTAGTTCTGCTTCTGGGATCCCTTCTGTTACACTGCTTGACACTGTGGTCTATTTACATGATCATTCTGTTACATTGGTATGGTCTCACTCCCCCTGCCTCTGGGAGATTTTGGTTTAGTCCTTGCCTTTTCTCGCTTCTTCCTTCTCACAGCCCCCTGTAGTATATACTTCCTTAGTTCCTGACTCTTCCGCCAAAGGAGAGAGAGGGAGGACAGAATTGTGTTGTGATTAGATTAGATTAGATTAGTTTTTTGAACCGTTCACTCATGAATAAAGAAATATTGCTTCTCTGCTCAGTCATGTGTCCCTGGTCGTCTGTCTCCCGCCGGGAAGCTAGCCCGGCATACTGGCGCCCTGAACTCTGACTGACAGTATAGCACTGAACATAGATGCTAAGATATTCAGCAAAATTCTAGGCAATTGTGTATAGTAGTACATTAAGAAGTTGTGCACTATGGTCAAGTAGGCCTTATCCCGGTGATGCAAGGCTGGTTCAATAAATGTAAATCAATAAATGTGATCTACCACATCAACATATGTAAAACCAAACACAACTTGATCCTTATATTAGATGCATTCCTCTATGCAAACATTAAATTAGAAGAAGAAAATATAGGTAAATCAGTCGCCCTCACTATAAGTCAGTGAAGGACTTATTCACCGAAAATTATGAATCATTCTTCAAGGACGATTTTAAGGAAACAGTGTTGGGGAAATTGGATTGAACATGCAAGCAGATGAAACTGAACTATTACATATTACTGTGCACAAAAGTCAACTCAAGTATAAAAGTCAAATGGATCAAAGATATAGACATTAGGCCATAAACTACATACATAGAAGAAAACATTTGCAGGGCACTTCATGATCTATGCCTTGTGAAAGCCCTCAAGGATTACATTCCAACAGCAAAGAAAACAAAGGCAAAAATAAACAAATGGGACTATGTCAAACTGAAAAGCTTTTGCACAGCAAAAGATATCTCCACCCACAGAGAAAGAGACCCTACAATATGGGAGGAGATCTTTACACAGAATAACTCAGGCAAATGGCTAATAACCCAAAATAGCTCAGTAAACTTAGAAAAATAAAAAAGCAAAATGAAAAATACAATTGCAGTAGAAAATAGGTTGAGGACATGGACCGAAATTTTATCAGGGAAGAGATCCAGAGGGCCACAGGATACATGACAAGGTGCTCAAAGTCACTGATCATCAGAGAAATGCAAATAAAGACAACAAGATACCCCTTTACACCTGTGAGAATGTCATACATCAGAAAAGACAGATAACAAATGTTGAAAAGGATGTGGTGCAAAATGAACACTTATGCAGTGCTGGTGGGAGTGTAAAATGGTTGAAGCATTGTGAAAAGCAGTCTAGATATTTCTCAGAAAGCTAGAATTGTACCTATTCTACAATTCAGCATTTCCTCTCGTGAGGATTTACTCAAGGAAAACAAAAACAACTATCAGAAGAGATCTGTGTATACTCATGTTCGGAGTAGCATAGTTTCTAATTGCCAGAACCTGAAAACAACCCTGATGTTCAAAATGAAATGAGTGGTACATTTTTTGATATAGAGGGCTGAGCAGTGGCTCACCCAGTTAAGTGCATAGTATGAAGCACAAGGGCCCACACAAGGATCTTGGTTTGAACCCCTGGTTTCCCACCTGCAGGGGGGTTGTTTCACAAGTGGTGAAGCAGGCCTGCAGGTGTCTATCTTTTTCACTCCCTTTCTATCTTCCCCCTCCCCTCTCCATTTCTCTCTGTCCTATCCAAAAAATAATAATAAAAAAATGGCCACAGGAGCTGTGGATTTGCAATGGTGGCACCAAACCCCAGCAGTAACTGTGGAGGCAAAAAACATTATATATACATGAGGGAATACTACTCACTACTCAGCTGTTTGTAATGATGAAGTCAACTCCTTTGCATCAAATTTGATGGAACTTGAAGATAGCATGTTAAGCGAGAAAAGTCAAAAGGAGAAGGACAAATAACAAATGATCTCACTTGTAAGTGGAACATTATTAACAAGAGCAGGAGTGAGAGCACAAAGTGAACTGTAGAATGGGAATGGTGTATTGTGTCAAAGCAAAAAACTCAGTGGAAAGAAGGGGAGGGAGGAGTGAAAGAGAACTTTAGGGTCCTGGTGCATAGTGAAACTGTACCTATGTGTCAATAAATGCACTGGTTGCCATTAACTTCCTTAAAATTGCTGAGCTCTGTCTCTGGAAGCTAGCACCATTCTGGCACTTAAAAAGCAGAGCAGACAGTCAAAAGAAGTGAGGCAGGGAATTACAGGTCCTTAAATTGTAAACTCAGGGGCATCAAGAATTGAACTGCCCACAAGGGTCAACAGGATTTATGGCTAAAGCCTGACTGAGAACTAATTTTCCATGGGCTTCAAAGGCACTGGAACCGGGCTAGGGAAAATAAATGTTGCTTTTTCTTTGAAGACTAAGTAGAAAGGACTTCTACCATGCTGTTATTCCCCCCCACCACCAAGCTGAAGCAACAGCAGGGAGACCATATATTGACATCATAAACACTAAACAGGCCTGGTGACACAGGATAAAATCTCTACTCTTCCACCAGGATATATAAACAGGGAAATCCAATACCTTAGCCTCAGGGGGTCATATGGGGACAACAAAAGACACATTAAATGAAGAAACTGAGAAGTAAACACACAGCAGTGACAAAAACTCCAAATGACCAAACACAGGTGGTAAAATGCAGAGACGAGTTCAGAAAACACATTATGAAGTCAATTCAAGAAACTAAACTTGAGACAAAATTAAATTAAACTAAATTCAAGAATGCAAGAGATGATTTTACTAAAGATTTATAAAGCAAACACACAAACAAAAACTGTAAACATAAGTGTGATTGGCACTTTGCAGTTCGGGCCTAGAAAGGAAAATTGAATCAGGTGAAAGAGAGAATATCAGTACTAGAAACACAACCACCACACTCTGTGAATTTCAAGCTGTTGGAGCAAATTGATTTAGGAAAATGAATTGATAAGAAAACATATTTCCAAGAATAAAAGCCAAGGCCCAGATGGCTTTACTAACAAATTCTATAAAACTTTTAAGGAAGAACTAACACTGGTTCTTTTTTAAACTCTTCCAGAAAATTAAAGGGGAACAAGCACACCCAACCAAACAAATTCTATGAGGCTGACATCACTATGATTCCCAACGTAGGAAAGGACTACCAGAAAGGAAAACTATAGATGGATATCCTTGATGAACATTGATGCAAATATCCTAAATAAGATCTTGGCAAATTGAATCCAGCAACATATCAAGAGAATGATTCACCAAGACTAAGTGAGATTCATCTCTGAGAAGCAGGGATGGTTCAGCATTCCAAGTCAATCTAATTCATCATATCAACAAGAAGAAATATATAAATTACAGGGGGAGTCGGGCTGTAGTGCAGCGGGTTAAGCGCAGGTGGCTCAAAGCACAAGGACCGGCATAAGGATCCCGGTTCGAACCCCGGCTCCCCACCTGCAGGGGAGTCGCTTCACAGGCGGTGAAGCAGGTCTGCAGGTGTCTATCTTTCTCTCCTCCTCTCTGTCTTCCCCTCCTCTCTCCATTTCTCTCTGTCCTATCCAACAACGACAACAACAATAATAACTACAACAATAAAACAACAAGGGCAACAAAAGGGAATAAATAAAAAAAAGAAATATATAAATTACATGGTCATATCAATTGATGCCCAAAAGATATCTGACAAGATACAACACCCATTTATGATAAAGAGCCTCCAAAATATGGGAAAAGGACAATTCCTCAACATAGTAAAAACTATTTATGACAAAAGCACTGATAACATCATTTTCAATAGGGGAAAGTTGAAGGCTTTCCCCTTATAAATTGGGAACCAGATAAGACATAATCCTTGAGCTCCTTGCCACTTCAATCAGACAACGAGATATATATGAAGGGAAAAAAACAAGTTATTATGATTTTCTGATGACATGATAACATACCTAGAAAACTCCAAAGATTCCACATAAAACTACCTGAAATAATTAGTAATAATTAAAATCAATACAAGGAAAACTATGGGCACTGTTAAAAGAAACAGAGAAGATCACACAGAAATGGAAGAAAGTAACTTGTTCCTTGACTGGAAGAGTAAATATCATGAAAATGGCCAAAATAAGAATACTTAAGAGACTTGTGTTGAGGGGCTGGTGGGTGGGTGACTGGCCTTCCAGTTTAGCGTACATGTTAACAATGCTTAAGGACCTGTGTTCAAGCCAGCTGCAGGGAAGAAGTTTCATTAAGTGCTGTAGCAATGCTCCACATCTCTCTCTCTCTTTTTCCCTTTGTATATCCCTCTTTCCCTTTAATTTATCTCTGTCTCTATCTTATAAGTAAAGGAATAAAATATAAACATGAAAGTTGTGTATATGTGCACTGGAATGATACTCTGGTGTAACAAATGATGCAATTTCCTTTTCTGCATCTTGGATGGAATATGAAGGGATCATTGTTAGTGAGATAGGTAAGTCAGAAGGACAAATAATCTTACCTAGAGTGGATGTTTTAAGAGATGAGGAAAGAAAATGGTGGGAACTGTGTGGTGGCTCACCCAGCAGAGCTCACGCTTTAACAAATGGGAGGATTCAGGTTCAAGTCTCAGGTTTGATTCAGGTTCAAGCCTCAGGTTTGCAAGACAGAAGTTTCTGGAATAGTGAAGGAGTACTTCGGCTTTCTCCCCTTTTCCTTCTTTCTCTCCCCCATTCTCTTCTCCCTCTTTTCTCTCCATCTCTTTCTCTCCCTGCCCTCCAAGTCTCTGTTACTCATCATCTATTAAAAAAAAAAAACTCTGGGGGCCAGGAGGTAGTGAACTTGCTTAAGCATACATACTGCAGTTTGCAAGGACCCTGGTTCAAGCCCCTGGTCCCCACCTGCAGGAGGGAAGCTTCATGAGTGATGAAGCAGGGCTGCAGATCTCTCTCTCCCTCTCTATTTCCCCCTCTCCTCTCAATTTCTCTGTGTCTCTATCCAATAATAATAATAATAGTAATAATAATAACAACAACAACAAAACTCTGGGAATGGTGAAGTTTTCTTGATTGAGGCTCAGTGATAAACCTGCTGGCAAAAAAACGAACTAACAAAAAACACCGGAACGAATGGGAAGACACAAATACAATGTGGTTTACGTTTATGGCTGTAAAGCAAAGAATTCTCATTATGGAGGTGCGAAATACATGAGACAGTTTTGAAAACTCAGTCTGCCAGGGTAGAGAAAGATGTTAATTGGTGATGGAAGTGGTTGGGAGACACCTATCTCCTTTATAAATCATTAGCCCCACCCCAACCCAATAAAATCATTTTCTAAGGAAAATAAAAAAATTAAAGCAGAATTGTATACACAGGGAGTCTGCTATCCCTTGGAAAGGAATTGGCTACCTTAATTATTGAATTTTTATCACATTACCCAATCACCAATTTATTTTTGTTTCAAATCCCAAGTATGGAAAAAGTACAAGAAAAAATTAAGGTCAGCTTTCTTGAATGAGTTTCACTATTGACTCGAAAATGATAAACAAAAAGTCTCACATAAATATTTATCAGAGGGGCATGGTGGTGGCGCACCTGGTTGAGTGCACATGTTACATGTAAGGACCCGGGTTTGAATCTTCGATCCCCACCTGCAGGGGGAAAGCTTTGCAAGTGGTGAAGCAGGGCTGCAGGTGCCTCTCTGTCTCTCTCCCTCTCTATCTCCCTCTTTCCTCTGAATTTCTGGCTGTCTCTATCCAATAAATAAAGATAATAAAAATAAAATTAGACCCAATGTTACTTCTGAGGACTAGCTAAAATGATTAAGTGAAAACAACTGTGACAGTTCATATTAATATGAAACATACTTAGAGCAATATCTGTCTCAGTATATTTCAAAAAGCTATCCAGTGAACAGAATAACTATACTTGGAAGATGTATTTGGCAAGCTGAAAAATTGCATGATTATTTTATGTACGCATAGAAACTCTAACTCTCCTCAAAATGAGAGAGTTCTGATTACAAAAGGAAAAGGAAATCTTATTGATGTTAACGGTATGAGTAAGGTTTTACCGTTTTTATTGTTGTACAAGAAATAAGAGCCATACTTACTAGCAAGGAAAAATAAATAGGTTGAATACCATCAATAAATAAACTCCTAGTTTGTCTCATGAAGACTTTGTGGCTGCCGAGTGCTAATAGATACTGGGACTATACCTCAGGAAGAACTTGCCGTAAATGACACACCATCGTAAAATTCAAGGCAAATGAACAGTCATGTTTCTAGCTGCAGAGAAATCAAGAGTATGATGACTAAGAGAATTTATTTACATTGCAGACAAAAATCCATCAAGTATTTGGGCATCATTTAATAGGAGATATAAGATTTATTTTAATGAAATTATATCATCTTAAAGTGAGACTAAATGGCATTAAATAAATGAAGGGAGAGATACCTTGTTCCAGTTGAACAGAGAAAGCATGGAAGATTGCAGAATTCCCTGAGTTAATCTAGAGTGTCAATGCATGGCAATTAAGGGCCTGAGGAACAGTTTATGAGATATGACAGATTGCTAGCAAAATTCATCTAGAATCATAAGCAGTCAGGGACTGGGCGATGGCTCACCCATGAGAGTGTGTGCCTTCTTGTGCATTAGTCCCAGGGTTCAATCCCTGTATAATCACCAGAGAGAACTGTGGGTAACACCCAAGGAACTTCATGGATGGTAGGGTACTGCTTTATTCTCTCTCTCTTTTCTTGTTCTCTGCTTTTTTCCAAGCTGTCTCTTTCACAAAAGGAAGCAAAGAATGAAAAAATTTGGGCCAGGAAGGCCACTCAGCAGTATTGCATATGTGCCTCGGCTCATTTAGCAGCCCTCCATTAAAAAGAGGGGCCGAGTGATACCTCAGTGGGTAGAGTGAATATCTGTACCATGACTAGGGAGCCTGTGTAACTTCTGCATCCCTGTAGGTCTGAGCTCCGCATTCTGTGGTCATAGTTAGGAACATTCTAGGCTGCACTCATTGCAGGACCCATCTTCATCGAGTGGCAGAATATGTTAATCCAGCCTCCCTTTGGAGAATGGGGACGTCCCTACCAATGTTGACCCACATTGAGGGCAAGATCCTGTAAAGGTCCACAATGTTGTTCTTGATGGAGATGACCAGTGACAATGGAGAGAGGGATCTGTTAGAGGTCTAGACCCACCATGTTAATGTGGGCATCCCAGGATTCCCTGAGTAGGGCCCTAGATGATGGGATGGCCTGGTAGTGACTAAAAGGGCCATCATTAAAGTATGCTGGTCTCTTGCCCTTATCCAGCTTTTGTAGTCCTTACTTTGTCTGACAAGGTTAGCCTTGGAGTGATTGAGGGAAGTGAAATAGGAAGTAGGTGAGGAGGGTATCTAGGTCTAAGTAGCTACTATGTCATTAAGTACTTTATTTAAAAAGTATCCTTTTTAGGTCTTTCTACTTGCTTGCTGCACTTATTGAGTCACTGCAGACTATTGTGCACTTTTACAGTAAGGTGTATATTTTCCACTAACTTATGGATGCAGGTATACATGTGCTCTGTCTCATGGGCCCTGATCCATATCTAGGTTCTGTGGCTTTGTCAGGAAGTGCACCAACCCATATGGAATTGAGGAGTCCTGTGAGCCAGGAATGGTCTCACTAGAGTGCTAGAGCTAAAGGGTTGACACTGCAGGCCTGGCTTCTTTGGACATAATCCAAAGTGAAAGGTGTCCAGGTGGTATTAGTTGCATTGATTTGGTTGAGCCCACCAGATTCAGGACCAGATGGTATGGATCAAGAAAAGCATGCAGGAAAACGAGCCACACCCCAGAGATTCCAGAACTGAGAAAAATAGGGGTATTGTAGAGAATGGGGAAGGTTCGTGCTGTCTTAGGGTTTAAGAAGGCAATAGATACTTATTATCATAACCAAGTTATTTGGGAATTTGGTTTACATTGAAAATCCCCTTTTCAGGACTTGCTGTTTCATACAAGACCTCATGATTTATGTTATTTAATGCTATTTACATATAACTGTATCCTATATAGTGACATTTATGGTCTCTCTGGTCTAAGATTATGGGTGATTTAATATTTCAACGAGATAGTCATTATCAGAAATGTATTAACAATTTAAGCCCACTGTCAATATTCAATAAGGTTACCAATTTGAACCCTTAAGTGCTTAGATTAAAGGAATATATAAGAACTTTATTTACAAAATAACATGTCAACAGGGGTTTAAATTCATAGCATTCCCACCACCAGAGTTGTGAATCTTCAGTCTCCCCACTGCAATCCACCATAGTTCCCCTAAAGTTGTAGACATAGGCCAGCCATCATCTCTACAACTATCTGTCCACATTTATACATAGTTCCCCCATTTTTTCCTTATCCAATCCTCTCTTCCCCTCCAAGCCACATTTTTTGTTGAGACAAAATGGTTAATGAACAGAAACCAAAAGTTAGGATTAGAGCAGATGCGATTAAGGGTTTTAAGGTGGAAGAAAGCTAGGAAGTCTATTTTAGGCATGTTCTAGGGGCACACAACTATGGTAGTTTTTCTTGAGTTTGATAGCTAGCCTGAAGTTGGATAAAAATATTGTCTGAGAGAACGGTGCCAGAGTAGATAAAAGGGCTAGAAAGTTGGGTTAGGGCAGTGGGTAGCTCTCATTCTTGAAAAAAAAATTCTGTGGATAAAATTAACTATTTACCTCTGTCGTTTTCGACGGGTTATGTTGTTTTCTCCGGGCTGGCTTCATGGGCGGGTAACAGACGACCAGGGACTCATAGTTGAGCTGTAGGCAGTATCTCTTTATTCATGCAGGACTCAGCACAATCTAAGCCGAGCTAAGCTAAACTCAAGGTAAAGTACTCTAAAACTCACAATGCTGTCTTTATATATACTTGCCAAGTAGGGTGGAAACAGGGTGTGACATAGAGAGGGTGGAGAGAAAAGTGACTGGTGACAATCAGAGTGTGACAAGGAGAGGATCAGGGTGTGACAAGGAGGGGGGGTGGAGCAAAAACATATCATGAAACAGTGGGGATTGAACCAATGCCCTGGAGGGAGGTACTTGTTAACAGCGGTTATATAAATAGAATGAAGTGGTTATGTAAATAGAATAGTGTTAAGCAGGGGGGATTTAAACCAAATGAAACAGAAGGGGTCTCATGCATACCAACATACCTCCATCCACCTGACCCAAGGCATATATATTTAGCACCAGAGCCTGTGTAACCTATAAGTCCCCATTGGTCTGAGCTCTCAGCTCATGGTCAAAGCTGGGAACGTTGCAGGCTGCAGTTATGTCAGGACCAGTCTTTCTTCAGTGACAAGTCAAGATATCCCAGCCTCCCTTTGGGGTCCTGGAAGGGCCCATAAGATGTCATTCATGATGGAAGCAACCAGTGGTGGTGGAGAAAGGGATCCCTTAGAGGACTAGGGCCATCATATGTGTGTGGGCCATTATTAAGTGGGCCAGTCTCTTGCCCTTATCCAATGTTTGTAATCCTAACTTTATCTGATGATCTTAGACTTTCACTCAGTTGTTTAGACATTGAGTATCATTTGTTGAACCCAGCCAGAATTAGATTTTTTTTTGATCTGTCTTGGGCCTTTCTACTAGGCTGCCTAGCTAATTTGTTCTAAGTCTGATCAGTTAGAGAATTTATGATGCCTTCTTTAGGTACTTCAACCATTATTGAGCACTTTGAGTTGTATAATTGCCCTTTGCTTTCAGGTTCATGTCCACCAGTACCCAGTATCCTAACCTCTAGCCTGTATGTCATATCTGTTACTTAGCTAACTGACATGCCATATAACGCAGATGTAGGTAGTCCCATGTATCAGGAAAGGTCTCACCAGCTTTGAAAAGCTGCGAGATAGACTTCTCTGGCTCAGTATCTCTGGTTACAGTCCACAGTAGGATTTCAGTAGCAGCATAATGTGGGGTGGAAGCAACAGTAGTGATTTGGTTGAAGTCGACAGAGGTGGTATGACAGTAAGGAATCATAGAGAAGAAATATCAAGAAGTATGAGTAAGTCCTAGAAGAACCAGGACTAGGAGAAATGAGGGTTTTGGGAGTTGGGCAGCAGCTCAGCAGGTTAAGCGCACATGGCACAAAGTGCAAGGAGCAGTTTAAGGATCTTGGTTCGAACCCCTGGTTCCCCTCCTGCAGAGGAGTCACTTCACAAGCGGTCCAGGCAGTTAGGGAACTTGAGATATTAAATCTACCCCTCCCGACATTAATAGTAATAGGACTAAACAGTGAAAGGACTAAAATTTCACACCATTCCCGCCACTGAAAGTCTGTATTATCTTCCTTTCTCCCTCAGTAACTTTTTTCTACTTTGCTCTTATTCCCAATCTACCTGGGTTTTGGTGTGCATTGTGAAACCATAATTTAATGCTCTCCAAATGGTTACTTAGTATAGAAGTTTATCCTTTCTCACTTTACTCTAAGAGTTTCTTTGCAATGTTTTACTTTGATAACAATTTGGGGTCTGTTGTATCTGCTTAAGAGTTCAACTATAAATTAATAGTACATTTAATACTTCTTAGCCTTAATTTTCTTAATTTTTAAAAAGGAGACATTTTAAAGCAAGAGGTAGAGGCCAGAGCAGTGCTCTGTCATATGCGGTACCAGAGAGAACTCCAGGGCTCAAGCATACAAGTCTTGTACTCTACCCACTTAGCCTTTTCCATAGTCATTAATTTTCAGCTTTAAAATATGGCTTCCTATCTGGTATTTCAAGACTTTACTACCTCCCTCTTTCAAATTATCCCTAGCTCTTCTTACATACCTTTTCTCTTAGATGCTATATCCCTTTGAGTGTATGGTTTGCTTACATCTGATGAACTGGTCTGGGAAGAATTTTAAAATATTTGGCCTGTGGGATGTCTCAGCCATTATCTTGCTCTGTTCTCTTCAAAGATGCCACTCACCCAGAGGGCAAAGGTACTTCACAATAACTCTTGATTTTTCAGGATGGGAAGGCCATGTTCTGGATCTTTCTACAACTGAATTCACTGTGAGAAAGTCCCTCAGATAATCCTGAAATGACTTACTGAGAGAGATAGTCGTGTTCCTATCCTTTGAGGATACTACTTTCCAGAGGTGAGAGGACATTCCCAGCTTACACTGTCTAACTTCCTGTGACATGGTGGCATTGTCATCTCCAAACCATTGATGACCAAGCTGAGACTCGAGCCTGCCCACAATTTTCAGTTAGACAGTAGGGGCGCCAGTGGTAACTTATGTGGGACTTCTGACTCCAAGTCCAGTGCTTCTTCTGTGGCACTGTGCCCTTCTGATATAGAGTGTAGTACCTAAGATCCAAATAACAAGGACAAACATCAGAGTTTGATGCTATATCTATCTGAGATAGCACTGTAACACGACAGTGTCAGTCCAGTATCTTTTAGGGGAGAATTTGTGGAAACTGGATGTGGTGAGCTGGAACTACACAGTGAACAGTGACTTGGGGTGTGACTTGGCTAACAGACTCATAGGGCATTTGTGCTAAGAACAGGCTTCTAGACCTGATGGCTGGACCTACCCTGAAAGTAAGTATGTGTAGTCTTTCTCTCCTGCTGGTCCCACCCCTGCTGTCCTCTCTCTATCTTCCTCTGGGGATTAACTCCTTACAGCCATTGTGTTTTTTCCCTGAGGGTCGTGATGAATGCTACAGCAATTGTTGAGTTGTAGGGGCTGTAACTTTGTGTAATATTACAAGGAAATCCATTCATTCCAAATGACTTTATAGGACAACATATCTGGACTAGTCCTGTGTGTTTGCATCCAGATAGAAGTGTCCCTGTTCCTGTCTTTCAAAAAGATCACTCCATATCCATGTTCTATACAGATCATTCTAACCTGGTGAGAACATTATATGAATCCATTGTAAAGTGGGGGTGGGGCATGTAGAGAGGAGGTTTCCAATAGCCTTGGGGTACTGACAAGGTGAACTAAGTTCTGGAAAGGGTTCCTGAAGGAAGAACTCTAGGGCTACATTTGAAAAATTGGTAGTGATTTATCCAAGTAGGAGGGGGAGGGTAAGCATACCCCAGTAGGATTTGGCATTCACCAAGGTCCCAGCCCATGTTGGCTTTACTCAGCTTAGCTAGAATTTCTGTTAAGGCTTATGGGTCATTTCACACTCAATTTGTAATTACAAGTAGACTCAAGTTTTAACACTCATTCCATTTGCTTTAATTGAGGCAACTTCCTTCCAGCTCCTATAAATGAAGATCTTCAGCTCTAAAGAACTACACCAGAGACCTCAGAATGCTTCCAGATTATATTGGAGCTTCCCCAAAGGGGAAGATTACTTCTCATTTTTTATTAGTTATTTTAAAAATGAATGGCAGGTGGAAAAATACAAAAATCCATAGTGTTGCAATCTGAAAAAAGAATTGAACATCTTTTTTTTTCATTCCCCCAAATCTTTTTTTTTTCCTCATTGGTGTTAGTGACAACAGGTTTTCTTTTTTTCTTGATCAGATTGAAGACATTTATGAAATAATCAGTCCTAAATATGAATAGTCCCCTGAGGAGGCTGTTTCTAAGGAGACTTAAAAATACCCCTGTAGTCAGATGTGGAACAGTTTCTATTTCTGGGAATACCCCAAACCCTTCACTTCCATTGTGAATTTGGCTTGGTTGGATTGTGAGCTTATATCACGATTGTTATTAATCTTTGGATGGTCTCACAATTTTTGAGGAAGAATTTAGCAGCCCCTCTCCCCCGTTTCCCTTTTGCCCCTTGTTATTTTTTTCCTTATTTGGGGTCAGAGTTGCAGAACTCTTATTTGGGAACTAGATAATATGCTCACTGTCCTTGCAGCTGGGTTGGGACTTGGTGGCAGCACCCTCTCTCTTCCGAGTAAGGCAGGAAGAGAGTTCCATTTGGGAGCCATCAGCAGCCCACTGTCATCCCGCCCCCCACCCCCAGCCTCGATCTGTTCCTGAGCAGCACCATTTGTCTTTTTCTGACTTGATCCTGGTAATAATAGCATGTGCTTAATGAACACCAACTCTGGACTAAGCTCTACACACCAGCTTGCTTTGGGCTGAGTCTCAGGAAAAGTAAATGTGTGTATGTGTGTGAGAGAGAGAGAGAGAAGAGAGAGAGAGAGAGAGAGAGAGAGAGAGAGAGAGAGAGAGAGGCTGTGACAGTATCTTTATTCCCATTTTCCAGATGTGGAAACTGATTCTCCAATGTTAAGGGGAACTGGCCAAGTTACTCAAACTGGAACCACATAGAGGGTTGATTCCATTTAATTTCCTGACTTTCTCATGTAAGGAAGCACCCGGGCTCATTTGTAGGCCCTGTTCTGTAAGGTGTATTGCAGCTGGGCATCCAGTTTTATGTTCGAATGTTTGTACACAACGCAATCAGGACTGGGAGAATCCTTAAGAGACTGGATGATGTTGATCCTGGGAAGGCAGATGCAGAGGCCAGTCCTATACTGGCATGATGCTCTCATTCTCTCTCCCAGTAAGTTGAATTCGGTCACATAGAGGATGCTAGTGATGCCTTGATTATGTCAGTGAGATGGCAGGGATGAGTACCAGCTATGCATCAAAATCTCCAACCTAGCAATTTCTATCTAGCAGCTTTGGAAAACGTTGACTAGAGCTTGAACTCGAATACTTTTTTTTTCACAACTACTCCACATAGCTCTCATTAACTCTTAGTTAACTCTTAGTGACAGTGAGCAAGTTCTTATATTAACCAGATCTTTTATTTTCTGTTTTATTTTTTTTGTTTTCATTTGATCTTAGTCAAAGTCAAGAAGTGATTTTTATCCTTTTTTGAGATTTTTTATTTTAATTTAGTTTTCTGTATTGTGGGGATTAATGGTTTACAGCCAACAGTACAATACAGTAATTGGTACATGTGTAACATTTCTCATTTTCCACTTAACACTCTTAACTCCCCACCTAGGTCCTCCTCCCTCAGCAGTTCCAGGATATGAACACTCCCCCCACCCCAACCCAGAGTTCTTTACTTTGGTGCAATACACCAATCCCAGTCCACTAGGTTCTGCTTTGTATTTTCCCATCTGTTCTTATTTTTCAACTTATGTCTATCAGTGAGATTATCCCATATTCATCCTTCTCTTTCTGGCTTATCTCATTTAACATAATTTCTTCAAGTTCCATCTAAGATGAAGTGAAAAAGGTGAATTCAACATTTTTAATAGCTGAGTAGTAGTCCACTATGCATATAAACCACAACTTGTTCAGCTACTCATCTGTTGTTGGACAGCTGAGTTGCTTCCAGGTTTTGGCTATTACAAATTCTGCTGCTATTAACATAGTAATACATCTTTTTTGATTGGTGTTTTTACATCCTTAGATATATCCCCAGAAGAGGAATTGCAAGGTCATAAGGTAGATCCAATTCTAGTCTTCTGAGAGTTCTCCAGACTGCTTTCTTCAGGGGTTTCTCTCTCTCTCTTTCTCTTTTAATTGAGGTGACATGTCACTTACCCAGATGTACCACCATCCAGCCTCTTCACTAGTTTATATGTTTTCTGAGCATTGTTTTATATATGTTTAAAATGACAATTTCACATCTCTTTGAAATAGATGTTACCATACCATCTCATACCAGCTACCAAAACTCTAGTGTCCTTTCACCAATGTACTAGATCCCTTCACCTTTGTAGTCCATTCACCTCCCCCAACTTCCTTTTTCCTAAAGATAGAGACAGAGATTGATAGAGACAGAGACAGACACAGAGAGAGACTCCACAGTATCAAATCTTCCTCCAATATAGTGGGAGCTAGGCTTGAACCTGGGTCATACAAGTGGCCAAGCAGCATACTATCCAAGTGAGCTATTTCCCCAGCACTCTTCCAGCTTCCTTTATAACCTCAGTTATGAGGCCCAAAGACTTCATTTCATTTAACTTTCCTTACTCCTTTGCTTTCTCTTTTTATATGCCCCCATTTGAGTGAGATCATGAAGGATTTCCCTTTTTTTTCTTTTTAATTTTTATTTTATCCTAGGACAGAGAAATTGAGAAGGAAAGTGGAGATAGTGAGAAAGGAAGAAAGACAACATGCAACACTGCTTCAGCACTCCTGACACTTTTTTTCCTGCAGATAGGGATGAAGGTATTGAATACAGGTCCTTAAGTATTAACAACATGTGTGCTCAGACAGATATTTCACTGTCTGCCATTCCCCCCATCCCAGCATTTTCCTTTTATGTAATCCCCTTTAGCATTTTCTGTTGGGTACTGAAATCTTGCTTTAGGGTTCCTTTGCTTGTCTTCTAGGTCTTTAATATGTGCAATCAGGCTGTTTATTTGTGATTTTTTCTTGTTTACTTATGTGTGCTTCTATGGCTATGAACTTCCCTCTCAGTACTGCCTTAGTGTCGGCTTTCTGGCAGGGTGATCTCCAGCAGGAAGGCAACTGACCAGTTCTCTCTCACTCGCTCAAGGGATGGACAAAACGAAACAAAGATACCAGGGAGACTGAAGCGTGCTCAGATTCGTTTATTGTCAGGTGGACATGAGTTTAAATAGAAAACCAAACAAAGAACATATTTCAAACACGTCAGGAATTACAGGTTTCTTAAAGGTCAGCTTGCCCCTATGTTAGGGGGCTGGCATGACAGGAATTGATGAGATACATAAAGGTCAAGACAATTATTCTCCAAGATACAAACAACTTAATTATCCAAAGGTATTTGAGAGAAACATAGGGGTTAAGTCAGCAGGGTGAGATAGGGTAAAGATAAACCGAGCATGGTAGGTATCAAAGCTACAAGGAAATAAAGTTTGGTGCTTCACTGACTGTTGTCAGAGAGGTGTGTGATGGAGTATGCTTTATCTAGTGATCAGAAGTGGGGTGGTTGTGTGAACTCTGGATGACTATATGAACTTTGAATGAACCGTAAGGCAGGCAGCCATGTGGCCTGCATTTAATGGAGAGAGGCAGTGAGGTCTCCGTGGGCTTGAGAGTCAGGAAGGGAAGAACTTAGTCTGAGAGATGGTTTCTCCCCTTTGCTCACCTCATTTGAGAGAGACTAACAAGAGGGTATCTTCTCAGACCTCCATCCAAGGATGAGGGGAGTTATCCCTAAGCTCTATCAAGCTTACATAGAGCTCCAGCACCTTAGCTGTGTCCCAAATATTTTGATAGCTTGTGTCGTCATTTTCATTGAACTCTCTAAACATTTTGATTTCTTACTTTATTTCCTCTTTGACCCAGTGGTTGTTAAGTAGTGTACTGTTGAGCTTCCACATTTTGGCACTATTACTAATTATTTTAATTATTTTAATTCCACTGTGGTCCAAGAAGATACTTGGGATGATTTCAATGCTCTTGAATTTGCTGATGCTGTCTTTGTAGCCTAACATATGATATATCCTTGAGAATGACCCATGTGGACTTGAGTAAAATGTGTATTCCAGTTTCTTGGGATGAATGACTCTGAAAATGTCCAATAGTTCTAGTTTATCTATCTGCTCCCTTAGTTCCCTCATGTCTTTATTAATTTTCTGCCTGAATGATCTGTCGAGTTGAGAGAGTAGGGTGTTGAAGTCACCTACTATGACTGTGTTACTGTTAATATATTGTTGTAGCTCTTTCAGTAGATGTTTGATGTATTTAGATGGCTTCTCATTGGGCGCATAGATGTTAAAAATTGTTAAGCCCTCTTGATTGTCTGATCCACTGAGTATTAAGTAGTGTCCATCCCTATCTATTTAAATTTTATTTATTTTAAAGTCTATCATGTCAGATATGAGAATAGCTGTTCCTGCCATTTTTTGTGGACCATTGGCTTGTATGATAGTTTTCCATCCTTTAATTTTGAGTCTGTGTTTGTCTTGTTGAGTTACGTGGGTTTCCTGTAGACAGCATATTGTTGGGTTGTGTTTTCTGATCCATCTTCCTACTCTGTGTCTTTTCATAGGTGAATTCAGGCCATTGACATTTATTGATATCAAAGATTGAAGATATTTTAAGGCCATTCTTGTAGACTTTTAGAGTGTTCTGATAGATGGCCTATTTATGGTGGTCTGACTATTTATAGGAGACCTTTCAGAACTTCTTTCAGGGCAGGCTTGGTGATAGTTTATTCTTTCAACTGTTGCTTGTCTGAGAAGACTTTTTATGCCTCCATCTAGTCTGAATGACAGTCTAGCAGGCTATAATAGTCTTAGTTGAAAGCCTTTCTCATTGAGCACTCCATAGATATCTTGTCATTCTCTTCTGGCCTGTAGTGTTTTTGTGGAGAAGTATGCTGCTAATCTTATGGGTTTTCCTCCGTAGTTGACTCTGTTTTTCTCTTGCAGCCTTCAGGATTCTTTCTTTATCCTTATTCCTTTCCATTCTAAATATGATGTGTCTTGGTGTCTTTAAGTCTGGGTTAATTCTGTTTGGGACCCTCTGTGCTTCTTGAACCTTTATGTATTTTATGTTGTCTAGACTAGAGAAGTTTTCAGCTATTGTGTCCTGAGGAATGCTTTCTTCCCCTCTCTTTCTTCCTCTGGTAAGCCAATAAATAATTGTGTATATTATTTCTTTTAAAGTCATCCCAAAGGTCTCTGTTGTTGTTTTCAGTTGTGGAAATTGACAGTTGTTTCAATATTATTTTAATCCCTGAGTTGTGGCTCAGTGGCTTAAAAGCCTCTTTTGTTCTTTTACTTCCCTGTAGGCTATGGGAGCCTGAGGGTTTTTAAACTGTAAGTAGGCTTTTTAGATTAATCACTGACTCCTGACCAAGAGATAAAGCAGGGTGGGGCAGAGATAATCCAGTGGTCATGCCAAGAGACTTTCACAGCCCCACAGGTAAGCCACCAAGGTATAGATCTTCTGAGTTTCCTGGTTAGTTCTCTGTCCCCTGGTATCAGCACAGCGCCTCCCCCCACCTCAACCCCACCCCTACCCCGCTGCTCAAGATTCTGAGGGCAGTAGCAATGGAGACTCACAGTTGCATTTGGTGTGTCTTAGGGGAGTCCTCTCTGTCCTTAAGCTTTCTTTTTGTTGGTGAAACAGACTGGAGGTAGTGTCTCAACTGGTAAACTGCCGGACTGTTACCAGCCACTTAATCTCTCCCTAGGCTCCTCTCTGTCCACTAACCACAGGTGTTTACACTCACCAGTGATTTGGTGGGTTTTTGAAGTTGTTATAGTCCTGTCTTGTTGTGGTCCCAGATGGTCTCCTTTCTGTTTTGTCTTTCTTTTATATGGAGCCTGGGATTAAACTCAGGGCCACAAGAGTATGTATTCTACCACTTAGCCAACTTTCTGAATATACAATATTCTGAAGCTTTGACATCTTTGGGCGTTGCTGAGCCTGGAGATACTGTCCTTTCTATATCGAATCATTTTTTTAGAAGTGAAAAAACATCTTGATTTTTATATGAAAACCAATTAATTTATCTAGAGGCTATACCTTCTAACCACCTCTTATGGGTTTTTGTTAAACTGTTATGCCACTATCCCCAATTTTTGTGGGTTTTGCATACTCTGCATCACTATCCATTAACCCTGGTCATCCCAGGGTAGATGCCAGATATTCAGAGGCAGCCTTACATTCTAGAAGCTCCTGGAGTGATTTCAGCCAGGCAGACCTTCTGGTGCTTCTCCACTGTCATGCACCCCTTCCTGTGGAAACCCCAGTGAAGATTCTTGTTAACATTTCCTGTCTTTTCATCTCCTGACCTGCCTCAGAACTGCTCCATGTAGCTTGACTTGTAGAGGGTTGTGAAAAGCATACATTCTTGCCTGCCATTTTCTTCTGTTTCTGCTTGGTTTTCCATCTACATGATTAGAAAATAATAGAGTAGGAACTCCTGTGTTTATGATCATGCAGGTGGCAAAGAGCCACTTTTGGAATCTAGATTTCCCAGAATACATACATACAGATGCTCTTTTTTTTATGTAGTGCTTGGAAATGAACTATTTACCTAAAAGATGTGTGATACTGCCAAGGATGTTCACTGGCACATTTTCCCCCTTCAATATACCTGAGGGGGAAGAGTGGAAGAAAGAATCAGTGGATGCCGGAGAAACCGGAGACAAAGGGAGAGCCACCACAAACACCATCTCACCATACTTGGACCTTCTTTTGGTGCTGTCCACAGTGTCCCTATGTGTTGCAGAAGATTCAGCCTGGGTCCTCACATAGGAGAAGGCACACATTCTAGTCACCTGAGCTATCTCTGGACCTCCCTATGCTCTTTCTTTTACCACATATAGCACCTGCTTTTACAAAATTCACAGAGATATTGGTCTCAAGAAAATTCCCCAGAATCAGATAAAGCCACCTCTGATCCTCCCATGGAAGATGCAAACTGGCAACTCACAAAGTGTCAGGCTCTATGGATGAGGATTAGAAGCTAACATGATAAATTATAGTGATGTCAGAATCATAGCTGCAGAAGCCCTGAAGGGAAATGAAAACAACAATAAATGATTATATGCTTCTCCTTATACAGCTCACTACTATGAAGTAGCACTATTGCATACAGGGAGCCATCTGCCCTTGTCAGGAGAGTGCCACCTGAAATTATTAGTGAGTAAGGTTATAATTGTACATTTGTGGTTTAAAAATGAGTAACTCGCTTGTCATTTTTTCCCTGCCTCCTCTGCTTTCATTACTCATCTGGATTGCAGGAGTGAGCACAAATGGTAGTGGGGCATGGCTTCAGGCTGAAGCCAGGGAGGCAGCTGTTTAAGGCCTTTTGTGGGTCTGCAGAGCACATGGGGTGGGAGATCCTGGCTCAGCAGGTACCCTCAATCCTTGCTCAGAAGAACTGAGTTCAGGGTCAAGTAGAGCCTTTGGGGAGATTCTTCCTATAGTATTGTGGCTGGTGAAGCTAAAAATCCTTTTGCTTTGCTTAGAATCTTCCCTTGGGAGGCAGGTGCTTTATAAGCTTGTAGCTGGAGAGATTTTGGGGGGATTATAATGTTGTGGTTTAAAAATAAAAAAAAAAACATGGTATCTGGGGCCCAAGTTGGGTAGCTACTAATGCAGCAAATGGTGTTTATGTGTGAGGCAGTGGGTTCAATTCTCAGCACTGGATAAAAACAAGAAAGACAGAAAGAAATAGAATAGTGAGAACTGAGGGGCTAGCATAATGGTATGTAAAAAGCCTTTCATGCCCAAGGCACCAATAATACCATGTTCAATCTCCAGTACTGCCACAAGTCAGAGCTGAGCAGTTCTGGTAAAAAAAAATAATAGTAATGGTATAAATGGTAGGATATCAGTTTGCTCTGTGTCATTAAAATAAATAAAGAAAGAATATATATACTTGAATCCAGGCTGTTTGTGTTCCAATCTGAGCCTCTCTTTCTTAGTGACCGTGTTATCTTGGGAAAGTATTTAACATTTCGGACCTTTTGTTTTCACATCTATAAAAATGGGGGTGAAGGAGCCTGCCTCATTGGGTGAATATGTGGATTTACTGAGTATTTGATAGGCAGTGCCAGGTAATGAAGGCGGAGCTGACTTAGCAGCCAGACTTTGGTTGTTTAAATCTTAGCTTCTGAGTGCTTTGGCCAGATTCAGTCTCCATCCCTCCCACTCTCCCTCCCTCCCATTCTGAGCCATGCCTTCTCACACATGTGGTTTCAGTACTCCTGGGCTTTACTGTTTATTCAGATTTCAGACAAAGAAGGTGGTTAGAGATAGACATGGACACTACATATTGGTGAGAGGATCAAGCCAACAGGAAGACATAATCAGGGTACATTGGTGAGCTCAGCTGTCCAGTGAAGTCAAGTTGGTGTCATGATAGCATCTGTAACTTAGTGACTGAAAAAACATTAAGATGTAAAGCAGACAAATTATTTAATAATCAAGAACCTAAAGGTAAGAATAGAGCACATGAGACTTGGGCTCTGCATTTTGGAAAAAGCTAGTATGTCTACTTTAGGTATATTCTAAACGTTACTAGTTTTACTGGATTTTGCCTGAGCTAACATGCAGGTGGGCTAAAGGTATTGTCTGGGCAGATGATGTCAGAGTTGGAAATAGGATTAGAAAGCTGGATGTAGGCAGAGAGTACCTCCCAAATATGGGAAAAGTATGTAAATATTATTAACTGTAACCCCCATCGATTTTCCCACCTTCCCAGAGCCCTGCCCCTCTAGGGAAAGATAGAAACATCCTGGGAGTATTCATCGACCTGCCAGTGCCATTATCAGCAGAGAAGCGATTGCAGAAGCCAAACCTTCCACATTCTACACCCCATAATGATCCTGGGTCCATAATCCCAGAGTGATAAAGAATAGGAAAAATTTCAACTGAAGTGATAGGGTGCAGAACTCTGGTGGTGGGAATTGTTCCCCTGTTGTTCTACAGTTTTGTCAATCATTATTATATTAATAAATTTTTAAAAGATAATAATAATTTTATGACCCCCCCCACATGAATTCCTAGGTATGTAAAAGGTTTCTTTTGAAGTTGGAAAGTTTGTTAAATAGCTGGATGTAAGACTAATATAAAAAATAGCTTTTATTTCAGCATTAATCCTTTTCTCAAACAAAAGTACAGAGTTCCTAGGTCTAGTCCCCAGGGACAGATGTTATAAGCTGGACTTTAAGAATGTTGTAGAAGTGCTACTTGGTTTCATTCCAACTTTGGTACTGTGGTCAACATTATTGTAAGTGTAGGCAACAATCGGTTGTATGTGGTGAAGGATATCATTTCTTCTTTTAGTTCTTAGGGAAGGCTTTAATACATGTGGTAAAACTAAATGATGAATTAGGTGTGGTAAAACTAAATGATAAAACTAAAAAGAAAAAGAAAAAAGACATAACCATCTTCAATATATAAGCTCCCAAAATATGTATACTCAAATATATGTAAAAAGTACTTACTGACCTTAAGGGAGACATTGACAGCAACACAGTGTTAGTAGGAGACCTCAACACACACAGCAAAGAGACAGATTATCAGGACAAAAAATCAGCAAGGAAATAGAGGCCTTAAATGAAGTCATGATGAGATGAACTAAATAGATATATTCAGAATCATTTCATCAATATACATTCTTTTCAAGTGCACATGGAACATTCTCAAAGATTAATCATTTGTTGTGTCAGAAAGACAGCCTTCATAAATATGTGAATATTATAATCCTAAAATGTATCTTTTCCAGTAAAATAAATCACCACCCAAATATAGAGACCCTTTACAGAATGGGAGAAGATCTTTACATGCCATATATCAAACAAGAGGCTAATATCCAACACACATAAAGAGCTCACCAAACTCAGCAACAAGAGTACAAAGTACCCCATCCAAAAATGGAGAGAGGATATGAACAGAATGTTCACTGAAGAATAGATACAAAAGGCCAACGAACATATGAAAAAATGCTCCAAGTCTTTGCTTGTCAGAGAAATGCAAATAAAGACAACAATGAGATACCACTTCATTCCTGTGAGAATGTCATACATCAGAGAAGGTAGCAGCAGCAAATGCTAGAGAGGTTGTGTGGCACTTCTGGTAGGAATGTATAGTAGTCCAACCCCTGTAGAGGGCAGTCTGGAGAACTCTCAGAAGGCTAGAAGTGAACCTTCCAGATGATCCAGCAATTCCACTCCTTGGGGATATATCCTAAGGAACTAAACACACCCATCCAAAAATGTGTGTATACCTAAGTTCATAGCAGCACGATTTGTAATAGCCCAAACCTGGAAGCAACTCAGATGTCCAACAGATTAAGTAAATTGTGGTATCTATACACAATGGAGCACTACTCTGCTATTAAAAATGGTGAATTCACCTTCTTCACTCCATCTTTGATGGAGCTTGAAGGAACCATGTTAAGATAGATAAGTCAGAAACAAAAGAATGAGGATGGGATCATCTCACTCACAGACAGAAGTTGAAAAACAAGATCAGAAGGGAAAACACAAAGCAGAACTTGGACTGAACTTGGACTGTGTTTGGTGTACTGCACCAAAGTAAAAGACTCCGGTTTAGGAGGGGAGGGTTCAGGTCCTGGTATGTGCTGTCAGAGAAGGAACTAGAGGAGGTTGGATTGCTATATGGAAAACTGATAAATATTACACATATATAAACTACTATATTTTACTGTTCTTTGTAATTCCTTAATCCCCCAATAAAAAGTATCTTTTCTGATTATGAGGCAGTGTTGTTAGAAATCAACCACAAAAATAAACAGAGAATTCACCCAAACTATGGAGACTGAAGAATACATTTTTGTATTGGGTTACATATACTTCTTTATATTGGTCACTGGTGAAATTAAAAATTACTTGGAGAACAATGAAAATGAAGAGATCTATTACCAGGCTCTATGGGATGCAGCAAAAGCTGTCATCAGAGGGCAGTTTATAGCAATACAGTTCCATATTAACAAATAGTGAAGATCTCAGATAAGCTACCTAATATCACAACAAAGTCAACTGGAAAAGAAGCAGCAAAGAGAGCCAAAAGTCAGCAGGAGGAAGAAAATAATAAAAATCAGAGCAGAATTTAATGAAAGAGAATATGAAAGATTTAATTAAATAGGATACAAAAGATTAATGAGAGCAAGAGCTGGTTCTTTAAAAGGAAGAACAAAATCGATAAGCCACTGGCTAGCCTCGTAAAATGAAGAAGAAGGAAAGCTATGATTGAAAACAATTACGATAATGGTGATAAAATTACAACTAAAGATAGGGAGTTACAAGGAATCATCCATAAATATTATGAAAGTCTCTATGGAAATAAATCAGGTAACCAAGAAGAGATGGATGCATTTCTACAATCATACCACCTGCCTAGCCTAACCCAAGAGGAAGTAAATAGCTTAAATAAGCCAGTCACTAGTATTGTTTCAGTACTCAAAAATCTTCCCATGAATAAAAGCCTAGGCCCTTATGATTTTATTAACAAATTCTGTAAAGCTTTCCAAGAACTAACAACCAATTTTTCACAAACTCTTCCAGAAAATTGAAGTTCAACAAGCATTTCCAAACACTTTCTATGGGGTTGATATCACTTTGATCTCCAAATTGAGAAAAAACTCTTTATCAGAAAAGAAAGCTATACACCCATATTCCTGATGAACATTGGTGCAAAGATTTAGAACAAGACCATGGCAAATTGGATCCAAATCTATCAAGACCAAGAATTCAAATGATGAAGAACAAGTGGGATTCATCCATGGGGAAAACGGTTGGTTCAAATTCTTCAAATCAATCTGTGTACTTCATCATATGAACAAAAAGAAAGAGTGGTCTGGGAGGTGGTGCAGTGGATAAAGCATTAGACTCTCAAGCATGAGGTCTTGAGTTTGATCCCTGGTAGCACATGTACCAAAGTGATGTCTGTTTCTCTCTCTCTCTCCACCTAGCTTTCTAATAAATAAATAAAATCTTTAAAAAAAGTACACTTTAAAAATAAATCAAAAAGAAATATAAACATCAGAAGGTCATATCAATTGGTGCAAAACGGCATTTGAATGGGTCCAACATATATTTATCATAAAGACACTCCAGTAACTGAATATTGAGCCTTTCCCTCACTGTCATAAGTGCTACTTAGAACAACACCATAGAATAAATTATTCTTGATGAGGAAAAACTGAAAGCCTTCCCCATAAAATTGGGGAACCAGACAAGGATGTCCACTGTTATTTTGTCCCAAGGAACAAAATGTCTTTTTTTTTTTTCCCTGAGCATTGATCAGCTCTGGCTTATCGTGATATGGGGGATATTGAACCTGGTACATAGAAATGACGGTCATGAGAATCTCTTTGCATTACCATATGCTATCTACCGCCATCCCAGTATCATATTTTTTTATTGCAGAGTGGTATTGCATGGAATATATATCCTATAAATTCTTTTTTTTAAAATTTTTTATTTAAGAAATGATTAATGAAAAAACCATAAGGTAGGAGGGGTACAACTCCACACAATTCCCACCACCCAATCTCCATAACCCACCCCCTCCCCTGATAGCTTTCCCATTCTCTAGCCCTCTGGGAACATGGACCCAGGGTCATTGAGGGTTGCAGAAGGTAGAAGGTCTGGCTTCTGTAATTGCTTTCCCGCTGAACATGGGCATTGACTGGTCGGTCCATACTCCCAGTCTGCCTCTCTCTTTCCCTAGTAGGGTGTGTGTCTGGGGAAGCTGAGCTCCAGGACACATTGGTGGGGTCTTCAATCCAGGGAAGCCTGGCCAGCATCCTGGTGGCATCTGGAACCTGTTGATTGAAAAGAGAGTTAACATACGAAGCCAAACAAATTGTTGAGCAATCATGGATCCAAAGCTTGGAATAGTGGAGAGGAAGTGTTAGGGAGGTACTCACTGCAAACTCTAGTGTACTTCTGCTCTCAGGTATATATTTTGCAGTAGTTTATGGATACGTGTGAACATATGCTCTCTCACACAGAAACTGGTGTATATCTAGGTTATGGGACTTTGTTAGAAAGTGAACCACCTGAGATGAAATTAGAGTGTACTATAAAAAGAAAGGTCTCACCCGAGTAATGAAGCTGAAGGGTTGTCATTCCACACGTGAAGTCTCTGGACACAGTCTGAGGTGAAGCATGTTGAGGTGGCAATCGTTGCGTTGGTTAGGTTGTGATCGGCGAATGTAATATTATTTGGTATGGATTGGGAGACACATACGGGAAAGTGGGCCCTATCCAAGGGTTCCAGGACTGGGGGAAGTAGGGGCTCTATAGTGGAGATGTGAGGTTCCTGCTGTCTTAGGGTTCAAAAAGACAATCGATAGTTAATGTTATCATCACATTATTTGGTAATTGGGTTAACTTTGAAAAGTCCTTTTGTTATGGTTTGCTGTACAGTATCCAGTATCTTGTATATAGCTGTGCTATTGGATGCTTCTAATCTACTTGGTCTAGGCTTTTGAGAGAGTCCGCATATCAAATACACAGCCTATATATTAAAAAGATTCAGTTTGTGTTTTGAGAAACTTTGAGACATACAACTGATTTTCCCCCTCAACAAGTCATATATTGATGGATGTTTTAGGTTACACTCTACCTGCAAAAGTGGGGGACTTGAGAGGACTAGTACCACTTAATATATTTCTTTGTTGTTAGAAGAAACTTATCTTCATGTTCTAGGGAGGCTGTTTTGTCACCATCATTTAGAGGGTGACAGGAAGATGTTCAGAGACCTGCAGAGGTTGGGAGGAGAGATTTTCCAGGAAGCATTGGTGGTGACTCAGGGACAATTCGAATCCCTTGGCAGCCTCCTCTCCTCGGTGATTGGCAAGCAGTGCTCCTCACTGCACTGCATTAGCACAGACCTAAGCCAGGACTTTTTAAAAAATCATTTTTCTCTAGATTTCCACATATGAGTGAAACTCTCTCAGTAGTTTTCTTTCACCTCTTTACTTCATCTGCTGCACATCTCCAGCTCTATCCATTTTGTCCCAAAAGGACACAATATCATCTTTTTTTTTTTGATTGCAGAGTAGTATTCCATGAAGCATAGATCCCATAACTTCCCTAGGCAATTATCTGTACATATAGGTGGCTTGGGTATTGTGAATGAGGCAGCTGTAACCTCAGGGGTGTGAATGTTTCTTAGAAATCATGTTGGGATGGTTGAGGTGGAGAATGGTGGTGGGTGATGTGTAGAACTCTGGGTGATTTCTCAGGGTCCTGTGATCAGTGCACCCAAGAATGGGTGGTGGTTACCAAAGTCAATGAAGGGAAAAAGAGAAAAGGTGTTGAGATAGCCATTCCTGGAGGGAAGGGGAAGAGAGGCTCCCACCAAGACACAGTAGGGGGTCTTCCGGTTAGGTGCTGAGGGGTTAAGACTGAGGCTATTAGAAAGAGATCCACTGGGAGTTGAGTGGCAGCGCAGTGGGTTAAGAGCACATGTGGCACAAAGTGCAAGGACCTGCATAAAAATCCTGCATGAGTCCCAATTCGAGCCCTTGGCTCCCCTCCTGCAGGGGAGTCACTTCACAGGCGGTGAAGTAGGTGTACAGGTGTCTCTCTTTTTCTCCCCCTTTCTGTCTCCCCCTCCTCTCTCCATTTCTCTCTGTCCTATTGGACAATGACAACATCAATAACAACAACAATAATAATTACAACGACAATAAAAAACAAGGGCAACAAAAGGGAAAATGAATAAATATTTAAAAAAGAATAAAAGAACTCCATTATCTCTTTGGTCTAGGTGGAAGCTTCATAGTCCCATAATCACTCAGATCAGCTCCTGATGTGGGTTGCATGGAAATCTTGTCTTCTGTACTGTGGGAGTATGGCATCTTCTGCAAGTTCATGAGTGCTATCTGCTTGATGAATTTGAGTCTCTGGAGTATGGTGTCTTCTGATGACGCTGGGAGCACAGAGTTCTTGGTTTTCTACCTGAGGCCTCTCTCCCTCCCTACTGTCACTATCCCTTTACTGTCTCAGAACTATACCCTGCAATCTTACCATCTTAGATACTACTGTTAATCACAACCTTAAAAGAATGCTTGGACAAAAAAAAATTGGTGAAGTGAATGCTATTCCTCTTTTTTCCCCCTCTCCTTTTCATTTGAGAGGGCAGAGAGAAATTGTGAGAAGAAGGGGAGATAGAGGTATAGCAGGTTACACACCTGCAGACCTGCTTCAACACTTGTGAAGCTTCCCTGCTGCAGACTGGAGTGGGGTTTCGATTTCTAGTCCTTGTGTGTAACAGTATGTGCACTTAATAAGGTGTATGACTGCCCAGCACCCTGTGAATGTTATTTTTAAGCCACTTATTAATGCCTTTTTTTTTTTTAACCGGAGCACTTTTCATCTCTGGTTTATGGTGGTGCAGGCGATTAAACCTGGGACTTCTGGAGCCTCAGACATCAGAATCTCTTTTCATAACCATTGTTCTATCTACACCCACCCTTTAAATACTTTTTAAATTATCTTTATTTATTTGTTGGATAAAGACAGCCAGAAATCAAGAGGGATGGGGGAGATAGAGAGGGAGAGAGAAAGAGAGACATCTGCTTTCACCCTGCAGGTGGGAACCAGCCTTGTGCATTGTGCACTCAATCAGGTGAGCTACCACACGGACCCTTTATTAACTCCTTATGAACTCACAAAGCTGTGAGTTTTTTTTATCAATTTGTTTTTATTAGTGATTTAATAATGATCGACAAGATTGTAAGATAACAGGTATACAATTCCATACAGTTCCCACCTCTAGAGTTCTGTGTCAACCCCCTCCATTGGAAGGGTCCCTGTTCTTTATACTCCCTCCCAGAGGGCTTGGAATATGGAACAAAATTCCTTTTTAAAATTATACTTATTTATTTATTAGATCGAGACAGCCAGGAATTGAGAGGGAAGGGGGTGACAGAGAAGGGAGAGATACAGCAAGACACTTGCCACACTGCTTTACCACTCACAAAGCTTTTCCAGTGCAGGTGGGGGCTGGGGGTTCAAACATGGATCCTTGTGCATTGGAACATGTGCACCAAATCAGGCCCCTGGACCTAAATTCTTTATAGGGTGCAGAAGGTGGAAGATCTTGCTTCTGTAATTGCTTCTCCACTGGACATAGACATTGACAGGTGAGTTCATGCCCCCACCCTGTTTCTCTCTTTCCCCAGTGGGCACGGGCTTAGGATAGGTGAGGCTCTGGGACACATTGATGAGGTCCTCTGCCCAGGGAGGTCAGGATTTGTCTGCAACTTGGTAGCTGAATGTTGATAAGATATAAAGCAGGAAAAATTATTTGAATAACAGGAACCAAAAGGTAAGAACAGAGCAGATGAAACTAGGGGTCTTCATGTGGGAAGAGGCTAGGAAGTCTATTTTAGATCTCTTCCAAGTTCCCATGCTTTTAGTAGTTTTTGCCTGAGCCTAGTAGAAAACAAACAGATGAACTAATGGTATTGTCCAGGAAGGTGGTGTCAAAGTTGAGAAATGGTTTAGAAAGCTACCAGGGGAGGGAATGGGATATGAAGTTCTGGTGGCGGGAACTGTTTGGAATTGCACGCCTCTTATCTTATGGTTTTGTGGATTATGGCAGAGAGTAGCTCCTAAATATGAAGAAAATGTATAAATGCCATTAAATAAATGCCATCAATGTGACCAATGGCCCATACCTATTAATATTTAGCACAGAAACCTGTGTAATTTCTGTATCCCATGGTCACAGCTGGGAACATTCTAGGCTGCACTCATTTCAGGACTAGTCTTCCTCTAGTGACAGAGTATCTTGACCTAGCCTCCCTTCGGAGCGTGGGGCAGTCCCTAACATTGCTGTTCTATATTGAGGGCAAGGTCCTGTAGAGGCCCACAAGAGGGCTTATGATGGTGTTCCTGATGGAAGTGACCAGTGATCATGGAGAGAGTGATATAGTAGAGGTCTAGACCCATATTATCTCTGTGGGAATATGAAGATTCCCTGACTAGAGCCCCAGATGATGGGGTGACCTGTTAGTGACCAAAAAGGCCATCATTAAAGTATGCCAGTCTCTTGCCTTTATTGTTACTATTTTTAGTTATGTTTTATAAGGGAATTAGCGATTTAGAAGACACTTGTCACATGGGTACAGCTTTCTATCCTTCCTTGATAATTGTTTACACAGTACTTCCATCATCAATATAAGTCCTCTTCCATCACACACGGCATCACCAATACCACATCTCTCACCCTGTCTAATACATAGTTCACCCTGTTTTGCCCTTCCCTCCCTCCCTCCCCCCTCCCTCCCTCCTCCTTCCCTCCCTCCCCCCTCCCTCCCTCCCTCCTTCCCTCCTTCCCTCCTTCCTTCCTTTCCTTGCTTCCTCCCTCCCTCTTGCTTTCCTTCCTCCCTTCTTTCCTTCCTTCCTTCCTCCCTCCCTCCGTTCCTTCTCTCTCTATTTTCACTCTTCTTTCTTCTCTTTTATAGTCTCTCTCTTTGATAGTGACAGAGAGGCAGATAGTGACGGAGACTGCAGTACTGAAGCTTCTTTCAATTTGATGGGGGCCTGGCTCAAACTTGGGTCCTTGTGCACATGGCAAAGCAGTGCATTATCCAAGTGAGCTATTGCACTTGTTCTCCTTCCTTGTCTTTAAAGTTCCACCTATAAATGAAATAATCTCCTATTCATCTTTCCAGAAATTTTGGTTTTATTTCATTAGTTAGTAGCTGTAGATCATTTACCTCAAGAGGTACAGGGTCCATAAGGGTTTCCAGATTCTATCATTTTTGCCTGAGTGCTAAAAGCTCAAAACCTAGAGTGGCGTCTGAGGCTTCTTTTCTGTCTGCCTCCTGAGGAGTCCCCAGGATATATACTTTGTAAAGACACAGTTTGGTTGTGGGCCTTCCTCTATGTTAAAGGCCTGCTACTTCCTCCTGGGAGCCTTCATTGATTTCTCCCGGGTGTCTGTGTTGTCCCACAGCATGGTGTAGCCTGCAGATAATTGGATCTTGGCTTTCCTTCTAGAAAATCATTAGGACCTTTGGCCCTGGGTATCTCTAGAAAGACTGTGTTTTATTATCCTGTTGTGTTTTTTGCATGTCCCCCTCCAGGAGCAGCTTGGTGTTGTGGAGCCTGGAGCTGAAATATGGAGGCAGCAGAAGGAATGCTCCATTGAGGAAAGGAAGAGTTGGCAGAGACCCAGGGAGGACAGGGAGCAGCTCACTGTCTGGGACTTGAGCAGCTGGGAGGCATCCCAGCCATAGGCTGTGGGAGGGGACGGATGTGTGTGGGATGTAGTGGGGTGGCTGCTTCCACAGGGTGCATGACTGTGTGTCTCATCTACAAAATCATGACAGCCAGAGGGCTGAATACCCAAGCTGTATGCCTTCTGGATAGTGAGGGGCTCCTGGGAAAAGTAAAAAAGCTCTTGATTGGGCTTCTCTGAAGAGACCTGGGGACCAGTATAGTGGCTTTCAAAGTTTTCATAGGAACAGGGCCCCTTATTCATTTGAGGTCCATATCACTCGTTTGTGTGTTGTGTTTCCTGGGGCGTGAGAGAGACTACAGCTCTGTAGCTTCCTCTGATGTCTTAGTACTTCCTGTGTGGTGCTGAGACTCATGCCTTCTTGACATGCCTGCCAAGGCATGCACCCTACCTAGTGAACTCTCTCCAACCGCTCAGTTGAAATTTGAAACTATGACACACAGTTGGATGGAAAGACAGGTATGTAAAATATTGAATGAAGGAAATTTAGACAATAGCTGAGAGATACTGAGAGATAGATAGATAGATAGGAAGAAAGATAGGAAGAAAGATAGGAAGAAAGAAAGAAAGAAAGAAAGAAAGAAAGAAAGAAAGAAAGAAAGAAAGAAAGAAAGAAAGGAAGAATTTGATCAAAGCATTCCTTCCAAACCTTGTTGTAAGATGTACTTACCCTAGGGTAAAGAGCTTAAAAGGATTTTTTAAAACTCTATTTATTTGTTAGAAAGAGACAGTCAGAATTGGAGAGGGAAGGGGAGGTAAGAGAAAAAGAAGAACCAGAGATACCTGCAGCACTGCTTCACCTCTAGCAAAGCTTTCCACCTGCAGATGGGGATCTGGAGCTTGAACCTGTGTCCTTGTATATTGTAACATGTGCAATCAACCGGGTGTGCCACTACCCAGTCCCTTAAAAGGAATTTCTCAAATATCAGCATTTTGAACTGGGTAACTGTAGTTCAACGGACTGCCCTGTACAATTCTGGTTATTTAGTGGCCTCACTGGTCACTAACCAATAGAACTCTCCCATCTCATTTCTAACAATCAAAAGTGTCTTCAGAAAATGCTACATAGTCCCCTGGACCTAGTTAACAACTATTAGGCTCTATAGTCTCTGGTACCTTATCATTATATGGGTTACTCCTACTTTACTTCCCCAAGGTCTCTGGCACAACTTCCGGTAAATTGTAAATTCTCAGGCCATGCCACACCTAAGTTCTATGTGTCCCTTTTGTGGTCCTTTCCTTGTCTGAACCTGTAGGGCTGCTGTTTTTCACATTCAATTTGCTCACGTACTATTTCACAAAGCAAAATACCCTGCCCCCTCCCCATTAGTGGTCCCCTGGGGAAGTGTGACCATCAGTAATCAAGTGGTTGTTATGGTAGAGACAGGAACATGGTCACTCTGTCCGTTTCTCTCCTCCCTGCTGCATTTCCTCCAATTTGGACTTTCTTGTCCTCACAAATATTCCCCCTGGGGTTCATTCTCGCCTCATGATTTACAATCACACACTGTGCAAGGCAACTTGTTTTTTTTTCCTGATTTTTTTCCCTTCTGTTGCTAACTAGTAACAAGAGCATCCAAGCTCTGGAACAACTTTCATTGTTGCTGCTGTAGGTTGTTCCTGCTGAAAGACAATGAGAATCAGCTTTTAAGTTAGAAAATAAGGAGTGTTTTTTCCATTTGTGTAGTCATGTTCACATTCTCTGTTATAGTCTGAGGAGAAATCGGAACAGTATTCACAGAAAGAATTCAAGTAGCAGAACAGATAAGTTCTGCAATAGGATTATTATAATGTATTGTATATTAATTACCCAAAACAAGTTGGTCTCTGGGGACAAATTAAAAATATTTGTTTCCATATTTTACTGAGCTAGCAAGAGACTATCATTGGGAACAAAGATCTCTTAGAAATGAGCCAAAGAAATTAAGTCTATTCATCTTTAATGTCATAATCTGAGCATTCTGCCATTTTAATCAATTAATTTATTTTCTTATAGACAAATATTTTATTTTTTAAAATAATTTTTATTTGCTAGTAAGTTTGTTATGAGGTTCTAATGTTTAGATCAACACCACAACAACCACCAAAATTCCATATCCCCCCTCCCACCTCCCAAAGATAACTACCATAGTTTTCATAAGTCTTACAGCTTGCTTGCTTCTGTTTTGTTCATGTAAATCAGATCTTCAGATTTCACATATGAGCGGAAACATCTGGTCTTTCCATCTCTTGACTTACTTCGCTAAACGTAATCACCTGTAGTTACATCTGATTTGTCCCAAAGGACACAATATTGTCTTTTTTGATCACAGAGTAATATTCCATGGCATATATAACTATAACTTCTTTAGCCAGTCATCTGTTGATGGGCATTTAGGCTGCTTTCATTCTTTGACTACTGTGAATAATGTAGCTATGTTAAATATTTAACGGTAGATTACAAATCATAAACCCAGTGTAATCAACCCCCAGGCTGGTTTGGAATAGCAGTATCTGCTATGTAGTGGTTATCTCATCTTTTCTTTTCTTTTCTTTTCATTTCTTCTCTTCTCTTTTCTTTTCTAACTTTTCTTATTTTTTTTTCTTTTCCTCCTTTGTGTTAGCTGCCACTGTTACAGAGTATGTGAAGAAGTAAATTCAGTTTTTTTTTCTTGTTTAATTTTTTATTAAGGGGGTAATTGTTTACATTCAACAGGAAATACAGTTTTTGGTACATGTGTAAAACTTGTGAGTTTTCTGAAAAACACTCAACCCCTTCCTAGGTCCTCCTCCACCGGGCACCAGGACCTCAAATTCCTCCCCTCCTCCTCCAGAGTCCTTTATTTTGGTGCAGTACATCAAACCCAGTCCACATTCTACTTTGTGCTTCCCGTTTCTTTCTTATCTCTCAACTTCTTGTTTTTTTTTTTTCTATAAGTTTTATTTATAAAATGGAAACACGGACTAGACCATAGGATAAGAGTGGTACAACTCCATACAGTTCCCACCACCAGAACTCCATATCTCATCCCCTCCCCTGATAGCTTTCCTAATCTTTAACCCTCTGGGACTATGGACCCAGGGTCATTATGGGGTGCAGAAGGTGGAAGGTCTGGCTTCTGTAATTGCTTCCCTGCTGAACATGGGTGTTGGCAGGTCGATCCATACTCCCACTTTTTTAAATCTTAAGGTGACCATGAGTCTGTTAGCCAATGCCATACAAAACCAAACTCTAGGGGCAGTACAGTGACACATCCAGTAGAGCACACATATAATATGTCAGGGGCCTACGTTCAAGCCTCCTGTCCTCACCTGCAGGTGGGAAACTTTATGTGCGGTGAAGCAGTGCTGCAAGTGTATCTTTCTGTTTCTATCTCTTCCTTCTCTCTAAATTTCTCCTTTCTTTGTTTTTCCCCTTTTGTTGCCCTTGCTGTTTATCGTTGTTGTTATTACTGTTGTTGGATAGGACAGAGAGAAATCGAGGGAGGAAGGGAAGACAGAAAGGGGGAGAGAAAGATAGGTACCTGAAGACATGCTTCACTGCCTGTGAAGCAACGCTCTGCAGGTAGGGAGCCAGAGGGCTCAAACCGGGATCCTTATGCCGGTCCTTGCGCTTTGTGCCATGTGTGTTTAGCCTGCTGTGCTACCGCCCCTCTTTCTCTCTTTCTAAATTTTTTTATTATATTTATTTTTATAGTACAGAATTACATGTTGACAGGTTTTTGAATCCACACCATTCCTACCACCGGACTTCTGAATCTTCACTTTCCTCACTGCAACCCATCACAGTAACCCTAATGTTGTAGACATGAGTCAACCATCTTCTCTACAACTGTCTGTCCACATTTATACATAGTTGCCCCTTCTTTTTCTGATTCAATTCTCTCTTTTCCTCTAAGCCACTCATAACATTGTAACTACCTCCACATGTCCCTCTCCTTTTCCTCCTCTCTCTCTGGGTGCTGATTGAGTTGGAGTTCAGAGCCCTCTTATCTTCATTCTATCAGTTCTTCCCTGCTGCGAGTATGGATCAAGATTGTTTATAGGGAGAAGGTAGTAGTTCTGATTTCTGTAGTCGCTTCTTCACTGAGCATGGGCATTGACAGGTCGATCCATATCCTCAACCTCTCTCTATATTTCCCTAGTGGACCAGAGCTCTGGCGATGCCAGGGTCCAGGACACATTGGTGAATTCGTCTGCTCAGAGAAGTTGGGATGGAGTTATGGTGGCATCTGTAACTTGGTGTCTGGAAGGTGACATGAACTAAGCTGAGACAAAATGGTTAATGAACAGGAACCAAAAGGTAGGATTAGTGCAGATGTGATTAGGGATTTTAGGGTAGAAGAAAGCTAGGGAAACCATTTTATGCATGTTCCTGTGGGTACACAACTGTGGTAGTTTTGCTTGAGTTTGGTAGCTAGCCTGACGTTGGGTAAGAATACTGTCTGAGAGAATGGTGCCAGAGTATAAAGTTTAATTAGTGCAGGGAGTAACTCCCATTCTTGTAAAAAAAATATTCTGTGGTTAAAATTAACTATTTATTTCCATCTACCTGCTCCAGGGCAATATATATATATATATTTATATTTATATTTATATTTATATTTATATTTATATTTATATTTATATTTATATTTATATTTATATTTATATTTATATTTATATTTATATTTATATTTATATTTATATTTATATTTATATTTATATTTATATTTATTTATATTTATATTTATATTTATATTTATATTTATATTTATATTTATATTTATATTTATATTTATATTTATATTTATATTTATATTTATATTATTTATATTTATATTTATATTTATATTTATATTTATATTTATATTTAGCACCAGAGCCTATTTAACCTCTAAGTCCCTATTGGTCTGAGCTAATAACTCATGGTCACATCTGAAGAGAATTGCAGGCTGCATTCATTTCAGAACCAGTCCTTTTAGAATGGCAGGGCAGGATACATCCAGCTTCCCTTTGGAGACTGGGGCCAACCTTACTGTCATTTCTTTATGGTGAGGACAAGGTCCTGGAAGGGCTACAAGATGCTGTTCCTTATGGAACATGACCACTGGAAATGACCAGTGGTAGTTCCATACAATTCAGTTCCTACCACCAGAGCCCCATGACCCACCCCATTCCCTTAGAAGATTCCCTTTTCTTTATCCCCTCTGGATATAGACCAAAAATCTTTATGGGAAGCAGAATGTGGGAGGTTTGGCTTCTATAAGTGCTTCTCCACTGAACATGGGTGTTGGCAGGTTGATCCATACCCCCAGCCTGTTTCTATCTTTCCCTAGTGAGTTAAGGCTCTGGAGGAGTGGGGTTCCAGGACACATTGGTGAAGTTGTTTGACCAGGGAAGTCAGGTTGGCATCATGATAGCATCTGCAGCTTGGTGGCTAAAAAACATTAAGATGTAAAGCAGAACAAGTTTGTTAATAATTAGGAACTTAAAAGTAAGGCTATAACAGGTGAAAGTTGGTGTCTTGATGTTAGAAGAAGCTAGGATATCTGTTTTAGGTCTCTTCCTATGGGTTCATGCCACTACTAATTTTTTGCCTGAGTCCAACATCTAACATAAAGGTGGACTAACAGTATTATATGGGAAGGTGGTGTCGGAGTTAAGAATAGACCTAGAAAGCTGGATCAGGGTAGGGAAAAGCTCCCAAATATGCAAAAACTATATAAATACTGTTAACTATAGACCCCATAGCTATGAAGATTGGGGTGCATATATCCCTTTTAACTAGTGTTACTATCTCTTTTGGATAAATGCCTAGGAGTGGAATTGCTGGATCATAAGGTATTTCCTTTTGAATTTGTTTATGGATTCTCCATACTGTTTTCCATAGTGGTTATACCAGATTGCATTCCCACCAGCAATGTAATAGAGTTATTTCTCTTCACATCCTTTCCAACACTTATCCTCTCCTGTTTTGTTAGTGAAGGCTATTCTCACAGGTATGAGGTGATATCTCAATGTTGTTTTACTTTGTATTTCTCTGGTGATGAGCGAATTGGAGCATTTCCGCATATGCCTGTTGGCCATGTGCATCTCTTCTTTAGAGAACTCTCTATTCATATCTTCTGCCCACTTTTTAATTTAGTTCTTTTTATTTTTGTTGAGCTGTATGATATATATTTGATATCAACTGCTTGTTTGAAGTATGCTGTGCAAATATGTTCTCCCAGTTGCTAGGTTTCCTGTTTATCCTTATGGAATTTTATTTTGATGTATAGAAGTTTTTGAATTTTATATAGTCCTATTTGTTCAGTCATGTTTTGTTTCCTTTGCCCATGGAGTGAAGTCTCCAAATATGTCTTTAAGTGCTAATGTCATGAAGTGTTTCACTGATATGTTCTTATACTTATTTTATACTTTCAGGTCTAATATCCAGATCTTTGATCCATTTTGAGTTAATTTTGATATATGGTGTTAATTGATGGTCTACTTTCATTTTGCTACTTGTGACTGTCAAATTCTGCCAACATCACTTTTTTTAGTATTGATTAATTTCTTTATTTTTTATTTATAAAATGGAAATATTGACAAGACCATAGGATAAAAGGGGTACAATTTCACACAATTCCCACCGCCAGAGCTCTATATCTCATCCCCTCCATTGCAAGTTTCCTATTCTTTATCCTTCTGTGAGCATGGACCCAGGATCATCATGAGGTGCAGAAGGTAGAAAGTCTATCTTCTATAATTGCTTCTCCACTGAACATGGGCATTGGCAGGTTTCTCCATACTCACAGCCTATTTCTTTCTTTCCCTAGTGGGGCAGGGCTCTGGAGAGGTGGGGTTCCAGGACACATTGGTGAGGTCATCTGCCCAGGGAAGTTAGGTTGGCATCATGGTAGCATTTGAAACTTGGTGGCTGAAAAAGCATTAAGATTTAAAGCAGAACAAAAATTTTAATAATCAGGAAACTAAAGGCAAGAATATAGCAGATGAAATTTGGGTTCTCAATTTTGGAAAAATCCCATGGTCTATTTTAGGTATATTCTAAGAGGCTCATTACTTAATTAATTTCTTCTTGAACCCAACAGTTAACATGCAGGTGGACCAAAGGTGTTGTCTAGGGAAATCATGTCAAAGTTGGGTATAATAGTATAAAGTTGGATCAAGGAAGAGAGTAGCTCCCAAATATGAGAAAAGTATTTAAGTATTGTTAAATATTGTTAATTATAAGCCCCATTGATTTGATCTGGGGCCCCAATTTGTCAGTGGAGCCTGTGTAACCTTGCATCCCTGTAGTTCTGAGCTCACATTCTGTGGTCATGGCTAGGAATATTCTAAACTGCACTTATTTTAGGACTCGTCTTCCTTGAGTGGTAGAGTATGTTGACCCATCCTCCTTTCAGAGAATGGGGCTGTCCCTACTATTGTTGATCCTCATAGGGGGCAAGTTCCTGTAGGGTCCACAAAGTAGTGCACTATGTAGTTCCGACCAGTGACAGTGGAGCCAGGGATCTGTTAGAAGTTTAGGCCCATCATATCTGTGTGGAAACCCCAGGATTCCCTGACTAGGGCCTTGGACCAACACCACTTTTTAAAGAGACCTTCCTTTCTCCATTGGGCAGATTTGGCCCCTTTGTTATATATGAGGTGCCTATACATCTGTGGATTTATTTCTGGACTCACTATCCTATTCCATTGGTTCATATCACTATTTTTGTTCTAATGTCACATTGTGTTATCTGTTATTGCTTTATTTACTATTTTTATTTAGTTATTACTGGATAGAGACAGAGAGAAATTTAGCATCATGAAGCTTTCTTTTTGCAGGTGGAGACTGGGGCCTTGAACCTGTGTCCTTGTGCTCTGTAATGTATGTGCTTAACCAGGTGTGCTACCACCTGGCCTACCTATTACTTCTTTGTAGTGTAACCCAAAGTTGTGTATTGCGATTGTCATTTTAATGATATTTATTCTTACAATCCATGAACAAGGGATGTTCTTCCATTTCTTTGTGTTGTCCTCTATTTCTTTTAACAATGTCTTATAGTTTTCTTTGAGAAGGTCCTTTACATCCTTTTGTTAGATTTTCCCTAGATATTTAAACTTTTCTGATTTAATTGTAAACAGGATTGTTTCCTTTAGCTTTTTTCCTCTGACCCACCTTTTGCATAGAGAAATGCCACAGATTTGTGGGTATTGATTTTGTAGCCTGCTACATTACTGAATTTGTTGATGATTTCCAGTAGTTTCTTGGCAGAATTTCTGGGTTCCTCTAGGTGTACCAACTTATCATGTGCAAATAATTATAGTTTACCTTCATCTTTTCTTATTTGTATTCGCTTTCTTGCCTGATTGTGGTGAGGTGGACTTCTAGAAATGTTGAATAGAAGTGGTGAGAGTGGCCATTCTTGTCTAGTTCCTGATTTTAGGGAAAAAGCTTTCAATTTGTCCTCATTGAGTTTGTTCTTAGCCATGGGTTTATCATGTATAACCTTTATAATGCTGAGTAATTTTCCATCCACTCCCAGTTTCTTAAGAGCCTTTATCATAAATGGGTGTTGAACCTTATTGAATGTTTTTTTTCTGCATGGTTTGATATAATAATGTAATTATTAGTGATTTAATAATGACCAACAAGAATTTGGAATAAACGGGATGTAATTCCACACAATCCCTACCACCAGAGTTCCTTTCTTTTTGTTTATATAGTAGATTACATTGGTTGACTTATGGATGTTGAATCATCCCTGTTTCCCAGGAATAAATCCTACTTGGTCTTGATGGATTTTTTAAAAATATTTTTATTATTTTAAAATTTTATGTCAATGAGAGAGATAGACACAATGAAAGACCAGAGCACTGATCAGCCCTGCCTTATGGTGGTGTTGGAGATTGAACCTGGGGCCTCGAGCCTAGGTATGAAAGTCTTTTGCAGAACCATTATGCTGTCTCCTCAGCCCTGGATTATTCTTTTAACATGTTGTTGGATTCAATTAGCCCAGATTTTGTTGAGAGTCTTTTCATCAGTGTTCATCAGTGATATAGACCTACAGTTTTGTCTTTTTGGTGGAGTCGTTTCCTGCTTTGGGAACCAGGTGATGTTAGCCTCATAAAATGTGTTCCGGAGTATTCCCTCTTCCTTCTATTTTCTGGAAGAGTTTGAGGAGGTTGGGTGTTAGTTCTTTTTGGAATATTTTATAAAATTCATTAGTACAGCCATCTGGGCCTGGGATTGTGTTCTTGGGGAGGCTTTTGATTACTGTTTTGATTTCTTTACTAGTGATCACCCTGTTAAGTTTATCTACTTCCTCTTGTGTCAGGGTTGGCATGACTCTAATAATATGTTCATTTCTTCTAAGTTATCAAATTTATTTCCATAAATATGTTCATAATATTCTTGTATAATACTTTATATTTCTACTGGATCTGTAGTAATATCTCCTCTCATTTCTGAGCAATGTTACCACAGAATTCTCTTTTTCTCTTGGTGAATGTAGCTAGTTGTTTATCTATTCTATTTTTCCTTTCTACAAAATAGTTCTTGGTTTCATTAATCTTCCTAATGGTCTTTGTATTTTCTATTTCCTTGACCTCTGCTGTGATTTTAACTATTTCCTGTTTCCTGATGACTGTTGGGTCTCTTTGTTGCTCCACTCCAGTTGATTCAGGTGGGTTGTTAGAGGGCTTACTAGTGATCTCTCCTGTTTATTGGGTCTGTATTGCTATGAACTTCTCTCTTAAGACTGTCTTTGCTGCATCCCACAGGGTCTGGTAGTTGGTTTCTTCATTTTCTTAGGTATTAAGGTAATGCTTAATTTCTTTTCTTTTTTTATAATTTTTAAAATATTTATTTATTTCCTTTAGTTGCCCTTGTTGTTTTATTGTTGTAGTTAATATTATAGTTGTCGTTGTTGTTGGATACGACAGAGAAAAATGGAGGAGGGAAAGACAGAGAGGGCCGAGAAAGATAGACACCTGCAGACCTGCTTCACTGCTTGTGAAGTGACTCCTCTGCAGGTAGGGTGCCAGGGGCTCGAACTGGGATCCTTACACCCGTCCTTAAGCTTTGTGTCATGAGCGCTTAACCTTCTGTGCTACTGCCTGACTCCCGTTTTAATTTCTTTTTTCAAGATCAGACCTAATCAGACATGTTAAGGATGGTATGGCTGTAGACCTTAATTTCTTTGTTGATCTCGTCAATGACCCATGTATTGTTCAGACGCATATTGTTTAGTCTCTGGACTTTTGGGCAATTTCTTTCCATTTTTTTCCAATGATTTCTAGTGTCATGCCTTCATCGTCTGTGATGATGCATTTTATAATTTTAATGTTTACATATTTGTTTAGGATGTGGTTTTAGACCAGCATATGATTAATCCTTATGAATATTCCATATGTACTTGAGAAGAATGTGTTTTCATTTCTTTTGAATGAACGTTCTGTATATACCTATTGGGTCCATTTCATCTATAGTTTCATTTAAGATCACTGTTTCACTATTTTGCTATTGATTTTTTTTTTTTGGTCCACATGTGCTGTCTCTGGCATTAAGTGGCATGTTAAAATCTCCTACTGTTATTGTGCTGTTATCAATGTCTCCCTTAAGATTAGTAAATACTTGTTTTATGTATTTGGGTGCACCTGTGTTTGGGGCATATATATTTACAATGGTTATATCTTTTTGTTTGATTAATCCTATAACCACTATGTAGTGTCCCTCTCTATCTCTGATTACTTTCTGTATCAGAAGACAGAAAAGCTTTCTTTATCAGAAAACAGAATAGCTATCCCTGCCCTTTTTTCATGATTTATTATCTTGGAATATCTTGCTCCAGCTTCTTATACTAAGTTTATACTAAGTTTCCCTTAGAAATGGGTCTATTCTTCAACCCATTTAGCTACTCTGAATCTATTTAGGCCATTTACATTTAGTGTGATTATTGATATATGTTGTTTACTTCCATCTATTATGATTTTTCTTTTGAATTTTTGATTTTTTACTCATTTGTTTTAATCTGTCCTTTTGTGTGATGAGTTTCTCTAGTTAGTTCCTTACTAAATTTTCTTATTTTTGTCTATAAATCTCTGTTCCCTATTTTGTTTTATTATTACCAGAAGTATAATAACTAGCATTGTTAATCTAAAAAAGTCTTTTTTATGAAGACCTTGATTGACAAAAATTTGTTAGTACTGCTTTAACCTTTAATTCCCTCCCATATTTTCTTTGTTGTTCTTCCCTATTTTTATTGTGTCATTAGTTCTAGTCAACTGCTGTTCAATTTGCTTAGAATATGTATTCCTTTACTTCCTCCTTTCTTGTGGGACTCCATTCAGTATTTCTTATAAGGTGGGTTGATTGTGGCAGATTCCTTTATTTTTTGGATATTAGAGAAAGATCTTTATTTCTCCCTCATATTTGAAAGATAATTTTGCAGGATACAAAATTTGTGCCTGAAATTCCCACCCTTTTAGAAATTTGAATATGTCATTCCACTCTTTGCCTCTAGGGTTTGTGAAGAGAAATGTAATGAACTCCTGATAACTTTACCTTTGTATGTAAACTTTTTTCTTTCCCTAGTAGCCTGCAAATTTTTTTCCTTGTCAATGAGATTTGAGAGTTTTACAGTAATGTGCCTTGGTGTTGGTTGTTTTGTATTCATGTATATGAGTGTATGATTTGCCTCTTGTATAGTATGTTCTGAGAATTGCTTAAGTGATGGAAATTTTCAGCTAAAGTTCTCTGAAAATGGAGTCTGGACCCTTGCCCCTGTTCTCATCCTCAGGTATTCCTATCACTTGGATATTCAACTATTGGATGGAGTCAGCAATTTCATAGAGAGTTGCTTCATTCTTTCTAAACCTTTCCTCTCCCTCATATTTAAATTGAAATAGCTGACTAGCTGTATCTTCTTGATTACGAATTTTTTCTTCTGTCTACTTCCTAAGCCTTCTACCTCAGCTTGAAGTGCACTCAGAGTGTCTTTCACTCCCTGCAGTTCTGTTTTTAATTTTTCTTTCATCCTTCCTGTTTAGTGAGTTCTGATTGAAGTTCTTTTTTCAAGCTTTATAGTTTATTAGTGAACTGTATTCTGAGTTCCCCTTTTGTGTATCTTAATTCCATAGTAAAATGCCCTTTCAAGTCTTGGGTATGTTTCTTAATACTATGCTTAGATTCTTGGAGAGTCCTCATAATGAGCTTTCTGTGGTCTCTCTCAGATAGTATCTCTATATCTGTAATTAATTGGAGTTTGTTTTGTTTCTATCTAGCTGAAGTGGCATGCTTAGTTGTTTATTCCTATTCCTCTGTGTAGGCATTTATTGTGCTGGTTATTGCTGGCCAGCAGGTGGTGCTATTGTTGCAATCTCTAGGCTTCTTTTGTTTATATGTTAATCTTGGCAGTTGCGGTGGGGGTTGGACTGGGATGTCTTATGGTTACAAATGCTGTTTTTTGTTGTGTCCTTGACTTAAATTCAGGTGCCTGTGTTCTGCCCCCACCCCAGCAAAGATTGAGATGTTTTAAGCTTCCTTCTCTTTTCTTCAGGCATGGGAGCTACCCTCACTCCTTGCTGAGCATAAATGAAAATAGTGCCACCCAGAGCTCTGATTTGACCACCTTGAACATTCAACCCATGCCCCTTCTTGCCTCAACTGTGAGTGAACACCCATCTGAGGCTGCAGGTGTTTCAGCTGTAATTGATGAATTACTTTTGGTCTCTTGTTATATTTATTTATTGTTTTGGGGGAAGAACTTTTCTGATCTCTATGACTCCATGTCCACATCTCCTGGCAGTCTATACTCTTCAAGACCAGGCTGAGACTTTATTTTTAGTATCAAATAATCATGGCCCCATTTTTATGTTGGTCCTATAATGGATAGTCCTTTCTATTGCTAAATGACCATGGGGAAAATTGTTATGGCTCTGTCATATCACTGCTCACTTGTACTATCTGTCATGATATCAGATGCTGGCAGGGGTACAAAAGTGTGTTCTTTCAGCAATTTCATGAGTAAATTTTAATATTTCAGGTATAAACTAGGGATTAAAATAAACTTCAAGTCTAGTGCACTGGCTATATCTTTTGTGCAATGCAGCATCGATCCAGATCCCCTCACCAAACTGGAGGAATGTTGGATGCTGAAGTGTCTTTCTCCCTCTCTCTCTCTCTCTCTCTCTCTCTCTCTTTCATCTACCTAGACTGCTGAAGTGCCACCCAGCAAAAAAAAAAAGAATAAATGAATGAATGAAAGAAGAGACAATACTTCATGTTTAATGAATTTACCATGAAGAAAATATATTAGTTCCCCTTTCTGCTCATTTTTTTGGTAGGATGGAAGCATTTTATTTTAAAAATATTGATCATTTTGGGTGTTCTGTTTTTTTCTCTATGTAAACTTTCCCCATTTATGATATGGAGTGCAGTGTGTACTTTTTTTCTTCTTGAAGTAGATAGTATTCATAAACTGAAAGAGCTACATTGGGGAACATTTCTGTGGCTCTATAACAGAAATTGTCTTGGCAGAAATACTGGAATTTTGTAGTGTACTTAATATTAATATACTTTAATCAAAAATTTGTATTTAGAAACAGTGAAGTCATTCATTGCTAGGCAGACTTGGTTCTTCCTTTCTGCTAGAAGCATTTTTTTTCCTTTGGAATATAACTCCATAACTTTATTTCCAAATATTATTTTAGTTCTAAAAGGAAATCCTTAAAAAATAGATATGTATTGGGAGTCGGGCGGTAGCACAGCAGGTTAAGCGCACGTGGCATGAAGCACAAGGACCGGCATAAGGATCCTGGTTCGAGCCTCTGGCTCCCCACCTGCAGGAGAGTCGCTTCATAGATGGTGAGGTAGGTCTGCAGGTGTCTATCTTTCTCTCCCCCTCTCCATCTTGTCTTCCCCTCCTCTCTCCATTTCTCTCTGTCCTATCTAACAATGACAACACCAGTAACAACAATAATAATAACTACAACAACAATAAAAAACAACAAGGGCAACAAAAGAGAAAATAAATAATTTTAAGAAAATAGATATGTATTGAGGAATAATTAGCAAGTATAATTGTATTCAAGTGTACAATTTGATTTGTTTCTTATGCATGTACCTTTTCAAAGTAATTACTATACCAACTAACATTTAATGGCCTTAAGACATCCACCTATTAATATAGTGTGTGAGTATTGGTACCCATAAGCTGAAAATGTTGTCTGCTCAACATTCCTTACTCAGATATGGAACTCACGGATGACTTGAGAAGGGAAATTGTAGCTCATGCTTTTGACATATTTTTATAAAATTTTATAGATAATAGATGAATATTTGTCCAGCTCAGCAGAGTATAAATAGCCTATTTTCTGCCAGCATCTCCTTTGGCGTTCATGCAGTCTGGACTGTTAGGATGGGGACTGCTATTTCATTTTAGATGTGAAGAATCTAATACTTGGAATGGCTAGGTAGGAACTAGCAGTGACAAGACTGGAATGCTCATTCATTTGTACTTATCATTTTATCTGTGTTTTTATTAATTTTTTAAGCTAGCACAAGGGAGTCTGTCAAGAAATAGGTACCATTCCAGTTCCTCTTCTTCCTCTCTATCATCTTTACATCTGTCATGGCACTCTTTTCGTTTTCCTTTCCTTCTCTCCTCCTTCTGCCCCCTCCCCATTTTTTCCAGTGCCCCCCTCCTTCTCATTCTTTTCCATTTCATTATCACAGTTTATATTGCCTTTGTGAAAAGCTTGAATATTTACTCTTGAATAGACCCTCATAATTTCCATATGCTGAAACCCACAGAGTAATATGGGTGGCTTCAGACATCCAAGTCCTTCCTTTTAAGTCTCCCTCCCTTCTCCTGCTTCCCTTGGCCTTGCTGCTTCTCTCAGTCTTCTGTTAATTATGTTCTTCCTTCTGTTTAATTCTCTCAAGATCCAGTTAACCCTGCCAGATGGGCTGAGAGCTAACTTTCATAACCTGACCCTTCTCTTTCCTGCAGGGAAGGATACAAATTTTACCATCAGCATATTTTATCAATGACCTAAGGTTTTCTGGTTACTTTCCATCTGCATGGCCTCTTTGATTTTGTTGCCCTGACATTGGACAAAGGTTCATTGTGTATAATGTCTCTATGACAAATAACTGGTTGCTTTGTATTAAGGAAGGTGATCTCAGTAGCAAGTTGCACTCTGCCCCCCTAAGTGTCCATGCTATAAAAGAATACTCACACATGCTATTATGAGGGTCCAAGTGCCTTTTGCTAGTGCCACACAGGTTCCGGGTTCTCTAAGCCTTTTTTTTTGGGGGGGGGTACTTAGTGATTTATTTTTTCATACTCCCTCTTCCTCTTTGTGTTCTGGACTCACTTTAACAAAGACCCTATAACTGATAGCCCCAGGGTCTACTACATATTAAAAGTAGAGTAATAATGATAGACTACCATGATCCCTGCTCGAAGGCAAATGGAGAAACTTCCAGAGCCTTTTGAAAGTATCCCAAGGCCCGAATTTCTACTTTGTTCATGATTTTATTTTTATTTTATTTTATTTTTTTTATTTAAGAAAGTATTAATTAACAAAACCATAGGTTAGGAGGGGTACAATTCCACACAATTCCCACCACCCTATCTCCATATCCCACCCCCTCCCCTGATAGCTTTCCCATTCTCTATCCCTCTGGGAGCATGGACCCAGGGTCATTGTGGGTTGCAGAAGGTGGAAGGTCTGGCTTTTGTCATTGCTTCCCCGCTGAACTCCCAGTCTGCCTCTCTCTTTGCCTAGTAGGGTGGGTCTCTGGGGAAGCAGAGATCCAGGACACATTGGTGGGGTCTTCAGTCTAGGGAAGCCTGGCCGGGATCCTGATGACATCTGGAACCTGATGACTGAAAAGAGAGTTAACATACGAAGCCAAACAAATTGTTGAGCAGTCATGGACCCAAAGCTTGGAATAGTGGAGAGGAAGTGTTAGGGGGGTACTCACTGCAAACTCTAGTGTACTTCTGCTTTCAGGTATATATTTTGCAGTAGTTTATGGATACGTGTGAACATATGCTCTCTCTCACAGAAACTGGTGTATATCTAGATTTTGGGACTTTGTTAGCAAGTGAGCCACCTGAGATGGAATTAGAGTATACTATGAAAGGAAAGGTCTCACCCGTGTAATGAAGCTGAAGGGTTGTCATTCCACACGTGAAGTCTCTGGACACAGTCTGAAGTGAAGCATGTTGAGGTGGCAATTATTGTCTGAGAAAGCTGTGGTATATATACACAATGGAATACTATGCAGCTATCAAGAACAATGAACCCACCTTCTCTGACCCATCTTGGACAGAGCTAGAAGGAATTATGTTATATGAGCTAAGTCAGAAAGATAAAGATGAGTATGGGATGATCCCACTCATCAACAGAAGTTGAGGAAGAAGATCTGAAAGGGAAACTAAAAGCAGGACCTGACCAAATTGTAAGTAGGGCACCAAAGTAAAAACCCTGTGGTGAGGGGTAGACATGCAGCTTCCTGGGACAGTGGGGTGTGGGAGTGGGCGGGAGGGATGGGTCACAGTCTTTTGGTGGTGGGAAAGGTGTTTATGTACACTCCTAGTAAAATGTAGTCATATAAATCACTAGTTAATTAATACGAGAGGGGGAAAATTAATTGTATGTCTCGAAGTTTTTCAAAACACAAACTGAATCTTTTCAATATATAGGCTGTGTAATTGATATGCAGACTCTCTCAAAAGCATAGACCAAATAGATCAGAAGCAACCAATAGCACAGCTATATACAAGATACTGGGTACTGTACAGCAAACCGTAACAAAAGGACTTTTCAAAGTTAACCCAATTACCAAACAATGTGATGATAACATTAACTATCGATTGTCTTTTGGAACCCTAAGACAGCAGGAACCTCACATCTCCACTATAGAGCCTCTACTTCCTCCAGTCCTGGAACCATTGGATAGGGCCCACTTTCCCATATGCCTCTCCCAATCCATATCAAATAATATTGTATCTGTTGATCACAGTCTGTTCATGATTTTATAGAGTTGCTACTCAGGTATTCTTGCTTGTCTTCCCCCTTTTATTCTTCCACTTTTCTTGGTGTCTTCTCTCTGTCCTTGAGGGTAGTGCTGGAATCAGCAGAAGCAAGCTCCTTTGAACTTGGCAATGGAGTCTCTGATCTCTTTACAAAGAATGGCAGAGCTCGCTCTAAGTGTTTCTGCAGCTTGCACTGGTTTTTGTTAGTGAATCTGGAGTCCTCACTAGGTCCTTGACACTGTCTTCTTTTCAGACTCATAGCCTGAGTTCCATAAAACATGATTCACTCAACAGTTCAAATCAGCTTCTAGAGCCAATCATGAGGAAAATCATCTCAGAGGCCTGAATTGATTAGCCTGTATTCCCATTCCTTCTTCACTGGACCTCTGTGGTTAAAAGTGCTGTGCCCATAAGCTCTCTCTCACAGAAACTGGTGTATATCTAGGTTATGGGACTTTGTTGGAAAGTGAACTACCTGAGATGAAATTAGAGTGTACTATTAAAGGAAAGGTCTCACCCGAGTAATGAAGCTGAAGGGTTGTCATTCCACACGTGAAGTCTCTGGATACATTCTGAGGTGAAGCATGTTGAGGTAGCAATCGTTGCTTTGGTAAGGTGGAGTTGTACCCCTTCTACCTTATGCTTTTGTTCACTAATCCTTTCTTAAATAAAAAATTAAAAAAAAAAAAAGTGCTGTGCCATGAGACCACAGGGAACAGACCAGATCCAGAGCTCCCACAAGGAAAGCTCAGCCCATGGTGTCTGAGTTGACCAAGTTCATGGTGATAGTAGAATGGATGAATATGGGATGATCTCACTCTCAGGCAGAAGTTGAAAAACAAGATCAGAAACGAAAACACAAGTAGAACCTGAAATGTAATTGGCATATTGCACCAAAGTAAAAGACTCTAGGGTGGGTGGGTGGGTGGGGAGAATACAGGTCCATGAAGGATGATAAATGACATAGTGGGGGTTGTATTGTTAAATGGGAAACTGGGGAATGTTATGCATGTACAAACTATTTTATTCACTGTTGAATGTAAAACATTAATTCCCCAATAAAGAAAGAAATAAAAAAAAGAATGGACAATAGCACTGGGGTTTGAATACTGTCTCTGTGATGGACAATCTGGATGACAGTGGAAAAGTCATCAAATCGACCTGTTTTTCTGTGATTCTACTGACAACTGAAGATTTTCAATTCTGGCTTCCTCTGTCAATTCCTGGACCACCTGTGGGTGGAAGGCACTGTTGTGAGCATGCAAGGGAAGGGCTAGTGTTAGGACATTTGATCTCTTAGAATCAGGACTATGCAGACTTAGTTGAAAGTCTTTTGTAGTGTTGCAAAGTACTACAAAGTACCTCCCTACACTGAGATCAACTATTCTTTTTCTCTTTCTCTCCCTTTCCCTCTTTTTCCCTTTATTTCTTTCTTTCTTTCTTCCCTTCTTTCTTTCTTTCCTCCTTCCTTCCTTCTTTCCTTCCTTCCTTCCTTCCTTCCTTCCTTCCTTCCTTTCTTTCTGCCTGTAGGGTTATTGCTCGGACTTGGTGCCTACACTACGAATTCACTGCTCCTGGTGGCCATCTTTTCCATTTTATTGGATAGTTCAGAGAGAAATTGAGAAAGGAGGAGGAGATAGTGAAGGAAAGTGGTAGATAGACAAGTGCAGACTTGCTTTGCTGCTTGTAAAGAATTCCCTCTGCAGGTAGGGAGCTTGGGGCTTGAACCTGGAGCCTTGCGTTGGTCCTTTTGCTTAGTATTATGTACACTGAGCAGAGGGTACCACCACCTGGTCCCTGGACCAACCATTCTTCACTTTTATACATCCTAGAAATGTTCTTGAAGGATCATGTAGTCAGTAGTCATACCTCAACTCTTTATTTATTTATTTATTTTTTTACTTGAAGAAAGTTTACTATTTTGCAGGAATTCTGTGGTGACTTCTTTGGCAAACATATGTTCCTTTTGTAATAAGAAGAACCATCTTCTTGTATCTTTTACTGTAGTCTGCACTCTGTCTATAGTTTTGCCTTTCAGTTTATGTATGTTCCACCATGACTCAAAAGATGATCTCATACAATAAAGCATTTCAAAAGAGCAAGCACATCCTTATAATCTTTATCACAGCATACTGTTGGAGTCCTTCTATTTGATTGTAGTTTGTTTCTTTGTGTGTGTGTGTGTGTGTGTAGTTTGTTTCTTACTGTGCTTGACTTATAGATTAAACTTAATCAAAAGTCTGTACATGTTGGGGGAAAAACATAGTATGTATGGTGTCAAGCATTCATGGGGGCAGAGATGGATGGGGTAGGTTGGAAACTATCATATTTAAAGTCCAGGTAGCTCTACTATGCTCTGCTACTACTGCCCTCTACACCCAGTCTTTTATGCTTATGTGTGTCTAAGTGTGAGTTTTCAAAGCTCTTTCCCACTGTCTTCATTTAACTTGCTCACTTCTTTATATGCCTTTATATTTCCTTTGCTCACCAGGAGCCTCTTGAGGTCAGGGGCTTACCATGACTCATAGCCATGAATATGAATATGAATATAATAACAATAGCTGCCATTTGTTGGAGGCATTGTCATGTGCCAAGGCTTTTGAGTCATCACCCAACAAGCAATCACTGTAAACCCCATTTTCCCCATTTCCCCCATTAATTTCTCCCTTAATGTGGGGACAGACTCTGATATTCTAAGTTATGTGTTTTTGGTGCTTCATTAGGTAAGTGATTAAACTCAGGTCCAACTGACCCCCAGATTCAAATTCCATAATGCCATGTGGATGAAGACTTCTTTTCCTCCCTGTCCACCATCCTTCATCACCATTACGTGCTGCCACTTTCATTTTTCAGATGAGGAAATGAAGGATCCCCTAAATCAGGTTTCTTCTCTGGGGTCACACTATTAGTAAGTGTAAAGACAAGGACCCCCCTTTCTTTTTTAATTTTAGAAGTTATTTAATATTGGTATACAAAATTTCAAAATTGTTGTTTTTGCTGGGCTGGCTTCACGGGCGGGTAACAGACGACCAGGGACTCATGGTTGAGCTGTAGGCAGTATCTCTTTATTCATTCAGGACGCAACCCAATCTAAGCCAAGCTAAGCTAAACTCAAGTTACTCTAAAACTCACAATGCTGTCTTTATATATACTTGCCAAGTAGGGTGGAAACAGGATGTGACATAGAGAGGGTGGAGAGAAAAGTGACTGGTGAAAATCAGAGTGTGACAAGGAGGGGGCAGAGCAGGCGAGAATCCTATCACTGAACCACCAATGCCCTGGAGTGCTTTATGTAAATGTAAAAGTGATTTATGTAAATAGACCAAAGCTTTGAATGGGATTAAATCTATCCCTATATAGGCATATGGTTAAGCAGAAACCAGGGGGAGCTGGCATACTATCCAACACGAAATAACAAAGATATTGTTCCACACTGTGCCCACCACCACAATTCTGTGTCCCCATTCCCTTCAAGGTCACAGATATGGGTTGACTATTATTTGTACCACTATTTATATAATAAATCCCCCCCCTTAATCATCCTGCCTTCCCTTCCTTTCTAAGTCACACCTACAGCCATTGCTACATTCAAATGTACTTTCTTTTTTCTTCTTCTCTTTCTGAGTCCCGGTGGAATTGGAGTTCAGAGACCACTGGTCATCTTAACTGTAACATCCCCCACCCCTGGTGGTATGGACCAAAATTCATTATGGGGTTCAGAAGGTGGGAGGTCTGGTTCCTGTAATTGCTCCTATGCTGAACATGGGCATTGGCAAGCTGATCCATACCCCTATCCTGTTTTTATCTTTTCCTAGTGGGGCAGAGCTCTGGAGAGGTGGGGTTCTGGGTCATATTGGTGAAATCATTGATCCATGGAAGTCATAATAGCATCTGTAAATTGGTAACTGATAGAATCATAGTAGCATCTGTAAATTGGTAATTGAAGGGCAGTAAGATATAAGGCAGCACAAAATGTTTAATAAACAGGAACCAAAAAGTAGGAATAGAGCAAATGAGAATAGGGATATTAGGGCGGAAAGAATCTAGGAAGTCTGTTTTTAAGTATGTTCCTAGGAGCCCATGACTTTCATAGTTTTTGCTTCAGTTTGATAGCTAACGTGGAGGTAGACTAAAAACTGTCTGAGAAGATGGTGTTAGACTTGAGAAGAAAGATAAGGAGGAACATCAAAGTGAGACCTGCTAGCCTGGGAAATTAGCTCAGTCTGTTAGAGCTTGTATATCTGAGCTACCAGAGGCAGTGGCTCAAATTCTCGCACCACCTTTTGTTTTTATTTTATTTTCTTTTTTGCCTCCAAGGTAATTGCTGGGGCTCAGTGCCTGCACTATGGATCCACTGTTCCTGGAGGTCATGTTTCCCTTTTGTTGCCCTTGTTGTTTATCATTATTGTTGTTATTGCTGTTGTTGTTGTTGGATAGGACAGAGAGAAACTGAGAGAGGAGGGGAAGTCAGAGAGGGGGAAAGACAGACACCTGCAGATCTGCTTCACCTCTTGTCAAGCGACCCACCCCCGCCCCATCTCGTGCAGGTGGGGAGCCCGGGGTTCGAACTGGGATTTTTGAACACATCCTTTCACTCTGCACCTGTAGATCTGCTTCACCTCTTGTCAAGCGACCCCCCCGCCCCATCTTGTGCAGGTGGGGAGCCAGGGGCTCGAACTGGGATCTTTGAACATGTCCTTTCACTCTGCCCCATGTGTGCTTAACCTGCTACTATCACAAGGCCCCGCACCACCTATTATTAAGCTAAGCTGTGCTTTTATCTTTCTTTTCCCTTTCATTCTCTCTCTCTCACCCTCATAAACAAATACACCAATCTTAAAAATAATAATAATAATAATAAAAGTAGATTCTGTTTCTAAGCATGTTTACTTTACCCTGACTGTACCATGGCATCCGTGTGTGTTTGGGCCTCCGCACACTGTTTGATGATGATAATTATCATGTTAGAAAACAGTGGGGAGGAGAAGACACACAGACACAAACAACTAGAGGGACTGTAAGATAAGATACTGTATTATGCTGCAGATTGCAAATACCAGATAAGTTGGAGAAGGGAGTAGTTTTGACAGCTTCACGGATGAGGATTAGTTGAACCAGAAGGATGGGCAAGTATAACAAGGCAGGGAGGAGCTGGGCAAAGAGAGGGAGAGTTTACCTTCCTACAAGAGACATTCTCCCATTTCTGTGCAGCACACTGTCCCAAATTCTCTAAGGTTCTGGGGACTTGTCTTCTCCTCCCACCCCACTCCATTGGAGCAGCTGCTAGAAAGTTGCGAATAGCTACCCAATGTGGCAGTGGGCATGTGACTCTAATATGCTCACGTTTCTCTAAAGGACAGGCAAAGGCATTCTACAGTAGCATGGTGCTGATCTGAACTGCTTTAAATGTGTTTTAAATAATGCTTGTTTTGGTGGATTCATCATCAGCATTTTCAGTGACTAATTTGTGGAAGAGATCTCCCCAGCTACCAACTAAGCATCCAAATCTGAATCACTCACAGATGCTCCTGACCATCACCAGCTAGGGCCTTCTCACTCAGCCCTACATGTCAGGGCTGAGGCTGAGAAGGGTGCATGCTCCTATCTTCTTGTCTGTGTTTTATATTGTGAAATATGGGAGCTGGCTGCACAAGCCTGAGCTGGTGTACTAATCCAAGTTCAGAATACCTTGGTGTCAGCTGAAAGCAGAGGTAAGATGGCAGGGAGGACTGGGCTGGATTGGAAGCCCACTTATGCATTAGGCTCTCCATTGCATTTCTCTCTGGAACCTTACTCTGTGCTTGAAACAATCTGGTTTTCAACTCTACTGGAAAAACCAAAGATTCCTTAAGCTGATGGGGTATCATTTGCCTTTTATCTGCAGAAATGCTGCGGTATAGCAGGGTGGCAGCCATGGGAGAAAGTACATCTAGTGAACTTCTTATAAATTAAGTTTTTTATGTTGGGAGAGAGCATATAATTGGCCTGGCTTGAGGACCTTGATTTGAACCTCAAGCACCCCCTGGGAACGCCACATGTGGCACCAGCGCGAGCTTCATTATGCTATGGTATCTCTCCCCCTTTCTGTCTCCCACTCCATCTCTCTCTGAAATTAAATGGAAGAAAATAAGAGTCTGCTTGGATCACTGGAACTGTCCAGGTGTGAAGCTGCAATAGGAATATGAAACAAAGTACAGTTTTTTAAAAAAGCTTTAAAGGAAATGGGATTTTGATCTTTATGTATATCTTTTTCATTGCAAAACTATTTTTGTGTATTCTGAAGATTTTTATACATCCTTACTTTGTCACTGTTTTCTCCTCGCCAACCTGTTTTTCACTTTAGAAATATGATACCACGCCTGATTACAAGCCACAGATAATAGGAGATATTTAAAGTGAATGTTGGAGTTGTGATCACAGTAGAATAGTAGAATAAGTCTTACCGGTACTTAGGGTTTTGCAGCCAACTGTTCAATAGCTTAGGACTTCAAGGATGATTAAAAAGCACACTTATTGATTTTTAACTAAGCCACAATATTAATAATCTCTGGAGGCAAAGTAGACTATTGGCTTCTTGTCAGAATAACTTTGAGGAGAAGATGGCATTTGTTTGATCATTGTCGCAGCTTCTTTGCAGATGTCCCACTCATGTCTCTCAGATGCAAAGCTTCCCAGATCTTGATGGACCCAACTTGAAGGTCAAGCTCAGAGCATTTCACCCTTTCAAAGGATTTCTCCTTTTGCTTCATCTTTTCTTCACATATTCTAAAGATCAGTTAACCTTTCTGGGCTCACTGTATTCTTAGAGGAGAGCAAAGGAAGGCAGGTGATATCTCCACTTGACCCAAGGCAAGTTGTACACTGTATTTAGGTCACCATCCCTGTTTCTCTGTGGCCCAGGATTGATAGTATCCTGGAACCTAGTAGTGCTCCCATATCTTCCTGGGGACTTGGCTCCCTATACTTTTCCCTATATAGCCGAGCATGTGTGATTTCACTGCTCTAGACCACATTCTCCTTCAGATAGAGAGACAGAGGAAAAGACACCACAGGGTCAAGTCTCCGCACAGTGTCATAGTACCTCTCATGTGGTGGTCGTCTCAAACCTGGGTTGTGCACCTGGCAAAGTTTGGGCCTTACCCAAAGAGCTCTCTCTATGGCCTGAAACTTTGCTCTACAAGAAGGTACTAATTATTAAGAAGCTTTTCCAGCGGCCTTGACTAATGAGTGCATGTTGAAATGGGTGATAGATCATCCCTGTCAAAGGGATAAATACTTATTTCCTTTTTTGTATTTGTAACAGGCACTCTGAGGAGCCCTCAACTTAATGTTCTAAGGACCAAAATTCAGGGTTCAGTTGCCTCTCTTTCCCTCCTCCTCTGTCTGCTTCCTTTTCTCTCTCCTTCTTTTCCCTGGTCACTTCCTTCTCTCATCTCCCTTTGCTCTCATTTCTAGGATCTAGCATATATTTCTTGTGAATATTTTGTAACCTCTTCTAGCTTCTTAATTTTCTCCATTTTTTCTATCCCTGGAGGTTGCTCAGTGCTGTCCACAATGACCCCTTGTGATGTCAGCGCTTGAACCCAGGACAGTACACACAGCATGATATACACTCTTCATGCTGAGATATCTCTTCTTGGTTTATTTTTTAAATGGTTGTGGCAAGTGGAACATACATACAGAGAGTGCAAATATATGTCTTTAGTATTTACAGAATACATGCTACAGCTATATTCCAGGCTGGGGCCGTCTCCTCTGCAAAAACCCTGCTTCTAACCAGTATCTGTGAGTCATTCTGTGATCAGTTCCTACACCATTGAAGTGACTGTCTTCCCTGGTGGCTAGTGTGTGCATGTGTGCTTACAAGCCTGTGTGTGTGTGTCTGTGTGCCTTCTTTCCCAGTAGGGGGTGGGGTGACCTTGACCCTACTCGTTGATCACAGGATTGTTGTTTGGCTCTGAGAAGGGAGGATGGGTCCTCTTCACACTGACTCTGCCTCTTGTTGCTGCCAGTGCATTGGGTGATGCCTTTGACTTTCTGATACCTTTCGTATTCTTTCCACAAGGGCTAAATGCCTCTCAAATCTTCTACAGAGTCCAGTATATCAAATAGGTCAGGTAGGAGCTGCTGGAATTGATGTATGGGTGGGGCCTTTTCTTCTAGAACTCTTGAGCCCCTAACTCTGGTGCGTGGAGAGTGTCTGTGAACCAGTGCTCCTTGGAGCCCTTTGATCCACCCATGGACTGCCTCCTCTCTCTTCCACTCCCTTCCCATCCACAGATGAGACCTCGGAAGAGGGGCTGGCAGAGCTTGTGCACAATGGAAGCATTTCACCCCTGGAATGCCCAGTTCCTGACCATACATGAACTGGAAGGGTAACCCTCGAGTCTATGTAAGAGTCCTCTAATAATGGCTGTCTGGCCAGCTTTGGAACTGACAGTATAGGATCATTGTTCTCCAGAAACAGAAACAAATTTATCCATCGCTGTTCCCTGCAGTCTAAAGCCCCACAGAGATTTTGCAGCACGACAGATTCCTGTGCTTTTGCTGGAGATGAGTTCAGGAAGATTCACCCAAATCTTATTACGAAGGTGTCTGTGACTTGTATTTTTAGAGAGGAGACTGGACCAACCAGACCAAGTAAAAGCACTGTGTACACTTTCTATTAATACATGCTACACTGAGGTCAAGGCCCTCATTGGCTGAGCCCATGGCCGGGGGTTTCCCAGGCCATGGGCTGGGAACAAGGCAAGGGAACAAGGCAAGGGAACAGAGATGAGAGCAATGACGGTGGCCATGTGGCAGACATGGAATGGTAGCTCCTTCACTGTCTACTGCTAAGAGGGTACAGGATGAACTCAGCAAGGGGATCCCTAGGAAATGTTGCCCCTGAAGACAAGCCTCAGAGATGAAAAGGTGGATTCTGTCTGAGTTCTGTTCAGACTCCACCCCGTCCATGCTCTGGGTATATGAGTGGGTGTCACTTAGGTGCTGGAGCTGGTTTATCCTCTGAACCCTCATTCAAACCCTGAACTCTCCATTAGAATGTCTGGAGAATACAGCCCAATTTTAGGCTTCTCAACTTTTCTCCCCTATGCTCTGCTGAGGAACAAAATCAGTACCTAACAAGTGTGTATGTCTGTGTGAGTGAGAAAGGGTGAAAGACAAAGCCCCACTTCCCCATCCATGCAACTCTTCTTGGTGTTATCTGTGGTTTTCCTAATGTGGTTCTCAGGTTCAAATCCAGGGCCTCACACATAGTGCATATAATTTACCTGCTGACCTGTCTCCGAACCCCTTAGGTTTTTTCTAAATATTTATGGTGGTGTGTCTTATGGAAGGATACACATTTCATATGCATGAGGATGAAAACTAATGATGATTAAAAGGAAAATAAGGGAGTTGGGCAGTAGCGTAGTGGGTTAAGCACACGTGGTGCAAAGCACAAGGACCGACATAAGGATCCTGGTTCGAGTCCCCAGCCCCCCACCTGCAGGGGAGTCACTTCACAAGCGGTGAAGCAGGTCTACAGGTGTCTATCTTTCTCTCCCCCCCGTCTTCCCCTCCTCTCTCCATTTCTCTCTGTCCTATCCAGCAACACGACATCAGTAATTACAACAATAAAACAACAGGGGCAACAAAAGAGAATAAATAAATAAATATTTTTTTAAAAAAGAAAAGAAGCTGTTAAATGGGTATAGCAAATCTTATACATACATCAAGATGTGAAGTGGCACTGCAGAAATTAGCATGCTATTAAAAAGCAATGGCAAGTCTATATGATTTTAAGTAAGAAGTAAATAAGCTTGTCTTCTGGGTTTTGTACCTTGGAGCCCAGAAAATAGAATAATACAACCCATACTTTTGAAGACTATGTCTGACAACTTGGCCGAGTTTTGATAGTTTTTGAGTTCTATAATAAAATCCATTATGTCATCTGCAGAGAATGGCCGTTTTCTTTCTTCCTCTCTAGTCATTATACTATGTTTTCCATCATTCTGACTGATTTTTTTTATTTGTTGGTTCCCTCTGGAGTGCCATAGTACAGAAGTGGTGGTGGTGGTGGTGGTGGTGGTGGTGGTGGTGGTGGTGGTGGTGGTGGTGGTGATAGGTGTGTCAGTGGTCGCGTGTAGGCTTGTTCAAGTCCCAGCACCTTATTTGTTGGAAGGGGACTGTGGCATCACATAAAGTAAATGGCTAGATGTTTGGAATGTCCTGAATGTAGCCCTAAATCAAAGTGTTACCAGTGAACATTGTTTTTTTTTTTTTTTGGTCCTGATTTGGAATGAAATAGGCGTAGACCTCTTACTACTTCCATTATGTCCTTTTTTCCCCCTTCTCTCCCTGGGTCCTGGTGGTGGTCACACTCTCCCTATTACTTCTCCCCTGCTGGGAGTATGGACTAAACTTCTTTTTAGGATACAGAATGTGGGTGATATGGCTTCTGTAACTGATTCTCCTCTGGACATGGATGTTGGCAGGTAGATTCATACCCTCGGCTTGTTTTTCTTTTTCCCTAGTGGGGTAGGGCTCTGGAGAGGTGAGGTTCCAGGACACATTGGTGGGGTTGTCTGCCCAGATAGGTCAGGATGGAATCACAGTAGCATCTTTCGCTTGGTGGCTGAAAGTTGGTAAAATGTTAAGCAGGAAAAAATATGTAATAAACAGGAACCAAATAATTGGTATAGAACAGATGATAATAAGGATCATAGGGTGGAGAGAAGCTAAGAAGTCTATTTTAGGTATGTTCCTAGGGGCTTGTATTATGATTGTGGTAATTTTTGCTTGAGCTTGATAGTTAACATGCAGGCGGACTGAGAAGATGATATCAGAGTTGAGACTAGGACTAGAAAGCTGGATTAGGGTAGAGAGAAGCTCCTTAACTCAAAGAAAATATATTAATACAGTTAATTATCTACTCCATTGATATGACCCAGGGCCCATATCTATTCATATTTAGCACAAGAGCCTGTGACACCTTTCACTCCCTGTCAGTCTGAGCTCAAAATTCATGGTCACAACTGGGAGTATTTTAAGCTGCCCTAACTTCAGGACCAGTCTTCCGTCAGTGGTGAGAGTAGACTGACCCAGCCACCTTTCCAAGAATGGAGCAGTCCCTACCATTGCTGCTCTACAGTGTGGGCAAAGGCCTGGAGAGGCCCACAAGAGGGCTTGTGTCTCAGTATTCTATTACTGAATTATGATGCTTCCAAATTATTTTGTATGGATAACTTTCAACCAGTGTGGGACCTTAGCATTTACAATGAGCTAATAGATTCTATTGTTAATAGATGCTGGTTTTTATTATGCACATTTTCTGTATCTTTTAAAATGATCACATAGCATTTTTCTCTTCTTTAATCCATCAAAACAATGGTGTTTGAAAATGTTCATTTATTTTCAGTCCTCTCTACCACCATTAGCCAAAGCTGAAGAGTACTCTGGTACAGAAAAAGAAAAAAAAGAAAAGAAAAAAATAAAGGAGAAAAAAGGAAAGGAAAAAGGTTATGCCCTGGACCACAACTGTGCTGTAAACTGTTACTTCCATAGTAGATTATGATGATTAAAAATTAACTATAATATTAAACATCCAAGAAATGGATACTATCATATTCAGGGAGGTGACCAAGCTCATTCAAGCAAGGTCTGGCAGACTTAGTTCTTGCCTACTTTGTCTCTTCTTGATGACCTCATCTCAACATCTTAGCTGTTTATTGAGCAGCTGTTTTGTGAATAGTTTCTGCATGGTGCCCAACGGTTGTGAGGTCAGTTTTTCAAGTACTTAATTATTTTAGTGATCAAGTTACCTGCCATTTTCTATCTGATATTGAAGACTGTTGGAATGATTGAAGCATGTGTATAGCTGCTTGAATTACTTCCTGTCCTAATAATATATCTTTCCATGCCCAGATAGGGCCTTTGTGTTATAGAAGAATTTGTTATCTGATTCCCTCATCATCTCCAAGCTATTTCTGAAACACAAGCACATAACATTCAGCTTTTGGAAACAAGAGCATCCTTGGTTAAAAGGGAGGGAGACACCTTTTTGAAGGAAGGTGGGAGCAAGTGTGCCCTCTGGAAATAGTTCAGAGCATCAACCAATGACTAGGCATGATAGATGGTTATGAGGAGTTGGGGGGAAATTGTAGTTTATTGTTCTTCAGTAATTCTGTGAGTAGGTAACATTTTTTTCCTCCCATCACACTGCTGAGTTACAAAGCAAATTATAGGGCTGCCAGCACTGGCCTTATAGAGCATCTGCTCTGAGCCCTTCACTGTGGAGTGAGGAGACCATAGTACCATATGTCTGTCACTCAGCATCTGATAGAATGGGTATGAAGCTAATATCATGAAGCAATGCACTCTCCAAAGCTTGGAAGCTATCTAAAAGCTCATTGACACATAACTGGATAAAGAGGCTGTGGGATACAAGTTGCAGAGGCTATCATGATTCCATTATGACTTCCCTGGGCAGAAGGCCTCACCAATGTATCTTGAAACCTCATCTCCGCAAAGCCCTACCCCACTAGGGAAAAATAGAAACAGGCTGGGGTATGGATCAACCTGCCAATTTTCATGTTCAGCAGGGAACTGGTTACAGAAACCAAACCTTCTACCTGTACCCCATAAAAAAGTTTGGTCCATACTCTCAGAGGGGGAGAAATGTTAATGGAAGATGACCAGAGAGCTCTTAAATGTAGTTTCATTGGGATCTGGATAGAGAAGAGGAAAAAGGGAGGGACATTTGGATGTAGTAATAGGTGTATGTGTGACTTGAAAAGCAAGAGAAGAAGGGACAATGGGGGGGCAGGGGTCCAGGTGGTGGCACACCTGGTTGAGTGCATGTGTTACAATGTGCAAGGACCTGGGTTCAACCCCTGGTCCCCACCTGCAGAGGAAACGCTTTGCAAGTAGTGCAACAGGACTGCTGGTCCAGCTCTCTCTCTCTCTCTCTCTCTCTCTCTCTCTCTCTCTCTCCTCTCCCTCCCTTTCCTTCCTCTCAATCTCTGGCTTTCTAAAAATATAATAAGAAAA